>NC_139950.1:45138182-45240682 GCF_963454915.1 Gymnoscopelus microlampas
ACTAATTTTGCTGGAGACCCCCTGGAAACCCTCAAAGAACACTGGTGAGAACCACTGCTCTAGTCTAGGGCACTGTTTCTCAAATAGGTTCAGGACTATTTTGCCTACAGGTATTATTAGTCAGGGGCTATTAGCAGAATATTTTCCAATCTTGGAATAAATTCCTTACCAAAAAAAATCTTCACCAATGTGTTTGTAAAGGTGTCTAGTAACACATCTCACAAAGACTGAAATGCAGTTTCCCTAGGAGAATTTTTGACAGCTCCTTAAAGTTGGGGTACCCACCATAACGTTGGTTTAAAAAAAAAATCCAAATTTAATTCTGTTTTAAGTAGCATGTGAGGGATCAAACTAGGGTGTTTTTATGATTCTGAATCCATTGCAATCATTTGTTTTGCACCAAAACCACTCCTTGGGCTAAAAACCAAACCAAGGTTATGGATGGTACCCCAACTTTAAGGAGCTGTCAAAAATTCTCCTAGGGATACTGCATTCCAGTCTTTGTGAGATGTGTTACTAGACACCTTTACAAACACATTGGTGAAGATTTTTTTTGGTAAGGAATTTATTCCAAGACTTTTTTAATATCCCCTGACTATATATATATACACACATTTATATTTATTTATTTGTTACGCTCAAGGAAACCTGTCTACATTCAAATAACAAATCATCAGTTTATATCAGTGTGTAAAGTGAATAAGTATAATCACCAGGGGTGAAAGTAAAGCTTAATTTATTCATCACACGAAGGTATCGCTTGCCAAAAGGTTTTTGGCAATGTTGTTTTGGCAAGAGACACTTTCAAGAGACACAAAATCTCTCAAATGAGAGCAACCGGTTCAGAGCTCAGAAACAGCCTCTTTATCATCACAAGAAATACAGCTGGCATTGGAGTTTTCCATCATTGCGCATTGAACACACAATGTATCAATACACCTCCCGACCGCCAAATCGCTGTTGCGCAGTTCAAACTCATTTTAAACAAAAGAAGAACAGTGAAGATTCCGACACAAGCTGGATTAAAATACTTCATTATTGAAAGATATACCTCTACGGGGATCACTACTATCCCGTAGGAGTCGTTAACATTTGGGGCTTTGCGGTAAGCACCTTTATTTTCAATTTGTACACGTTTGAAGTACTTTGCAGGGCACAGTGCAGAAAGTCCAGCTGGCCATGGGGGGGTGAACCCTACAACTCTCGTAGATTGAAAACGTCAGAATCGTAAATACGTCCACGAGGGTTGTATACTACAGCTAGCACAAATCATTTTCAGATGGGGGGGACAAATACTATAATAATGTGAGGGTCCATGACATGAAAATATTTGAGAACCACTGGTTAAAATAATTTAAAAATTGATAAGCAAGTTCAAATAAGCAACTGAAATGTATAAACAATCCCAAAAAAACGCAACCCGCAACTAACCAATATTTACAAGCAACTTCACAGCAACATAAGCCCAATGTCCATAAGTCCATCATGATTTGTGAGCGTGGGAACTAATTTTAAACAAGCTTAGTGCTTTACGAGTTATCCAGTTTAGTAGACCTTGTATTAGTAGACCTTGTATTGTGAATTGTACTTCCATGTACTGTTTCTCATGTCTTACTAAATAAAGTACATCAATCAAGCAATCAATCAATCATGTCACTAATAATAATAAGCGGACATGGCAACACTGCTTGTAGACCTTAATGTTATTTAGCTTTAGCCATTCAAGCTAACTAGCTGGCTACTGAACTTGCAATGCTCAATTAGAGAACTAAGGGATAAACAACAACATAACCTACCAGCGTAGCAGACACCATGAGTCCAAACTCCAGATAGACTGTTAATTCACTAACAAAAGTAGGAGACGTGGAGCCTTTTCTTTCCTTTGTAGGAGTTGTTTCGACTTTCGAGTTGTCGAGTTGATACCTCTCTCGTCTCTCCGTGGCAACAGGAAGTTAGCATCGATCTTCAGGCTTTTATTGTTTAGTTTTGCTAAAAAATAAAAGCCTGGACCAACCATAGCCTGTCCTGGGTATAAGGAAGTGGGATTTCCCCAACCAACCAGAGTGCAGTGGGCGTCGGTCCACATGTTGTGACGTCAGGGCTCTGGGCTGTGTGCACCCAGCAAAATAGAACCGGAGGAAACCTTTCCCAGTAGAATTTCGAGCGAGATTAATAGCGAGTTTCAAAAATCAAAGTGCCAATCCTCTGCACAAACTGGATGCAGGAAAAGTTGTACAGTGGATCCTTGACTACAAAAAGAAATGTCATTTGAGACAGGAGAACCATACACTGGGGCCGCCAGTAGAGAGGTGGTAGAGTGGCCGGGTAGAGTGAACTGCAAACCGCAAGGTTCAATTTAGCATTTACCATTACCAGTGTTTTGTACATATGGTATTGTAACAGCTAATATGTATTACTCCCCAAAGAACATGTGCAACATAACATACTGTGCTTTATATTTTGTCTCCAATATTTGTATTTGGAAATAAAGTTTTTGTACGACATTAAATGCTTTGAATATGTTATTTCGAAAAAATTCTGGAGAACTTTTCAGATTAACCTTGGTACAGTTAAAGATGGTCACAACAGACTGAATTTATTTTCTCTAAAGGTGTATTCTTGGATGATCAAGCAAACGGTAGAAGGAGCACATGCACATTTTGAGGAGGGTCTGACCACTGTAGATATAAAAGGAGTATGCGCAGCTGATATCCACAATGCAATGCTTACTTGTTTTAAAATATAGCCAAACTCTTCCTCAGACACAG
The DNA here is from genome assembly GCF_963454915.1 of Gymnoscopelus microlampas. Taxonomy (NCBI): domain Eukaryota; kingdom Metazoa; phylum Chordata; class Actinopteri; order Myctophiformes; family Myctophidae; genus Gymnoscopelus; species Gymnoscopelus microlampas. The sequence continues at coordinate 45,140,951 of NC_139950.1, forward strand.
AGGAAGACTGTCCTGTCGAAATATATGTTTCTTTGTTTTAATAAAAGTGTGTATTGCATCATGACATCAAGAGCTGTGCAGCCTTTATTTTATTATCAATATCTGTCTTTTGATTTGATGCTAGTACATTGATTATTAAAGTTCCATTAATGTAGATTATGTATACCTGGACCCACTTGTCCTTTATAATTCACAATTCTGTTTTTGGCATATTTTTGCTTTTCATAAAAACATGTTACCTCTATGTATCTAGCTATTACTGCATACTATATGTATCTATACACACTACAAAAACTGTACTTAAGTACAATATTGATGTATTTTTTTACTTTTCTGGAGTATTTATAGTTTTAAGTATTTTTACTTCAACTACACTACATCTCAGAGGCAAATATTGTACTTTTACTCCACTACAATTATTTTAAAAATAGTTATTTTCTAATAGATTATTATTTAAAAACATAGATTAAAAACTTTGGCCCTATATAGATTTAGGCCATTAGAAAATAGCCGATCTACAAGCTCACAATGCGTCGCTATGAGAGGCATTGTGAGCTTGTAGATCTGCTATCTTCAAAAGATTTGTATACATTTGATATATTTGAAAAATTGAAATGGGACATTTTGCATAATGAGTAATTTCTACTTTGAGTACTTTAAGTACATTGATACCAATACTTTTCTATTTCTACTCAACCAATTTTTAATCTTGACTTTTACTTGTAACAGAGTATTTCTAAATTGCAGTATTGATACTTTGTCCACTACTGGTTACCTCTATGTAGTTATTACTGTATACATACTGTATACAATTACTGTATCTATATACTCACCGAGAGAGGATAGCTTTATATTACAAACTTCATTGGATTCATCAGCATGTCCATATGCGCAATGTTATGTATGAATGTGACAATGTTTTTGAAGCTTTGACATGTTTTATTGATTTACAGGCAAATGTACATTTCTTACAATTACCCAGGAAAAGGTGGGTGAATGTCTATTTGTGCTTAGTTCCCATCATATCGTTATTTACATAGACGTGGGAAAGGAGATCAAACAAGAAAACAAAAACAAGTTAAACATTTTTACAGGTACCTGAGATTATGAAGCTGCTTCAGCATAGCACCAGATGTATATTGTGCATGATATACACCCACAAAAAATTAACCTATTTAGATAATTCCATTTCACTGAATGGTGCTTCTAGTACATCTGCATTGTCTTCATCACTGCTGACATCATCAAATACATCCCTTATAATGCTCATTATTGCATGTGCCTCTTGAACATTGCTAACCTGCACATTACAAAATATGTCATCCAATTTGAAAAGTACACTGCTTTTTTCTATAATAGCGTTAATCAGATTGCTGTTTTCACCAGGCTGTGTATTGCAATAAACTGAAAGCCCTCCATAAAGGCCTTTGTGTATCATATCCTGTGTCATGTCTTCTAACCTTTCCTGAAGAAGAATTCTCTGATCAGGAGTAACAATTCTCTCTTTACTAGCAGGTTCCTTGCCAGCATGTCTCTCTAATGCACTCATCTGACATTTTTTATCAAACCGTTTCCAACCTGTCTTGTATATGTACTATATTAATATGTATATATATATATAGTAACACAGCAATATAGTGATATTGCCCAGTGTAATGCATGCGTCTTTATTTTTCATTGGTAACAAAAGAAAGAGGACAATGATTTCTAAGCTGTCAAGCACTTTCTTCTTAAAGACGGGGAAACACGATGTCTTACTTCACAACACTGTGGGTCTCTATGAAGACTTCTACAATAGACGCATCATGGAGGTGTCTGCTTCGCTTGGGCTCAGTAGTGTCCGTAGGGTGGGGTTTGTGTAAAGATGTACAGGACTTGTATTTCCTTCCTTAAAACAGTGGTTCTCAACCTGTGGGTCGGTCCCCAGAGGACAGTGAAGTGACAGTTTAAGAACTTTTAATACCACAACAACAAAAGACCATTATACTGCATCAAAAGTAATCAACAAACTATACTATAAAAACTGGCCAAATTGTAAGAGTTCTCTTTCACTCTCAGTTTGAGTTTTCAGTCATTGTGCAATGCATAATTTATACGTTTACGGTGCATTCTTCATTCATCCACTGCTTCTTAGGGGTAAATTTAAGTGATTACTGCAGTCTTTTTTTCTCTCATGCACTCAGGGCATTGCTTCATTTATTCCTCTTTAGACATCTCCGGTTATTGCCTGCTACCATACCATACACCATGTATTACATTCTATTCAGGACATTATGGCTTTGTTTAACCTTATCCGTCCCATTAATAAAAACAAAATGCTTTCTTCAGTAAGGAGTTCTCATCACTGCTTCGAAATGCTCATTTTCATGTTTCATTCTGTTTTTTTTATTACAAAAAGAGTAATCTGTACATGTATGATATTACATAAAAACCTAAAACAAAACAGTAACTGTTCTCATGACAAAGTGAAAAAAAGACTAATACCACTCAGTAAATTTCCCAGAAAACTATATTTTAGAAAAACACTGGATCATTTAGGAGAAACTGATGAATGAAAAATTGGCTATCAAATATTTACCATTTCATTATAACAATGTCAGCTAACATCATACAATGGACAGAGCAGGGTGGCGTATTATACACAAAGACTAAATCCTGAGTTACACTTGAGCATTGTGTCGCACACGAAAAATAGCAGCTGTGCAACGTGTCATGCTGTGTGACGTGTTGGGAGCTTGTAGATCTGCTATTTTCGCTGTGTGAAACTAAGTACAAATCAGGCACGAGTGAAGCAAGACAATGTCCTAGTACCTAGGCCTGTCACAATTATTACATCGTCTAATTGCAATTATTTGAGATAATCGCAATTATTTTTGAATTTAGTTTCCATGTTGAAAGATTCTCACACATTCAAATATTAAAAAAAGCAGAAATGGCAGATTTACAAGCTTACAACGCCTCACTTTTGAGGCGTTGTAAGCTTGTTGATCAGCTATTTCTGCTAGTTTGACATAATAAAAATGATGTCAATTTCTTTGAATATTTCAGTTATTTGTCATATTTTCCCTGTGTAATTTCTGATTACGAAGCCTAAAAGGCTTCATATGTTCAAGGCCAAACACAATTATTTGAGTGACAATTAATCATCAACTTAAAATGTGTAATCGTGACAGCCCTACTAGTACCAGTGCCATCACATGATGGCAAACATCAGCTGGCATGGCATAGCATTGTCCCCCGTCACATTCTCTTTGGCTGCCAGTCCACCCTGCCCAGTCATCCTTCTAATTCTGTAACACTGAGACAAACATGTTTGTGTCCCCGAGGGAGTGGCAGTACAACATACAAAAAGGTCCAAATTTAAAAAGGTGAGATAGATAGCCTGCAAAAGAAACAGTTAGAATTTCCCTCGATATGAATGTTGTCTTTTTGAAATCAGCCATTGTAAAAGAGGCACTGCGGTGCAGAAAGAAGGCTCTCTAGGTCTCACTTGGTTCAGCCTTTAAAAAAATGATTGCTGCAATAACGTTCATACAGATTGCAGTCAGCTATAATAGGGCCGTCAGATTGTACTGGAAAAATATATTTCTCAAAGCACCTGAAAACATCGCTTTGCCGAATTGATTGATCTTGTGATCCATACAAAAAACTTTCAAATCCTATGCCAGTGTAATGTCACAGTAGTGAAACTACAGGGAAATGAGATTGAGAGAGACAACCATACAAAGAAACACCAATGCCTTTATGTAGTACTGAAGTGGCAGTACCACTATCTTACAGTGTTTATGCCTATTTATGATAAAAAGAACAGTGTTTTTTATCCAATGCCCTGTTTGGAAGTGAATACTAACTTTACAGAGACGTAAATTCACTCATAGCTGCAGTCTGGTACTCGTAGCAGGGCAACAGGTTTATGATGTAATAAAAATCAGCCAGCATTTAGAAGTAAAATATGCATTGCTTTGCAATTACTTTGTTATTCTTAGTTGTTTGGCACCACCAGATCATGGGAGGGTGTAATCTCTCTTAAATTGTTAAATATAAAGAAAGAGCCAATTTTTTGCTCTACTTGTGGCACCGTTTTGTTGGTGTAAATAAATCAAGCAATATCTTGTCAAAAGGAGGACTGCCAGCATGTTAACCATACTGTATTAACCATAATGTATTAATAACTCATGTTAACCATGAGTTTCAAGTATTTAACCACAGATTGTACCATTTTTTAAGAAGAGTGGAGAAAGACGGGCCTGCATTTAGATCGTTGCTGAAAAACCCAGGCTCTGATAAATGTTGCCGTCAACATTTTCCCCATTTACTGACGCACTCCACAATATTCCTAGATTCCTCCCTGAGGAAGCCTCACATTTTGCTTCTGGGGTCGTTCCATACATGGACATTCATGGTTCTTTATGGACAAAGACAGCAATGGAACTGTAAAATGTGTAACAGTTTGCAGCACTGAGGAAAAAACTCCATTCCTTCAATAAGGGAATCGTCACAATCAACAAAACATAAATATTCAGCATTTCTCGTTCCATTTTGTTATGAAGTGTACTTATTAAAACCTTTTCTTGAACTCGACTCCTGTCAGTATAGACCATATTCACACGGCGGCCATATTGCCATTACGTCAACGAAATGCCACCCCAGTTGCCACAGCAACGGGGTGGCATTTTCAATGTCAAATTCCAAAATGGCCACCGTGTGAATATGGTCTATTACAGTAAATCAACATATGTTGTTATATTACATTAATTTACATATCATAAATGTGTAAATCCTTTTTTTTCCTTTTGCATGTACATACAAAATAGCTACATTTAAAAAAGAAACTACATGCTGTTGCACCAACTAAAAACAGGCTTACAAATACAAGGTTTTTTGATAAAAATAAAAAAAAGTATTTACAATTCCAATGTCTTTAAGTGAATATCCATTTCCCCGCCCATTTACAAACCCCAGATAATGCACAACGCTGTGCACAAAAACACTGACTCTCACACTCAAACATTCAGTCAAAATGAATGTCTTTGGCTGGGTGTGAAGCTGTCACACCTGCAGTATGTAGCCATTACAGATTTTCCACAAAATAAGCAACACACGCAGCACACGCACAAAAAAAATAACACCTTCTATGGTATAGAAAATAGGCTCCAATGAAGGATGTAGTGAACACCTCGATATATTTTCTATGCTTTTGCGAATATACTATATACGGTATATATATATATATGTATATATATATATATATACTAAAACATATACTCACAAGGGTCAGCCACACATATGCCCTTGAATGTGATGCAAAAAAAATTCTGTGGGAAGGCATCAATAAATAGAGATGTCAGTCCATCTGTGTGTCCCTTAAGGCAGCTCGCTCCGTCAGTCAGTCGCTCTTAGAGTTCTGTGCTGCATCCAGGTTGACCACCTGTAGCTCCGTCAGGTTACTGCTGCTGCCGCTCGACTGCTGTCCAATCACCATCTGGAACACACCCACAGCCTCATTAGCATACCGGGTGCATGCTGGGGGTGGGGGGGGGGGTCACGACAGAGCTCTATGCATGCCTGATGGGATAAACCCATTAAGACCTAGAACGCATCAGTGTCACTTTAGATTTCTTTGGCTATTCAAAAATAGCAGATATACAAGCTCATAGCGCGGCACCGAGTGCCGCGCTATGAGCTTGTAGATCTGCTATTTTTGAAAAATCTTGAAAAAAAAATATTTTTGATTTTTTTTCCAAAAACTGTTTTAGATTTTTTAGTTAGTTTTTTTTTTTAAATGTTTAAGAATCGCCTGAGGTCTTAATGGGTTAACCATAGATATAAAAGGTAGACGCCTCCTCCGGCTCTGAGGCGTCTGTATCTCGGGCGCCATTTTGGAGAAGGCAAGCTTCCTGACTACTGGCCTTACAGCCCTTCTTTCTTGGCAGAATCGAGTTGTATAAAAAATATATAACGGAATATTTTTATACAGCTAGATTCTGACAAGTCCCTGAAAAGACGCGCAGTGATTGGCCAGGAGTCAGGAAGCTTGCCTTCTCCAAAATGGCCGTCGCGATACAGGTCGCTCCAATGAACTGCACACGCGAATGGCCAATGAGAGGTATCTAGGTTTCTATATCTATGGGATTAACCATATGAACCCTAGCATCCCTATTCTGGGCATGTCAGGGATAATGGGCAGAAATTCTGCAAAGAACTGCAGATCTACAAGCTCAGTGCCTCGCATTGTGAGCTTGTTAGATCTGCTTGATGTACAATGAAGTCTATAGTTAGCCTGGCTGCTCGTGTGGCCCCCAGACTATATCAATGCGTGGATATGAGTCTGGTGCTTCTATGAGGACGTTTTTTTCCCCCAAGGGGCGGGATTAAAAGAATGGCTTTGGACGCAATAGAGCATCGCAGTTGCGCAGAATCCGGGTGCCGGAAGTAAATACTCAATGCATTTTTCCCATTGACTTTTCCAAAAATATTTATATCAATGAATTTAAGCCTAGAATCAAGCCATCCAGGATTCTGGTGAATCATGACCATAAAACCTTTTTTTCTGTGATTTTTTAAATTTTATATTTAATGATATGATATACTATGTTTAATAAATACCCTTTGTTTTGCCGTTTGCAAAAAAGTGTTTTCACAGAATCAAACGTTTTATGGTCATGATTCACCAGGATCCTGGATAGCTTGATTCTAGGCTTAAATTAATTTATATAAATATTTTCGGAAAAGTCAATGGGAAAAATGCATTGAGTATTTACTTCCGGCAACTGGAAGTGGGCGGGAACTGCGACGCTCTATTGGCTAGACCTACAACCAACTACCAATTACAGTCTCCCATATTTGAATACTGGGCCCTGATTGGTCACCCCAGACTTCAGGAGCAGGAAATGGATTCACAACGGAGCGGTGCCAGACCCAAATTGCAGAGGGCAATTATTTTTTTTTGCACTGGCAGATTCAATTGGTCCCAGGCTAGTTAGTATATAGTGTGCGTAAAGGGTTAAACCCTCTGGCGTCTCACATTTTGTTTCATAATGCAATTTGAATGGGTCATGGGGTTTTGGGTGTCCTGGCCGAACTCATGATGCCCTGTAATGAATGCCAAAATGAATTAATGGCCTCCTATAGGGGAGAAAAAAAAAGAAGGGTAGAATCATTTATAAATGTATTCCCTGAAACAACCGTTGGCTCATAAAGTCTACCAAAACATAATTATGACTTGATCATATGGTGCTGTAATTCAATCACACAACAACACACAGACAACATTGTATGATTTCAGTTACAGGATTGAGTATATTCTCATTCCACTACAACAGGGGTCTTCAACAGGGGGTCCGGGACCCCTAGGGGGTCCTCAGAGTTACTACAGGGGGTCCGCCAAATCTTTGTGTGATATGATTTTTTTTTCTACCTTAACCATTTGAACCCTAGCATCCCTTTTCTGAGGAGAATGTTGGCTAAGAGCTATCGGTGTAGAGGGAAAAAAAGAGCAGACCACATAAACAAAAAAAGGCAATTTTATACAATATAGTGGGGGTCCCTGCTTCATCTCTCTCTCAGCTGGGGGTCCTTGGGCTGAAAACGTTGAAGACCCCTGCACTACAACATTATCACGAAATATTGTTAACAACCAATTTGAATTGACTGTGAGCCTTTTGACCCACCACAACAAAGACTGTGCTGGTTATCCTGAAGACTGACTCATATTTAGTTGTGCACTCTGGTGTCGCACACACCCCGCAAATAGCACAACACCGACAGCTCACAATGCTTCACGCTGCAATGCGTCGGTGTGGCTTGTAGAACTGGCTATTTTCAGCAGTGGTGGAAAAATAACTCAAATGTTTTACTTGAGTAAAAGTATCGATACTGCAATGTAGAAGTTACAAGTAAAAGTCTGGAATAAAAAAAATTACTAATATTACAAAAGCATTGGTATCAAAATGTACTTAAAGTACCAAAAGTAAAAGTACTAAAATGTTTGAAAATAGTAGATCTACAAGCTCACAACGCGTCGCGATGCGACGCGTTGTGAGCATGTAGATCGGCTATTTTCAAATAGCCTCGGTATAAAATAAGGCTAAAGTAATAAATGTATGTTTTATAATGTAAAATAATTTATATCTGCAAAGTAACTAAAGTCTTCAAATAATTGTAGTGGGAGCAAAAGTACAATATCTGCCTCCGAGATGTAGTGGAGTAGAAGTAAAAGTATAGACAATTGGAAATACAGTACTTGAGTAAATGTACTTAGTTGCTTTACACCACTTGATTTTCAGTGCGCGACACCAGCAACGCAACTAAAGTACAAATCAGTCTTTAGCCATGCAACACTCCAAGAGCTGTTTGTTTGTTTGTTTTTGTGCACCGTTTTGTGTCACACAGGCATAAACCAGGTGCATAATCCATCCACGTCCATAAGTATAGACAGTACATATAGTACGGAGCCAGGCCAAAACCCTGTGCCTCCCTGTGCTCTGTGTTCTGTCGGGATGCATTTAGTGAGGGTCAATGAGCATGCCGGTTGCATAAGGGAATATGAGAGTTTCACTTGTAAAATGGAGATCTTGCCGTACTGGATGTAGCTGCACCGCTGAGACAGGGATCTGTACTGTGCCTGGTGGACCCGTGAGGAACACTTGAGAAACTGCACCTGGAATACACAGAGAGGAAAAAACGCGTTTAGCAAAAAAATGTAAGCAGAAAAAGAATAGCAGAAAAGAATTGGCAGATCTAGTAGTATCTGCTATTTATTTATTTTTTACTTGTGGAAAAGTTGTGCAAATCTTTGAATATATATATATATGTTTTAAAGCGAACATTTTAACTCCGATCTGTGCTTCTGGGGGGTCCCTGGAACAACATATTTTGAGATGGGGGTCCGCGGACAAATACATATCATCTTGAGGGTCCTTGACATGCAAAGGTTTGAGAACCACTGATATAGCAACACGTTAGGACGTATATTGATTCACTGTGCTTTTCACAAAACCGGACTTTTCCTGTGTAGGCTACACTTACGATTATTTTACACTTGTGTAAGTAAGTAGGTAGGTCGGAGGGACTTCAATATCAGCCGATAACCCTGGGAGATGGATTGCTGAAGGTGGAGCGCCACACCTCAGCACATCAGCTCCCATTACTTACCGCACGACTTGCCACACCCAAGCCGTGCTACTCATACGCTGAGTTGGCGGTGCCTGGGATCGAAACCCCTGACCGTGTGATCCAAAGGCGAGAGGCTCTACCGACTGAGCTACCTGGACGCGATATATACCATGCTACTATACTTAGCAGTATTGTTTTATACACATCACAAAACTACAAATGCAAAATATAGCTGCAAGCAGCGATAATATGGGGCCAGGAGAGAGAAATGATAATTCCTTTAACAGGTCAGTTCATGAAAGTCCTTGCGGTCTTGTTTCCAATGAGTGCCTGTGAGCAATTAGGGGTTAAGAGTCTTGCTCAGGGACAAATTTCATGTCATCGACACATTTGCTGACCTGGCCTGGAATCGTACCTGGGTCAACCAGAGTCTCTGTCTCCCTAGGCGGGCTCACTAACCACTCAGCTATGGCCACCCCTCAGAGAGAGAGAGAGAGAGAGAGAGAGAGAGAGAGAGAGAGAGAGAGAGAGAGAGAGAGAGAGAGAGAGAGAGAGAGAGAGAGAGAGAGAGAGAGAGAGAGAGAGAGAGAGAGAGAGAGAGAGAGAGAGAGAGAGAGAGAGAGAGAGAGAGAGAGAGAGAGAGAGAGAGAGAGAGAGAGAGAGATAGATAGATACGGAATAGATTGAAGAGACATAGAGAGAGACAAATGGAATAGATTGAAGAGACAGAGAGAGAGACAAATGGAATAGATTGAAGAGACAGAGAGAGAGACATGGAAACGGAATAGATTGAAGAGAAAGACATGGAAATGGAATAGATTGAAGAGAGAGAGAGAGCGCCATGGAAACGGAATAGATTGAGTCATGTTTTTTGCATTTCAACTTAAATGAGTCTGCATCAAGTGAGGCTTGAACCGGCAACCTTACGGTCATGAAGCACTCTTAGGTAGCTGCAACACTACCTATAGTGCTATATCTTTGTCCAGGCTGATATTGTCTGTTGAGGATCACAAACTCTTGCCTTCTGTCATGACCCAAGCCCCTGTTTCACTAACACTAAGATCACTCGTTCACAAACCATTTACCAATGAAGAAATTGTACATCTCCTCAGAACCAAAATTAGTGAAAGTAGCCGATCTACAAGCTCACAAACCATTAAAAGTTGTCAGATTGTACATTGGCTATTTTCACAATGAAGTATGTTATACATTGAAAAAACATACTCTCATTGCTATCTGAAAAGTTGTGAGATTGTAGATCAGCTCTATGTAAAAAACACTCAATTAAGTATTTCATGTTATCTTTAACAATTGCAGATGTATTCATTGATAGTCATGTTGTGTGAAATGCAACTCAGATGAAGTCTGCACCAAGTGAGGCTTGAACTGGTGACCTTCAGGTTGTGGGGCACACATTTAAGCGAGAAGCCACCAACAGACAAGAACCTGTGAAAAAGGAGATCACACAGATGATACAGTTTCACGCAAATAGCTGAAAAATCCTGGGTTTAAGTGTTTTTCAAACTGCTCAAGATTGCGGACAATCTAAGGGCGGTGCTTACTGGTCAACGTGATAGATGTGTTCCTCATTAGTCAAGGCACATGTGTAAGCAGGTCTAATGGCTGTCGGCCAAACGAGGCATGACTTTTGCCTGTTTAAAGTTTCAATTTTCAAAAAATTGCTATAGCGCCCCCGTTTGACCAATTGGAGTAAGATTGGTTTCAGTGATATTTGGAATGGCCCTTTACATTTCTGCAAAGTTTCAAAGAATGGTAAGTCTGCATGTATGTGTTAGGGGCAGATGAATAATTGTCATAAAACTGCAATATTCATTGGCTCATTAAAGCTTCATTTTTTCACTTATGGAAGATATTTTGCAAACGTTTTTTGTTATAGGTCCAAAGTTCATGTGTAAAAAGTTTCGTGCAGATTACTCAAAAATCCCAGGAGGAGATAGGTTTTAACTGTTTTTCATATAATTCAAAATGGTGGGAGATCTAAAGGTCAGAGGTCAAAAGTCAGAGTGTGAAAGTTGTTCAGCATGAGGAGACGCATGTGTGCATCGAAGTTTCATGGCTGTAGGTGAAACAGGGCATGAGTTGTACCTGTTCAAAGTTGTCATTTTCAACTGAGTGCTATAGCGCCACCTTTTGACGAAAGATTGTGAGATTTATTTTTTGATCGTTTTTCATGACCAGCTACCATATGGCCGAGTTTCATAAAAAGCGACTGCACGGTTCAGCCAGAACTGGCAAAAACGGCAGAAGAAGAAGAAGAAGAAGAAGAAATGGAATAATGCGAATAACAATATGGGTCCATGCTGGAAGCCTGGCCCCATAACAAAATACACAGATGAAAGTAATGATACAGTGTGTTTAAAAAGAATAGGACAAACCATAGGCAGTGGTACAGTTATGGAATTATAGTTCCACTTCCAGCCCAGGCAGGTTATTCCCAAATTGTATAAATAGGTCCCAGGTTTTGTGGAATCTCCCTGTGGGGCTGTTGAGAGTACCTCCAATTTTCTCCACTTTGATATTCTGCATGACATCTATAATCCACTGACTATGCGATGGAGGTGTTACACCCTTCCACTTAAATAGGATAAGGCGTCAAGCCAACAGTGCCATTCTAACGTATTTTCTGAAGAGATCATGGTCGGGCTTCAGCTCTTGGATGAGCCAGTGAAACTCAACATGTTCTCTTTGCCTCGCCAAACTATAGGCTAGCCCTAATATTCTCCCTTTCTTTTATTGATGCTACTGGCTTGTTTTTTTTTTACAAGAAGAAACAAAATACTTGAACTTTCTCAATATTTTGCATTGGATTGGTCATTGGTGTGCATAAATGATTTGCTTGGTTCGGACCCGTCACCCAACATGTACCGGCATTAACAGAGGAAAAGCTATTTGCGGTATCCTCAGATGAAAGAGTGTGCAAGACACTTGTTCTGTGAACTATTTATCCATTGTAGGTGTTTTTAATGACCTGGTGAACACATGGATGACTTTGTTCTCACACGATGCACAAAGCACTGAGCAGCAACTAATCTGAAAATACTTTAGTTCACTTTAAAGCTGCATTATGCATTATTTTAAAGCAAAAATACAAGTGATGTATCACTCAAAATCACTAAGAGATTGAAATGCTGTACATTTACTGCACTGAGATTCAGTGGCTGGGTACCAGCGGGTGGCACGAGAATCAAAACGGTTACCTTTGGCTGCCACTTGTTGCCACCAACTTACGTGAAGTGTCCAGTCCAGCTTCAACATACAGTAGTTAGTTTACTGGATAGGTGACGTTTGCCACACAACAGTGGTTCTCAAACCTTTTCATGTCAAGGACCCCCAAATTGACACTCATTTAGCCCGTGGACCCCCATTAGAAAACAGACGCCAGGGACCCCACATAAGAGAAGATTTTTACAGCTCTAGCAGTGATTCTCAACCATTTTAATTTCAAGGACCCCCAGTTTGACATGCATTAGGGCTACGGACCCCCATTTAATGGCATTTCTATCTCTGGGACCCCAATTTATATTGTAAAATCAATTTAACTCAAGAGAGTGTACAAATGGAACCAAATGGACCCGCTAGGGTCCATTTGGTTCCATTTGTACACTCTCTGAGTTACAGACCCATAAGGGTCCATTTGGTTCCTAACTATCCATCATTTAGCTGGGGTGGGGACCCCCTGGAACTCCCTCAAGGACCCCTGGGGGTCCCCGGACCCCACTTTGAGAACCAATGCCATACAAGACAATGAAATATTTTTTTGGGGAAAGTATAGTACAGTACAGTATTTTTGTAACTGTAATTTAAAACCAAACAACTTGAGTTTTCTGCAGTTATTCTTTGAACCCAGGAGGCCTGTCTGCCCCGGCTAGCGTTGTGTGTGCCCAGTGAGTGACTCACCCGTGTCCTGGCCCTGTGCGTGGGACACCTGCATGGGGGAGTGCCCTTGGGAGAAGGCGTTGAGCACGGCCAGCCCGCCGTCGGTCATGGCGCTGGAGGCGTACATCACCGTGTGCGGGCTGGGGTACATCATGTGACCCGCCATCGACGTGCCCACGGAGGACGTGACGATGGTTGCCGGGAGACTCACCGTCGCTAATGAGGAAGAAGACGGAAGAGGAGGAAGTGGTTAATGTATGTTTTGTCAAAATCTACAAAGTAACTAGTAACTAAAGTTTTCCAATAATTGTAGTGGAGTAAAAGCACAATATTTGCCTCTGAGATGTAGTGGAGTAGAAGTAAAAGTACTGAAAATTGGAAGTCAAAATATGTCAAAATTGTAATTAAGTACAGGACTTGAGTACATGCACTTAGTTACTTTACACCACTGAGTTACTTTACACCACTGAGTAGAAGTAACACAGAGGGGGAAAAAAAGACAAGTTTGTTGCAATGTTCCTCCAGCAGATGGCGATCATGGTTCAGTTTAGAGAGGGCATACATACCGGTGGAGTTGGTGGAGGTGTGTATCTCTGGGCTGCTGTCACTGTTAGAGCTGCTGGGATGGACCTGGATGGCTTGGAGCTGCTGGGGCATCCCTGCTCCTGGAGGAAAGGGTCACACATACAAACACACCCACTTTTATTAGTACTGTATATCGTTGCTGGGGAAGAAACCTCCATATCCTAACTTGTTGTGTTTTTTTGTTGTGAATTAATGCCCTACTTCAGTGGTAGAAGATTTATTTTTTGTTGAAAATAGTCGATCTACAAGCTCATAGCGCCTCGCAATCTGCTATTTTCAAATATGATTATTTGGGGGGGTCAATTTTGAATCCTGAAAGGTAGCAGTTTTGGACACATAAGGCCCTATCTTGTGCGCCGCTTTACCCCTTATGCCTAAACGTATTCACCGTATTTTACCATTTTGAAAAACATTTTTTAAATAGTTCAACTAGCCGATCTACATCGACGCGTTGTGAGCTTGTAGATCGGCTAGTTGAACTATTTTAAAATGTTTTTCCCATAAGGTTTCCACCCCGACAGAGACGATATAATACACATTATCAATGTATATTTTCAATCTCTTGTATATGTGGTGTCAGAGCAGCATTAGCACACACACACACACGCGCACACACACACACACACACACACACACACACACACACACACACACACACACACACACACACACACACACACACACACACACACACACACACACACACACACACACACACACACACACACACACACACACACACACACACACACACACACACACACACACACACACACACACACACACACAGCATTTACATGCAATCTGTGTGATCAGGAAGTAATGGGATCCTAAAACGCACATTCAGGTGTAAATGTATATCCTCCACGGTACACTGAAGATCCAATGGACCTCGGCACCTCTGAAGGTGACAGGAGACATTTATACACATTAATGAAGAAGTGTAGATGCAGTGAGTCTCAAATCCACATTAAAGGACATAAATGTTTGCGCACAGATGCACACATTAAGTATATAAAGTGGACATTCCTTTGGCTATTCAAAAATAGCAGATATATAAGTTCATAAGCACAAATCTTTTTTGAAAAATCGTGGAAAATGTAAGTCTTTGAATATATATATATATATATTTGTTTTAAAGTCCCTGGAACAACATATTTTGAGATGGGGGTCCACGGCCAAATACATATCATTTTGGGGGTCCTTAAACATGGAAAAGTTGGAGCACCGCTGATATAGCAACATACTGTTTAGAAAACATTTTTAGATATGCGCCATTTTGGCCGCCGACCCCCCATCTGACAGGATATTCCTTCTTGTCCCCCCTCTTCAATAATGTGAGACCATTCTGCCGAAGTAGTGTAACTGGACTGTCCTGGGACACAGGGATTTCCCCGTGGCAATATTTACTTAATGATTAAACCCTAACACATGGCAAGCAACTTAATTTGTGTTGCATCTGTAAAGCACTGGAAATAAAAGAGAACTTTGTATCAGATGCTGTCATCTGTTCTCTCTGACCAAAGCCCTCCAACGAATGGGAAGTCATTAAAAATGACAGAAATATGACAGCATGATGAGGCTGTAAAGGTTGTAAATGTAACCGTGACGAGCGCAGCAGCAGCAGCAGCAGCAGCAGCAGCAGCGGTGGTAAAGAGAGAGAGCTCCCATTCTAATAGGAACTATCGCATTTTACCAGCAGCTGTAGATGTAATTCGTCTGGATGGTTAATGTCTCAAAAAGCACGTTGTACGTTAATGCCAGGCGTAACAGCGGGCAGTGGCGCGGGTGCAACATTTAAATCGTACTAATCGATACTTAAAAATAATCAAACCTTTAACCCATTAAGACCTGGGGCTGATTCTACAAATGCCTTCTAAATCAGTAGTTCTCAAACCTTTTTCATGCCTCTCTCAAGAACCCCCAAATTGATATATATATTTGGCTGCGGACCCCAATTAAAAAATTCAAAATAATTTAAAGAAGTTCAAACACTTCAAAAATAGCAGATGTACAAGCTCACATTGCGGCAACCAAGTGACGCACTGTGAGCTTGTATATCTGCTATTTATTTTATAGCCAACGGTAGGCCTATAGTTAGCGGTAGCCTCGTGTTATGGCCGGCTATTATCGGCAACGGATTTTGAGTATAAAATATTAAATATGGTGTATTTTGATCTACATGCTCACAACGTTGTGAGCTTGTAGATCTGCCATTTCCACTATTTCTCAAACATTTTCAGAATGTACAGTATGAATATTTTTCAACACGATTATGCCGATTCTGCAAAAAAAGAATTGCGAATAATATCTCAAGTAATTAATGACAGGCCTAATATACTGTATATAAAATGTAACCTTTTTCTGTTATTAGACAGAAACATAAATAATCAATAGTCTCAGCCCAAGTGTCACCTGTGAGGGAGACGGCGGCAGGGAAGCGGAACACAGCCTGCTGGCCCTGCTGGCCGTGCTGCGTCGCGGACAGGGCTTGGCCGTGCTGCCCCTGCAGGGCCAGGGAGTGCTGCTGCAGCTGGCTCAGAGGAATGGTGGGGGTGCCGGGGGGGAGAGGAGTGCCTGCTGGAAGGACACAGACACACAGACAGACAGACAGACAGACAGACAGACAGAGAGACAGAGAGACAGACGTGCAGTCAGTCACAGGCATGCACAGACATTCACACATTATGTGCACGTTGTGCACACCATGTAAGACAACATTCCCCTAAAGGCTCTGTGTGGAATGGAAGGTTGGGGGGGAGTTGGCGGCAGTGGTTCAGGGGTAGAGTGGCCGGGTAGAGTGAACTGGAAACCGCAAGGTTCCCAGTTCGATCCCGGGCTGGGGGGCTCCCCCAGATTTAAGGACTTTGCAGACAGGGTGCGATTAGTCAATCAGTTTTTACCGCATGCGAAAAGACGCACAAATCAAACTGGGTTCGATTGGAAAAAAACGCATCGCATCGCTGCACGGTAAATTCGGATCCGGTGTGCATGAGGTCATTGAGAACCATGTGTTCATTTAAAAAATGATATTGTCCGTTTTTTCCGTGCGAAAAATCGCACCCTGTCCACAAAGGCCTTTAGTGTCGAAGCGTCCTTGAGCAAGACACTGAAACCCTAATTGCTCCCGATGAGCAGGTTGGTGCCTTGCACGGTTTCCTCCGCCATCGGTGTATGAATGTGTGTGTGGATGGGTTAATGTAATGCACAATCTATGTAAAGCGCTTTGGATAAAAGCGCTATATAAATGCACCAATTACCATTTATGCTCGATTGCTCGTCATTCCAAGATTTATGCAAAATATTGGGTTTTGTGAAAATGATATTGATAGCAGCCGTCACTATTAACACTATTTCATCACTATTTCATCACTTAATTGTGACTTCATAGGTGTCCATTGTTTCAGTTTGGAACAAAGCTCTTAAGCTCCACCAAAGGTCTTTTCAAGCCGTCAGCTGAGACGCTTTTAGTGTAGGAGGGTGTTGTTCCACCTGGCACTGCTGCCATGTGCCAGACAGGTGGTGAGGGAGAGAGAGAGAGAGAGAGTGGAGAAGTGGGGGTGCTGGCTGATACAGAGGGAGAGGGAGGGAGGGAGGAAAGTAGCTGGGGCGAAGAAAGGAGAGAAAATAAGAGATAAAGGAAGTGGAAATACAGAGAGAGAGAGAGCCTGTCAAAAGGGCACAGAAGATCTGCT
Organism: Gymnoscopelus microlampas; assembly: GCF_963454915.1. Taxonomy (NCBI): domain Eukaryota; kingdom Metazoa; phylum Chordata; class Actinopteri; order Myctophiformes; family Myctophidae; genus Gymnoscopelus; species Gymnoscopelus microlampas. The sequence goes on from NC_139950.1 coordinate 45,158,242, forward strand.
GGCGGGGGCATCGTGTCTGTGAAGTGTGAAATCAGTCACGTCTCTGCGTGGTTCAGTCAGAACACAATGCAACATCTGGCCACGTGTTAGTTACCTCACTGTCTGCTGCTTATTGAAGACTATTGAGTTTCACGCCTTGTGCAACAGAGCCCAGGCCCAATATTAAGAGGTGTTTCATGTAAAGAGATGCCCCTGTAAATACAACTCTTTTTTGGGGGCTTTTATGCCTTTATAGATAGGACAATAGAATGACAGGAAATGGGGGGAGACAACAGGAATCGAACCCGCGACACACTGTCAGGCTGGCATTACAGCTTAGGGTGCCTGGTACCGCCACACTGCGGCCCAGGCCACAACTCAGGCCACAACTCCAGAAATAGGTCCCCAAATCAGAGCCTGCTGTCGTGTCCCCAAATCCTCATCGTCTATGTAGACAGAATAGCCATCACTTATACGTATGTCTATATCATAGAAACATCGTTTAATACAATTTTCGATTAAAAAACAACATACAGAGAATAGCTGATTTACAAGCTCACAATGCATCGCGATGTAATCGGCTATTTCACGTGACACTGCTGTACAAAGAAAATATGATAAAACTGTATCAATGCATGGATGTCTGATAAATAAAAATACAAATACCCCCCAAAAAAACGTTCTCTATTACTTGATTAATTGAAAAAAATATTAACCCATTTAGACCGGAAAAGAATCTGTGTCATTTTTAGATTTCTTTGGCAATTCAAAAATAGCATTATACAAGGTTATAGTGCGGCACTACAAGCTTGTAGATCTGCATTTAAAAAAAATAATAATAATAATAACAATTTGTGCAAATCTTTAAATATATATTTTTTAAAGCGAACATTTGTAAAATATGTTGTTCCAGGGACCCCCAGAAGCAAATATTTCAGTTACAAATGTTCGCTTTAAAAAAATAAATATTCAAAGATTTGCACACATTTTCACGATTTTTCAAAAATAGCAGATCTACAAGCAGAGTGCCGCGCTATGAGCTTGTAGATCTGCTATTTTTGAATAGCAAAATAAATCTAAAATGACAGATGCGTCCCTGGATTGAATGGGTTAAGAGAATAATCACTAAAACGATAATGGCTATTTGGCAGCCCAAATGAAGTCCCCTTAATGAGGGGGTCACCTCTAGTTCAGGGCCACTCTGTGTCATGGAGCTGTGGCTCTGAAATGCACCTCAACCTATAATTTCAGCACGAGCCAACCGATTCACCCCTAACATTGAATATTCATGACTAATTATAGGCCATGTTCGTCAGCCCTCTCTACGGGGTCTATTGTGTACCTCTCACCTAATTATTCCTCTCCCACAGTGGCAATCAAAGGCAGAGGCCTGAGCCTCATGCATGTGGCTTTTTCCTGGTTACCGGGCGCTTTTGTAAAGTGTGTTTGACCGGGGGATGACGGTGTCGCGGCGTGATATATAAACGGCCTCGGGGACGGGGGGACGACACCGCCACAGACTAGTGACTTGAGGTCGTGCCTCGGTGCCATTCAAATTCTAATCGTGTCATGGAGGTAGAAAACATCATTTATTTTACATAACACACGTAGAGGCCCCCAACGAGTGTCTCCTCTCGACCCAAGTGGACCACAGCACGATGATAAGAACACTTTAGACAACAGGAGCATATTTCCTATATGCCACCAATGTTCAGATTTCACTAGAACATTGGTTCTCAAAGTGGGGTCCGGGGACCCCCAAGGGGTCCTTGGGGAGGTTCCAGGGGGTCCCCAGCAAAATGTGTTAATATAGCATTCTAACCACTTTCACCTTTTATACTTTGGCTATTCAGAAATCGTGAAAATGTGTGCAAATCTTTGAATGTAATATTTTTTAAAGCGAACATTTGTAACTCAAATCTTTGCTTCTGGAGGGTCCCTGGAACTACACACTTGCAGATGGGGGTCTGTGGCCAAATACATATCAATTTGGGGGTCCTTGACATGAAATAGTTTGAGAACCAATGCCCTACATCATAATAGTCGCCGTCAGTCACAAACCGTTACTTTTCAAGAAATAGACAAAATAACCTGGGCTCAGATCCATCCAATGAAGTTATTATCTAGTCACAAGCTATTGTTAATACTTTTCTATTAGTTCAATATTTTCTAACCCCACAGAGAGACTTAAAGAACGACTTCACTCATTTTCAAACTATCTTCATATAATTGGTCCTCACTAATGTTCATGATAAAATGTACACTTTTTTCCTACTCGGTCTGTGTCTCAGAGGAGGGGCTGTGGACAGTTCAGAAACTAAATCATCATTAGGCTTTTTTTTACATTTTTTGAAAAATTATTTTATTTAGATGTTTTTCATTTAGATAACGCTAGAACAATGGCTTCCATTATAGCATGCAAAGTTTCCAGGAATAGAATAGAAAGCCTGCAGTTTCTATTAGCTTGGATTCCCCATCGATGATGTCACTGGTAGGCGGGTTGCTGAACTGTCCACAGGCCTCCTTCCGAGACACAGACTGAGTAGACAGAAATGGTACCATATTAACATGAGCATTATTGAGGACCTATTATATGAAGATGGGAGAAGTCGTCCTTTAACCACTTTCAATGTTTTTAAAAAAAATGTAGATCTACAAGCTCTCAATGCATTGTGTGTACATTGGCTATTTTCACTACTTTTGCGTGACACTTTTAAACAACAAAGTAAGCATTGATTTATGCCTTAACCCCAGTGGTGGAAAAAGTGCTCACATTTTTTACTTAACTCATTCACTCACTCAATCTTTTGAAAATATTTTTCTTTTGAAAATCTGCTATTTTCAAATGGCAGAAATGTATATAGGGCTGGAGTGGTTAATGCATGTTTTGCAATGATAATCAAAATCTACAAAGTAACTAAAGTTTTTTTGTTGTAGTGGAGTAATTGTAGTCGAGTAAAAGTACAATATTTTACCTCTGAGGTGTAGTGGAGCAGAAGTAAAAGTATTGAAAATTGGAAATACTTTAGTAAAGTAAAAGTACCTCAAGATTGTACTTAAGTACCCCACCCCCCTTCCCCCCCAGAGATTTCCCCCTCAGTACCTGGCATGAAGGTGAAGCCGCCGGGCAGCTGCATGACCCCCGAGGTGCCACCGGCGGCCTTGAGGATGGTGCCGTTGGCGCTGATGTTGGCGCCGCCCGACACGGGCGCCAGGTAGTTGGTGATGGGGAAGGACGAGCCGCTGCTCACCTGCATGGTGGTGGAGGTGGTGGGCACCGTGGAGGACTGGGCACTGCTGGCGCCGGTGCCCGGCAGGCTGGCCACTGTGAACGCCGGCTTCAGGGCGTCCTGAGGGGACAAAACACAAAGAAATGAGACACAGGTTAGAATACCTGGCTGAGAGGCTATGGGGGAAGGAAGGCCTCATTTATTCTCAGAGCATGTCCACAGAAATAAAAAAGAACCTGTGTTCTCAATGGATCCAATTCAGTTATTATTTATTCACAAGCACTTGTTAAAGGAGCACTTGCCCTGCTTTCAACAAAAGCAGCCGATAGCAACAAAATGTGTTTTTTATTCTTTTTTTTTTCTCTAATCTAGCTAATTTGACACTGTGTTATTTTAGGCCTGGGATTCTTAAATCCTGTGTTGAGGGTCACAGAAGGAAAAAATGCACCATGATAACAAAATAAGTTGAGAACCAACCATTTACTTAAAATATTTGGTTGTTACAGTCAGATTAACAGCAGCCAGTTGTACATACTGAAAATCAAAATAAATCCAGAATCAACCATTTAATTACAGTCTGTTACAGTCTGCTTGAACAGTAATACAGACAATAAAAAAAAAAGACAGTTGCCTCTCGCGGGCCGCAAATGGCCCGCGGGCCGCCTATTGGGGAACCCTGGAGTAGACCCTCCCCCACCCCGAGACACCCGTTGTTTACATTTGTGTACACATCGTGGCTCCCGTGGCTCTCCAAAGATCGTGAATATAAGGTAAAAAACGGCATGGGGATGAAAAACATCGTTTTAATTCTGGCAGTCAATGTGTTAATGGTCTTTATAAGATGGTACCATTTCTGTCTACTCTCTCTGTGTCTCATTGGTGGGCTATGGACAGTTCAGTAGGAAAAAAAAGATTTACACGAGAACAATGGCTTCTTTTTCAGCACGGTAACTTTCCAGGAAGAGAGAAAAGGCTGTAGTTTCTATTAGCTTGGAATCCCTATAGGCTATCGATGATGTCATTGGTAGTCAGGTTTCTGAAGTACCCTATGAAACACAGAGCGAGTAGTAGGCAGATATGTGCCATCTCATGACCATTAATGAGGACCAATTATACAAAGATAAGTTTGAAAAATGGGTGAAGTACCCCTTCAATACGTTTTCATTGGAATGAATAATTTACCACTTTAACTTTCAAAATGTTTCAAAAATAGTGATGAGGCAATAGAGAAATAAAAGGGCATGAAAAGAATAAAGTTCCTTGAATTTGGCCCAGGGTTTAGTTAGGCAGTGTAATATAAACACTGTTCATCTCCTCTATGTGCTGGTAATACATTATGTGATTTATTTACACCACTACCACTATTACGCTCAAAGAAGTGGAACCCAGGCAGCTGTGAAAGCAACATTAAAGTTGTTTCAATCAAATGGCACCTAAAACAACACCATTAATGAGGCCTTTCCTGTCCCAGCAGTTGAAGCCAGTGTTTACCCGGGACATAGAAAAAGGACAGAGAAGGACAGGGGTTAATACTTGTGCCATTTTCGAGGATAGATTAATGGTTTGACAGAGTCCAGATTGGACCCCAAAACGCCCTTTCAAATGACACAAGCAGGGTCTAGGGAAACAGACAGGGTCACTGAGTCTTAATTGTGCCCATCAGTGGTGGGAAAAGTACTCACATTTTTCACTTAAGTAAAAGTATCAAAACTGCAGTGTAGAAATACTCTGTTACAAGTAAAAGTCTGGTAATCAAAATGTACTTGAGTAAAAGAACAAAAGTATTGGCATCAAAATATACTTAAAGTACCAAAAGTGAAAGTACTCATTATGCAGAATGTCTCATTTCACAAGTTCAACGGTTAAAATCTTTTGAAAATAGCCGATCTACAAGCTCACAATGCGTCACATCGCGTCGCATTGTGTGCTTGTAGATCGGCTATTTTCAAATGGCCGAAATTTATATAGGGCTGAAGTGGTTAATGTATGTTTCGTAATAATAATCTAAATGGGCAAAGTAACTAGTAACTAAAGTTGTCAAATAATTGTAGTGGAATAAAAGTACAATATTTGCCTCTGATATGTAGTGGAGTAGAAGTAAAAGTATTGAGAATGGGAAATACTCCAGCAAAGTAAGAATTCTGCAAAGGTGTACTTAAGTACAGTACCTTACTTGAGTAAATGTTCTTAGTTACTTTACACCACTGTGGTGCCTATATGTTAAAAAACAACAACAACACTTTATGGCAGAGACATAATCTCAGTGTTCAGTCAGTCAGCCAGAGGGACAATGTGCTGTAGCTCAAGAAACAGACATTGACCCCTGCAGTGACGCAATGGTGAGGTCTTTATTTAACAAAGTTAACACAGTCCAAACTACTGACCAACCAGTGTCTTAGAAAAAGATCACCTGCAGCATGTACAGTACTGTACATGCACAGCATAATATCCTCATGGAAGACCGCCTCTGACGTCACAGTCATTTAGTATCAGTACGTAGAAAGTAGGCACTAGCATTGGTATTGCAGCATCAGTAATATCACTTGTGTCCTTATATTTTGATACGTTATCATGACTTATCTTATTTAAAATTTAGTGCAATGATTATCTATCTATATTATCAATAAATTCCAATCTGTGGGTGCCACTGCCAACTTTCTTGTACAGCGCACTGCCATTAGGCTAATTTAGAACCCCTATTTTCATCGCGACGCATTGTGAAAATAGGGGTTCTAAATTAGCTTGTAGATCTGCTATTTTCAAAAGACTTGTATACACTTGAAAACTTGAAATGGGACATTTTGAATTTCCGGACTTTTAATTGTATTTCTACGTTTGCGTATTGATTCTTTTACGTAAAACATTTGAGTCCTTTTTCCACCACTGAAGGCTGGTAGAGTGCGTTTAAGCCACACCTTTATTAGACCACAAGCACCACCGCGAACCAGTGTTGACAACAAAATGTACATGGCAAGGTGTTTTAGTTGGCAAGGTGGCGGGTCCATTTGGTTACAGCTTGCCTTTTTACAGCGAGGCTCTCTAGGACAGTGGTTCTCCCCCCAAAATAATATTATTTGAACTGGGGACCCCCTCACTTGTTTGACTCGGTTACACAGATAAATATTGTGAAAATATCAGATCTACAAGCTTGCAGATCGGCTATTTTCAGACTTTTTGCCTCTTTCTTATATTACTTGACAATTTGGCCAATATTTGACCAGTTTTTATAGTGTAGTTTGTTGATTACTTTTGATGCAGCAATGGTCTTATTTCTTTCTCTTTTTTTTAGGTATTAAAAAGGTCGTAAAAGTCCTTAGATTGTCACTTCACTGTCATCTGGGGACCCCAAAAAAATCATGTGGGGACCCCTTTGGGGATGAGAACCACTGCTCTAGGAGGCTACATTTATAAACGTAGTGGGTCCCACTCAAGAGTGGCAAGAGTGAGTTGACTTTTTTATTATTCTTTACATGTCGGAATGAACAAACGGTTGGGCTATCCAGCCTTCGTCAGCTGGATAGCCCAAACGTTTGATCATTCTGACATGTAAAGACCCACTACTTTTATCAAATTCTGTTGATCTAAAGAGGATATCACACCAGAGAAGTCAGTGGTAACAAAACCATATATTTATCTCTAGGAGGCTAGCCATCTATAGGAGGATTGGTGTGTGTGTGTGTGTGTGTGTGTGTGTGTGTGTGTGTGTGTGTGTGTGTGTGTGTGTGTGTGTGTGTGTGTGGTTGCCTCTAGAGCCAATATCTCAAAGCGCTAAACCGATAAAGAAACCATCCATAACTGAAATCAGAACTGCTCGTGGTGAGCAGGTCTGGTTGTTGCTGTGCTGTAGGTGTGTGAATGTAACATTGTAAAGTGCTTGGAAAAAGGTGCTATCCTATATTAAAATTGGCTACTGGGAGGGCTGACCATCCGGCGGTCAGCCCTCCCAGTAGACAATTTTAATTGGCTACCACTCTGACTCAGACATAATCATAAACAAACCCGCGATATGCCCATATATAGGCAGGTCACTCTGACTCAGACATAACCATAAACAAACCCGATACTGGGCATGTCACTATGACTCAGAGTCTCAGACATAACCATAAACAAACCCGATTTTCCTGCAGTTTGAACAACGTCTAAAGGTCAGGATGATGAGTATTTGAAGCCTTCTCAGGTGGTAGAATAGGTAAAACCACTTGAAACGTAGCATCGCAATTCTTGGGGAAACATTATTCGCCAAAAAAAAAGCAGATCTACAAGCTCACAATGCGACACGTTGTGAGCTTGTAGATCGGCTACTTTTGGCAAAGGGATTTGGTGTAGATCCCCTCTAAAAGAGCACATCAAGTACAGAGGCAAAACTCATGTCCGGTTTACTTAGTAATAGAGGGTTTAAGTGGTTAACCCATTAAGACCTGAAACGCATCTGTGTCACTTTTATATTTCTTTAGGCTATTCAAAAATAGCAGATCTACAAGCTCATAGCACGGCACCGAGTGCCGCACTACGAGCTTGTAGATCTGCTATTTTTTGTAAAAATCGTTAAAATCTGTGCAAATCTTTGAATATATGTATTTTTTTCAAAGTGTTAGGATTTAGAAAACATCTTTTTTAATTGGCCTCAGGTCTTAAGTGGTTAAGTGGTGAAGACAGTGTTGGAGAGCCTTGTTGGCTCAGCCAGTAAGAATGCCGACCACAACATAACCACCATGTCTCTGGCTCCAATCCCTGATGAGGACCGGTGTGGCTTGTCATCTCCTCCTCTGTGTTCTTCTTGCTTTGCTGTCTCTCTCTCTCTCTCTAGCCCTATCCATTCAAATTAGCTAATGGGAGGGCTGGCTGGCCGGCAGACAGACAGACCACTGCGGCCCGTCACTACGACTCAGACAGAACCATAAACAAACCCGATACTCCCATATATAGGCATAGCGCGGCCCGTCACTATGATGAGCTCAAGACATGACCACAAACAAAACCCGATACACCCCGTTACAGGCCCTACAACTACAACACCTTTTCTGCTCACCGAGTACCGTTTTTAGCAGAAGGTACACGGTTCAAGCGCCAGTGGCTATGTGAGAGATACGAGCTGACATTGTGTAACCATCACATTTAGGGGCACAACAGTTAAATCAAACAAATCGATTATAAAAGATATAATAAAATACACATTTCATATATTTTTTCAAAAACAGTAGGAACTAGAAAAAGTGCTCCTCGGAGCACAGGTCTCCGCCAGGTCAGGAAGTTGCAATAGATGGTTTACCAGGCAAAGAAAGCAGCAGTTATAAAATCATGAGTGTGAAGTGAGCGGTGGTATTTATGAGTTATTAATTTCATCATGCTTACATCATGCTTACGGTGCTTATATTTTGTCATGCGTCTCGCTAGCCAATCACAGCGAGATCACAATCACAGCTAGCCAATCACAGCTGTTCACAGACGGACGGACACACACACACACGGACGGAGGGTAAAACATACTCTCTGCCATGCCTTCGGCTTGGCGGAGACAATAATTGCGTTTCTATCTATAAATTATGTCGCAAATCTGTATGTGTGTGTGTGTGTGTGTGTGTGTGTGTGTGTGTGTGTGTGTGTGTGTGTGTGTGTGTGCGTGTGCGTGTCTGTCTGTCCTTTGCGTATCTCGAGAACCGTTCAACCAATCGAATTCAAACTTGGCGTGTATATTACTGAGGACCGGATCAGCGGTTGTGCATTATTCAAGTTATTGTTAATGTTGGCATCAGAGGCAGGCATCTGTCTGTTAGCGCCCAAATACAAGATGCCCGGAATCTGGTAATGCTGATAATTGCTGATGCAAACAGGTCTAAAGATAGCCATGTGCCAAGCGGGAGCCCATGCACGACGCAAAAGACGCTGTGCACGTGTAGCTGAGTCAGACCAAAGCACGAGATGCACACCTAGCGTGGGACAGAATGATGCAGGTGGATGGAGGGTCAGACAAGGCAGGCTGAATGCACGCCTAACTTGAGGGCGGAGGCGACACTGCAAGATGCGAGCAAGAGCGTCAGGCAAGCAATGCTGCACAAAGATTCAAGGAATCTCTGTGTGCATATATTCCAGGTATCTGTCTGTCTCATGCGACGTCATAGTACTGACTTCACAGATGAGTGACGTCATAGACTGACCAGCCTCCAAGTACTCTCATAATGATGCCTCCAAGTACTCTCATAATGATGCCAACCTCCTCAAATTCCCCACCAAAAAAAACGAAGCGCACCTGGGGTGATAGGGCATTCTCCGTTGCAGCACCCACCCTCTGGAACCCACTCCCACCTCACATCAAAACCGCCCCCACCCTTGCCGTGTTCAAAACCTCCCTCAAAACCCACCTCTTCAGAACTGCTTTCCCCACCTAGCTGATCTCCTACCACCCTAGTCTCAACTTTTGTTTTATTCCCTGGCCTTCTGTAGCCTTTTTAACTTTTTATTCTCTGTATTTTCTTCTTGTAAAGCGACTTTGAGTACTCAGAAAAGCGCTATATAAATTCCAGGTATTATTATTATTAACGGGTGCTGCACTAGTTAGAGATAATAATGCATGCAACTCCATCCGAATTATTACTACTTATTTAACAAACACGTCAACATAAAATGTCAATGTGAAAACGCATTTGCAAAATTTCATTCAATATAAATTAATGATTTAAAAAAGAGGCTATTCATCAGAGTGAGCATTAAGTGAAGGATAAGAACACAGTGTGTTCTGCTGGTGTGAGGGGGCTGTGTGAGCAGAGGCAAGTAGGCGTTAGACAAGGACTGGAATACACATCTACAGCCCCCACTGCTGCCTGTTCCCAACTTCCTACACATACAGCCTCATATAGACATTTCACGTGACACTAAAGATCAGAGAAAGACGCAGAATGTATTCTCTTTGCATTCAATAATACTCCAAGGCTGTATCCTTGGGAGTATATTGAATGCAAAGAGAATAAATCAGTGATGATGGCAGAATATTGCTACCACCGCTTTGGTAGGTAATCAGGGATGCGATCAAGTACAATACCATTGAAAAAGGCAGGGCAAAAGAAATCTTCTAACGCACCCCACAGCACCACCCACCCACACACACGTAAAATCCCAGCCTTAACCCTTTAAGACCTGAGGCCGATTCTACAAAATGTCTTCTAAATCTAAATCATAGCAGTTTTTTGAAAAAAACGTATGTTTCTATATCAGTGATTCTCAAAATGTTTCATGTCAAGGACCCCAAAATGTATATGTATTTGGCCCCGGACCCCCATCTCAAAATATGTTGTTCTAGGGACCCCCAGAAGCAAAGAATAGAGTTAAAATGTTCGCTTTAAAACAATATATATTCAAAAGATTTGCACACATTTTAACGATTTTTCAAAAATAGCAGATCTACAAGCTCGTAGTGCGGCACTCGGTGCCGCGCTATGAGCTTGTAGATCTGCTATTTTTGAACAGCCAAAGTGTAAAATAATGCTTTTTAGCTCAAATCAAAAAGTTACACAGATGCGTTCCAGGTCTTAATGGGTTAATAACATAGGGTAGAATAGTGAGCCTCGCTCACCAAGGCAGTGGAGTGGAGCGCCACTATTGGTTTTTATATGTGACTGATTACATGTGACTGGGTGAGAGGTGGACGATCCAACATGGTCTGCTCTGATAAGGACCGTCGTCCACATGGTTATTAGAAATAAAGTCCTATCAAATGTTCTGTCTATAACTGATGGGATTGAAAATTGCATATTAGGAATGAAAAAATTATAACGACTAAAAGGAATAGTTCACCCCAAAAAAAAGGAGATTTTTGTGTTTTTGTCACATTCCTAAGCCAATAATTTGATTACCGGCAGAAAGATGCTAATGTATCCGGTAGGAGACTCAAAAAAGAGACTATTTTTTCTACCTGAGAGACCGCCCAGTCATCAAATTATTGGCTTAGGAATGCGACGAAAATGAATTCAATGCTTCATGGTGGTGTGCAATTGATAGAATTTGTTTTGGGTGAACTACTCCTTTAAGTCACAGTGCATTCACCAACTGAATTCAACACAACCTCCTGATGTTGAACTGACAAAGACGTAGCCTATAGTAACAGTAATAATACTAGAGAATCAACTGGATTGTGTCCTAATAGCCCATTAAGACCTGGAACGCATCTGTGTCACTTTAGATTTCTTTGGCTATTCTAAAAAACTGTTAGGATTTAGAAAACATTTTTAAGAATCGCCTCAGTCCTCAATGGGCTAATGGGAGGATTGGGAGCAGAAGAGAAGGAGAAGCTACTGTACAACAGCATGCTGTAGCTGACTAGTAGCTGTAACACAGTATTGAGCAGCAGGCAGTCAGTGCCTGCCTTCTGTTCAGCTCAGCTGAAGGGGAATTCAAGTCCAAGGTTCTTCCCCTCTCTAGTTAAACAGCAGTGTGACTGTGACTGCTGCAGGAGGGAGGTTGGGGCAAGGACAGGCTGAATGCCGTCACATTCTTCTCTTTACGTAAAGAGCGATACGGAATGGTGACAGAAAGTTGAACACCGTGGCTCAGCGGGAGTCCACCGGCCTATCTATTAGGGTCTGTTTGTGTGTCTGTCTCTTTTAACCCATTAAGACCTGAAGCCGATTCTACAAATGTCTCCTATATAAATCCCAACAGTTTTCTGAAAAAAACGTATGTTTCTATATCAGTGGTGCTCAAACATTTTCATGTCAAGGACCCCCAGAATTATATGTATTTTGTCGCGGACCACCCTCTCAAAATATGTTGTTCCAGGGACCCCCCAGAAGCAAGGATTTGAGTTAAAAATGTTCGCTTTAAAAGAATATAAATATATTAATTTTCACACATTTTCTCGATTTTTCAAAAATAGCAGATCTACAAGCTCGTACCGCGGCACTCGGTGCCGCGCTATGAGCTTGTATATCTGCTATTTTTGAATAGCCAAAGTGTAAAATAATGCTTTTTAACTCAAATCTAAAGTGACACAGATGCGTTCCAGGTCTTAAAGGGGTTAAACCCATTTTTCTCAACCAGTTGCCTATGTAATCCTGGGTGCTACTCTCCCTCTGCCAGCCTGGGGAGAGCCCAGAACTGAGCTCATGCCTCCTTCAAATGCATGAGGAGCTAGCAATCCGCTTCTTATCACACCCGGGCCGGCAGGGGGGAGTTTAAATTTAAATGTGTGATTTTAATTTTATAATTGATGTCAATGGGGCTCTTAGCAGGGCTACAACCTTGGCCAGCTTTGGAGTCCTAGGTCATAGATATGTCATAGATGACTGGACATCACAGACTGGCCACGTGAAGAGGGAGATCCACACATGGGAGCCATGCTGTTCACCATGTGGAAACAGAGAATCCACATGATTACATTTTGTTCTCCCTGTAAGATAGCCGCCATTGCCATCGGGGCAAGTTCTGACACAGTGACGGTGATTAAAAATCATGAGAAATCATCTGCCAACAAGGTACTCTGTTCAGTCTCCCCTATGTTATAAGTTCAATTTCAATATGGGTTCAAGCATTTTTCAATTCATTTCATAATTAACCCATTAAGGCCCGAGTTCGATTCTTAAAATGTTTTCAACAGATTTTTGAAAAAAAAAAATATATATTTTTTTTACGATTTTTCAAAAATAGCAGATCTACATGAGCTTGTATATCTGCTATTTTTGAATAGCCAAAGAGATCTGAAGTGACACAGATGCGTTCCAGGTCTTAATGGGTTAAGACTAATAGAAATAGTTCCAAACTCCAGATTGTTGGTACACACATACATACATACATACATACATACATGTATACGATCATGATGGGATGTCACACCATCAGGTCAAACGTCTCTGATTTAAACCCATTAACCCTTCATTTGTTTGTGAGTGTGAAAGAGCACCTGAGGACAATGTGCTGAAAAATGTAAACGAGGGCCCACACATCAGTGTCTCTAACGCTGGGTGAGATTAACCACTGAACCACATGACCTCTAGTGTCCCTGTTCTGGGCTTCATGTCATAACATTCTACAAAAAAGAGCCCCAAAATAGGGATGCCAGATTGAAAGTGGTTAAAACAGTGGATCTCAAAACCTTCTCATGTCAAGGACCCCCAAATTGACAATTATTAGCCCGCGGACCCCCATTTGAAAATATATGCCAAGGACCCCAATAAGAGAAGATTTTTACGGCTCTAGCAGTGATTTTCAACCATTTCAATTTCAAGGACCCCCAGTTTGACATGCATTAGGCTAATACGGACCCCCATTTAATGGCATTTCTATCTCTGGGACCCCAATTTATATTGTAAAATCAATGTCAATTTAACTCTGAGAGTGTACAAATGGAACCAAATGGACCCGTTAGGGTCCATTTGGTTCCATTTGTACACTCTCTGAGTTACAGACCCATAAGGGTCAATTTGGTTCCAGACTATCTATCATATAGCAGTGGGGGCCCCCTGGAACTCCCTTCAAGGTCCCCTGGGGGTCCCCAGACCCCACTTTGAGAACCAAGGGGTTAAAGTGAGGACATATCAGTGCTATAGGATCACTACAGCGCTGTGTCGTGTCGTGCCATGTTTTGCAATCGACCACGGAGGACAGACGGGGGGGCGAGCGGTTTGCGGGACGAGGCTGTGTGGGGTGGTCATGGGGGGGGTGTAGAGGTGGGGGGGGGGACACTAGGGGACGTGCGACAGGGGAAAGGATAAGGGCGAGAGAGAGGAGAGTACAAACAGCTGAGGGTGCAGACAGCTGGAGGGAAACCTGAGCACCTCTCTCTGAAGGAGGGATTTAACCCTTTCACGTGACGCCAGCTGAACCGACAGCAGACTGGGTGTTAAAGACACCCCCCCCCCCACCTCCCCTGACTGTGGTAAAGTTTTAAAAAAAATCTGTGTCACTCAATGTCCCTTAAAACAAACTACAGAAATAAAAAAAAAGGCATAGATCTATGTCCCTGGCTGTTGTGTTAAAAAGAGAGAAAACTGGCCAGCAAGCAGGTGTGTAAAAAGTGCGGAATTCAAAATGTACTTACAAAATGTAATGTAAAAGTACAAAAGTATTGCCATCAAAATGTACTTAAAGTACCAAAAGTAAAAGTTCTCATTATGCAGAATGTCCCATTTCAAGTTTTCAAATGTATAAAAATCTTTTGAAAATAGCAGAGCTACAAGCTCACAATGCGTCAGCTTGTAGATCGGCTATTTTCAAACGGCCGAAAATGTATTTAGGGCTGAAGTCAAGTGGTTAATGTATGTTTTGTAATCAAAATCAACAAAGTAACTAGTTGAAATAAAACTAGTAACTAAAGTTTTCAAATAATTGTAGTGGAGTAAAAGTACAATATTTGCCTCTGAGATGTACCGGTAGTGGAGTTGAAGTAAAAGTACTGAAAATTGGAAAAACTCCAGTAAAGTAAAAAAAAAAATCCTCAAAAGTGTACTTAAGGACAGTACTTGAGTTAATGTACTTAAGTGACTTTACAGCCACTGATAAACACTAAATACACACCTGACAGCGGCTGTCACTGACTGCATCCACTCAGACTGACAGCTACTACACACTAAAGTACACAGAAACAAACAGGGGTTTTAGTAGAGCGGGGGGTATACACGGATTAAAGCCAAATTTTATCTCACGACTGAAAACCTAATGTGCAATTTGTGAAACAGTGTGATGATTCCTAAACGATGAACACAATATGTAAAATTAGGATGCTTTAGTAATGTTGGTCCTGCTGTTCTAACATACTGCCAACGGGTTCAAAAACACAAATTCACAGATTCAGGCTTTAACCGTTGCTTTTATATTAAATATCCGAGACGATTAAGATATTATGGAAGATGCTTCTGAACATAATTATTGCTAGTTTGACCACTTCAAATGCTCTAATCTTAATGACCGAAAATAGCCTTTCTAAAAGCTCTGAATGCGTCGCAGACGCATTGAGAGCTTGTAGATCGGCTATTTTTGCTGCGCAACATGCTTCCATAGAAGACATGCTGGCTTCCATGGAATCCAAATGACTGAAATCAGTCTTGGCGACTGAGAACTTTAATCCATGGGTATAAGAGCTGAACTAGAAGGTGTCCCCACTAAAAAAAAGTAGGTCGTTCGATTCCACACAGGCTTTGAGTTGGCACGGCCTATAACAGTGAGGCCTGGTGAAGTTCTCACTTATCTCTATGACCCACATATCAATCTGCCACTGACCTACTGCTTTGTTTGCCCCGTCTTCCTGTCTGTCCTCCTGTTCAAATGGTCGCTCTATAAACAGCGCTGGCTTTTAGTCAAAAGAGAAGCCAGATCATAGTAAACATGGTCTGTCGGTCCGAGGAGAGGGGTCGAAGCATTCCTTCACCAAAACTCTGCTTTTAAAAAAAGAACTTCCTGCGTGGGTTTGTTTGCAACAGAGCTGCTCTTTTGTTGTGACGTAGTAGCAGTAGCGCCGTGTCCCTGCTACTCCCTACGGTTTTCACTTTCACCTAATGTCACTACTACAAAGTGGTGGAAAACGTACTCACATGTTTTACTTAAGTACAAGTATATGTACGTGAAGTACAAAAGTATTGGTATCAAAATGTACCAAAAGTAAAAAGTACTGAAATGTTTGAAAATAGCAGATCTCCTAGCTCACAACGCGTCGCGATGCGACGCGTTGTGAGCTAGTAGATCGGCTATTTTCAAATAGCCTAGGTATAACATAGGACTAAAGTGGTTAATGTATGTTTTATAATGTAATAATTTATATCTGCAAAGTAACTAAAGTTTTCAAATACTTGTAGTGGAGTAAGAGTACAATATTTGCCTCTGAGATGTAGTCGAGTAGAAGTAAAAGTACAGACAATTGGAAATACTCCAGTAAAGTACCTCAACATTTTACTGAAATACAGTACTTGAGTAAATGTACTTAGTTACTTTACACCACCGCCCTACCCCCCACTGTTTCTTTCTTATGTCACTACTACAACAAAGTGAAATCCTGAGTGTTAATGAGACTCTGGAATTAACACAAACAATGGATGCATGTGGGTAAATTAACACTCATGACATTGCTGTGTAGGCGCTTATAGACTGTGTGTGGGCCCTATTTTCGCCGGTGCCTTACCCATTATCCCTAAACTTCGTTGTCATCTTTTACCGTTTAAAAAAATATTTTCAAACAGTTCAAATAGCCAATCTACAAGTTCACAACGTGTCGATGTAGATCGGCAGTTGAACTATTTGAAAATGTTTTTAGAAATAGTAAAAAATGGCAAATAAGTTTAGGGATAATGGGTAAGGTAAAAAATAGGGCCTCCCAACACGTGCTATCCACAAGTGTCCTAGGGCATGGTGGGCATCACTTCCTGTCGATTTGATCAGGTATCAGGGATCAAATCGACAGGAAGTGCCCTAGGAAACTAGGATATAAAAAAGGTGGGCAAAATGTGAGCTATAGTCTTGAGATTCAAAACAATCACATTTTCAGAATAGTATAAAAACGGTTTTATTTGTCATGAAAGTAAACTAAGATTCCATCAGTCTTTTGATTTATACTATGAATTCTGTTCGGAAAAGTTACAATCTCCAATCTTCTTCAGCTCTATCTCACCTTCCATTCAACCAACCAACCAGTCAAGACAAGACAAGGTCACGGCCCCTCTTAGTATAGACGAATCCACAGAGCGGCAATCATAACTGCTGTGTCAAGCGAGTGCCGCTCCGCACCTCCGCACCACAGCTACAGGCATTCACTCGGTGGATTTGTCTATAATGAGACATCTAACGAACACTTGAATGTATTCCTTCCATATAGGATGTGGGTCTGTTCAGTCCTCCAGCTTATCATAGATAAGTCTGCTTATGTATAATACAATGAACCATTTAATCTGTATCACAACAGAGCAGCGTTATGGTACTCTTCAAGTTTGACCTTCTCACATTCACAGAAAACATTAAGAATTATATTATGAAGGACAAATGGCTGATTTATACACTATACCGAAAACAATTGATTTCCAACTGGGGAAAAAAACTGAGTTTTTTTCTTTTTTTGCACCACCTACCATAGTATTTTAACTCTTACAGTGTCTTTACCGAGTCCCTTTTTAAAAAAACTTTTGAAAATAGCCTAGATATATAAAATAGGGCTGAAGTGGTAAATGTATGTTTTATAATGTAATCATTTATATCTACAAAGTAACAAGTAACTAAAGTTTTCAAATAATTGTAATGGACTAAGAGTACACATATATTTGCAAACTGCAAGAGTAAGTTTGTGTCCTTGTTACACATAAAGGCAATAAAGACTCTTGAATCTTCAAGAGACCTTGACAAGACTAAAAGACTTATTATCCTTCTGTTCAGTAACGGCTACAACAGCAGAATGATTCAACACAGAGAGAGAGAGAGACAGAGAGAGAAAGGGAGAGAGAGAGAGACAAGTCATACATGATTCATGAGGGATTACGGCCATCCAACATGAAGGTGACAACTGGCAGGCGGGTGTACCGGTGCTGGTGGGTTGGAGCACCCACAATTGTGCAGCCTACTGGTGGTGGTTGCCCCCATCGGCTAATCTCCCCATTTGCTGGCTCCCATCTCCCAGTCTGTCACCCTGCCAGCAGCATGGAATTCAGCAGCTCCATTTGGGACTGCTAAAAAAGGCAAGGCAGCCCAAGTGGAGGAGTCGCAGCCAATGGCGTCTGACCCGTCCAGTTGCTCGCTGTAAAATAAGGGCAGGGGGTGGGGGGGTGGTAGGGGGGTGACATAACGTTGCCTCCCTCCCCCTCTATCACGGTGACACATTACCTACCCCCCCCCACACACAACTCTCTCCCTCCTCTCACTAAACGTGTCACTCAATCTCTTCTGCCCCCCCCCCTCCTCCTCCATCTGTGTGTCTCTCTCTCCCCGTCTCCTCCTCTTGTCTCTCGCTCGCCAGAATCTATTTAGGAGCAACCTGGTGATAAGAGTACATGCGTGTCTGAGGAAATTAACTTTTCATTATCGATGATGATGCTCACTTGGCACTTCAGCTCACACACAGTAAAGGCCCGCTGTGTTTAAAATCCACCTTGTGAAAAAAAACGTCACCTTTGTTTAACAAGGATAGGTCCCTTTGAGATTGAAGTCCTGACCGAGACAGGCAGCAGCACAAAAAATAAAAACAAGTCGTAAACAGACAATGAAAAAAATCATTCTCAAAGCACAGCGCAAGCCAAGCATCCAAAAACCTCTGTTTAAACAACACCCCAACAAATGTCTGTCTCCATGTCTTTCAAAATAAGCAATAAGAAATCAGATTATAGAGTTTTCAAACAGTCTGCAATATATTCCAGTCTGGGGGTGCAGAATACCTAAAATCCCCATAAATAAAAACAACACTATTCAAATATGATAGCGTGCCATATCAGTGACACCTCTCAGACTCACCAATCAGCTTCATTCCTCTGGGGAGTGAACCAGAACTAAAGAGGCATACGCACATTATTCTGAACAATGATGTCACCTTATCATGCTAGGAGCTGCCAAACTGGCAGCAAAAAAAGGAGGGAAAACAAACATGTGGGCGAGTGGTCAGCATGGCAGCCTCAGTACGGCGGCGGCATGGTCAGTGTGGGGGTTCTCCGGCGTTTGCAGTGGCGAGGAAATGTGATCTGTGCTAACAAGCAGCGGGAACAAATGAACCTCAACCATAATTACAACTGCAACAGCCCTGACAGCCAAACCAGCAGGGAGAGACGAGAGAGAGAGAGAGAGAGAAAGGGAGAGAGAGCTAGATAGAGAGGGAGGGAGAGGAGATAGCCAGGAAAAGCTGCGTCATTCATTGCTAAGCTTTCTCTATGCAAACACACGTTGCAGCAAGGCTGCTATTGCCTTGCAGTTGTAACTCTAGCAACTGGAAGCCTAGTTAACGATCATCTTTGAATAAACATCTCGCTACTGTAACCTCATCTTCTGTCAAGGACCCCCCCCCCCCAAACACACACACACACACATTGAGAACCAATGCAATAGACAGCTTGCATTGGCCGATATAAACGGCCAAAGAAATGCCGATATAAAATGCCAAGAAGGACATAGTGTAGCCTGAGAAAATAGTCAGCCATGGTACTGCTATAAAGCAACATCATTTTAGAAGGAATTAGAGCCCAACCAATGCCAGAATTAGGAGTCTGATTATGCCGTCCTAGACCATCGATTAAAGGAGAAATCCGGTCATTTTAAGTGTTATGTTTGATGTGTGTCAAATCACTTACCAACGTATAAATGAAAATCGCGTAAATCCACAGAGCCCCCTATCGACCCCCACCGTTGTCATTGTAGGAGGATATAGAATAGCCCAAATTCGCCTATTTTAACCAATGCAAAGTCTGTTTTTTTGCTTCTAGTACTCATTGTTGAGTCCCATGATAATGTAACAGGCGCTAAAACTCCCGACAAGCTAACGGCTAATAACAAACGAGCTAACGCTGGGGCTGCTTATCTCTGAATGGCAGCCCCAGGTTGCCAGGTCGGGAGAGAAACCAGCAACCAGCATTAGCTCGTTCTGTTATTAGCCGTTAGCTTGTCGGGAGTTTTAGCGCCTGTTACATTATCATGGGACTCAACAATGAGTACTAGAAGCAAAAAAACAGACTTTGCATTGGTTAAAATAGGCGAATTTGGGCTATTCTATATCCTCCTACAATGACAACGGTGGGGGTCGATAGGGGGCTCTGTGGATTTACGCGATTTTCATTTATACGTTGGTAAGTGATTTGACACACATCAAACATAACACTTAAAATGACCGGATTTCTCCTTTAAAGATTTTGACTGATATTTTGTCAAGAAGTGCAACCTTTTCTAATCAATCCCATCCTCTCCTATATCCTATATATATTACAATGGGCTAATGGGAGGGCCGACCAGCCCGACCACTCTGCCATTATGACTCAGTCTCAGACAGAACCATAAACAAACCCGATACGCCCATATATAGGCATGTATGGAGATCCGGTCGTCCAGAGCCACAGATCCGACTGCTATGCCCATATATGGTAATGCGCATATATGGGAGCGACCGACTTCAAACTCGGCGCACGCATTGATATTGATATATAGAGCTTTTCTAAGTGTGTGTGTGTGTGTGTGTGTGTGGGTACTCTGACAAGGCCCCTGTCACTATGACTTAAGACGATCGATCGGCGGTGCAACGTATGTGTGAGGGCCGCTTAACCCTAACCCTACTCGGCCCGAACCTCTATTTTGAAAAACTTACATGTGATTAAAGTTTCTGTTGGAGAACATTAAAACATTTTCAAAAATAGCCGAGCTTGTAGATCTGCCATTTTTTTTACATTTTCACCAAGAATGACATGACACGCCCAAAATAGACGCTGCCAATACCGATGTCATCAAAGAAGACGTCAAATAATGACCGATATATATTGTCCGGGCTCTACCTAAAGCATCTCCCTCTGCTTCTCCTGATCTCCTCCCAACACTTCCACAAGCCCCCCAGCCCAGGACAGACATGAAATGTTTAGACTAGCTTTGGACCGTACGCGTGACATACTGTTTGGCAGATGAATAGTGTCCAGACAGTACGGAGAGAGAGAGGCGTACAGTAACGGCAGCCAAAACACGGGACCCGCGGCAAAAGAAAGAAAGGATCCGCAAAGAACTCACAGAGTTCGTCTTGAGGACTGAGGACCCGAACCCACCTGGCTGGCGGCATGAACGCTAACCATAACAGCGCTGATCCATGACATAGATCAACATGGTGACAATTTTGAGTGTTTCCTTCTGTAGGGATTGGCTCTCGGGACCCAAAGCTGATCTCCCACACAAACACATGCACACAAAAAAAAAAGGAAAGTCAAACACAAGGTCCTCCAACCAAACCAGGGACCTTTAGGATCAGTAAAAAAAAAGTTTCCATTCCAACTGTCCTGTTTAATATATCGCTCTTCTCCTCCTCCCCCACTATGTGTACATCTATAGCCCCCCCCTCCTCCTCCTCCATATCACCAAATGAGAAGAAAAAAAAAGAAAAAACAATCACAGGACTCCAAAGACAGCTGCAGCTTATAAGGAATGTGAGGGGCCTCAGCCAAGAGTGCAGGCAGGGAAACCATACCATATATGGCCATAGATGCAGAATCTAATTTTTATCAATGAGTGGAGTGGGCATGAGAACGCCTTTTAACCCAGTCAATCCGGGAACTCGTCCGTGTCGTTTTAAGATGGGCTCTTTGGGCTATTCAAAAATAGCAGATATACAAGCTCATAGCGCTGCAAGAAAAATCGTGAAAATGGGTGCAAATCTCTGAATATATATTTGTAACATTTGTAAAATATTGTTGTTCCAGGGACCTCCGCAGAAGCAAAGATTTGAGTTACAAATGTTCGCTTTAAAAATATATATATTCAAAGATTTGCACACATTTTCATGATTTTTCAAAAATAGCAGATCTACAAGAGCTTGTATATCTGCTATTTCTGAACAGCCAAAGTATAAAATAATCTTTATAGCTATTTTTTTTTTTTTAAATGACACACGGGATGCGTTGTCCCGGATTGAAGGAGTTAACACGCAATGGTTGATCCTCATCCCTGACAGTGTACGGTACGCGTTAAGCAACTGACTTTGTACAAACAGTGCGTGAAGCAAACAGGCCTCCCAAAGTGTGCGTCTTCAAAGGGGCGTACTTTAAGGCCATGTAAACAGTGGAGGGAACCTCACAGGCCTCCAGCACGTGATTATACATGAAGGTGCAGCGTTTTAGGATAATGAAGTGTGTCTGCAGTGCTGATGACGGATCCAAAATCTCTAATAAAGAACCTCTGGAAAAACAAAAGGTACTTTCACTCAAGCTTTAGAAACCGAAACGGTCACATTCGGGTCACCACAAGATGAGCAACTACCACACAATAACCAAAGATATTGATATTATATTAATTCATTATTACATATCTTTTTAATAATCTTACTACCCAACCAATGAAATTATCCAATTTTTGTCATAAGATATCAACTTAAAAACTGTATTTCCCAAATAATTAGGCATGTAAAGTGAATTTAAGTTGGTTTTACCCTCCAACACATTTCTTATTATATTACCGTTTACTGACATGATACAGAACTAACAGAGTTGGCAGTCAAATATTTTCCAAAAGATGTTAAGCACAATGAAACTCAAACATGTTTGAACCAAAATCCTTAACAGAAGACAGCTCAATCCTACAATCAAAAGTAAACAGAGAATTGAATACAGCAGGCTGTATGTGTTTTCCATCCTAATACGAGCCAGACCGGCGGCCGCTGATTTATATTTTCATGGAGAGAAGGAAGGTCAGGATAAGCTTTTCTAGGCCAGAGGTCAGGGAGGTAAAGTGAAGAGAAGTTCTCTCATCCGTCCCGGGTGACGAGGATAATGTGGTTTACCTGGCTCCCACTTCCTCGCTCTACGGCCCACTCTGAAGGAATACTCAGACGTTTTGGCTCAATTAAAAATGATTTACTACACGATCAAACCCAACCACAAACGGCAAAACCAGAGGTTGTTCCATTTAACGTAAAAGTACAAAAGCCAAACTTTGTGTGTTACGGTGTAAAAAAGGTATTTCCACTGCTGGATGCTGCTGACTTGATTCATTTGTTCTTTCCTTGGACCTATTCTGGAAGGACTTGCCACCATATCCATTTGTGGCTCTGTCTCTATGGCGTTTTATCTTTTTGAAGTATTGTTAAGGCACAAGTCTGCAATCACCATTTTTCTTTGGAACGAGGCAGTCAAGCGTTCAACGCAACGAAAAGCCTCTTGACATGAAAAAGTACCATTAATCCTGAACGTAGAGGGAGAGGGTAGTCAGAAAAAGTAAACACAGGAGGAAAATCATTGTGGCGATTCAGACTCACACACAGTGGTTCCTTAGAAGAAGCAAAAAAAAAACATTTTCTTTTTGGATATAGGATATGATATTTTTTGCAACTTATAAATAATCACTTTCTAAAATAGGACAGGGGTCTTCAACAGGGGGTCCGGGACCCCTAGGGAGTCCTCAGAGTTACTACAGGGCTGTTGCCAAATCTTGGTGTGATTGGATTATTTTCTTTTTTTTACATTAACCACTTCCCTATTATCCCTATTCCGAAGAGAACTTAAGCAAACAAATAGCAGATCTACAAGCTCACAACGCCTCGCGCTGCGAGGCGTTGTGAGCTTGTAGATCGGCTATTTTCGGCAAAGAGTTTTGGTATTGGTCTATGAAATCTTTGAGCTAGGGGGTCCTTGGGCTGAAAAACGTTGAAACCCCTGAAATAGGAGATCACTGCTTCCCCTTTTTAAGGACCAATAACAGAGGAAGATCTCAGTAGGCTTTCCAGCGTTGGCTAGTGGCTACAACAAAGACCTCAGGTGGCGGCTCTCTCACCTTAGTGTCCCCCAGGCTCTCCGACTCGGACACCTGGTAGGTCAGATCCGTCTCCTCGAAGCCCGTGGCGCTCATGCGCTGGTCCGTGGACGGATCGTTGCGGGGCGGCGAGTCCGGCGAGTTGAGGCACGTTTGGATCAGGGCTTTGCCCGTCTCGCTGGTGATCATGGGCTGGAGCTTGCGGGTGGCGAAGGTGTAGACGTGTCCCGTTTCGCTGGCCACCAGTAGGAGGACCTGGGTCCCCGTCAGCGTGGAGAGCTCATAGGCCTAAGCAGGGACAAAGAGGACAGACAAACGTTTGTTATAAGGCCATAATTCAAACAGATACATGCTCTTGCCCCACATAGAAATCATTTTTAAAGGAGCCTGGGCCGCAGCAGCGTGGCGATCCAGGCACCCTATAGGCTGCAATGCCAGCCTGACAGCGTGTGTCGCGGGTTCAAGTCCCGATCCCGACGACCTTTGCTTTGCGTATCCAGTGTTGCCAGATTCTGTGAGAGAAACAAGCAACCCAGGTCTAGGAAAACCAGCCCAAAAGAAGCGACTAAATGGGCCACATGTGCACTTTAACATATACATCAGCTATTTGAAAATAGCAGATCTACAAGCTCACAACGCGTCGTGATGTGAGCTTGTAGATCGGCTATTTTTAAATAAAATCTTGTGGGGAAATCATAATAAAGCAGATCTGGCAACCCCTGTGCGTGTCGCTCCCCATCTCTCCCCCCATTTCCTGTCAGTCTACTTGTCCTACAAATAAAAAGGCAGAAAAGCCCAAAAAACGAATCTTTAGAAATGATTTGAAGGAGACAATGAGAACCACACGAAGGGGGAAAAAATTTAAACTAACTACGGCCAACAGGCAGAGAAAAGACAAGATTCTAAAAATACCTAAAGTAGTGAACTCTTGACGTATAGCATAAACGCACCTAAAATAACAGCAGATAAAGCTCCCAGAATAGAGAGTGTGATATAGAGGGAGACTGATTGCAGCAGCCAGGGGTCTTTGGTCAGATAGGAAAAAAGAGGGAGTGGTCAGTCATGACTAAACTGGTCCCTGATAGAGGATATGAGGGCATCGTTCCTCTCAGCCAGAGGTGGCTCTGGTCTGTCTGTGGACAGTGGTGGGTTTAGTTTAGTACTACCGACATTCTTTACTTAGTATCAATACCACAATGTAGAAGAAGTACTCCGTTACAAATAAAAAGGCCTGTGTTCAAAATGTTACTTGAGTAAAAGTACAAAGGTAGTGGCATCAAAATATACTTTAAGTACCAAAAGTAAACAAACTAAAATGTTTGAAAATAGCAGATCTACAAGCTCACAACGTTGTAGATCGGCTATTTTCAAATAGCCTAGGTATAAAATAGGGCTAAAGCGGCTAATGTATGTTTTATAATATGATCATTTATATCTGCAAGGTAACTAGTAACTAAAGTTTTCAAATAATTGTAGTGGAGTAAAAGTATAATATTTGCCTCTGAGATGTAGTGGAGTAGAGAAAATGCGAAATACTCCAGTAAAGTAAAAACATCCTCAAAAGTGTACTTAAGTACAGTACTTGAGTAAATGTACTTAGTTACTTTACACCACAGTCTAGTGTGGAACATGAGACCATCAGTATAATCTCCTCTGTGCCGTCGTGTCATTCATTATGCATCAGACATACCTGTGCAAACATACATACATACATATAGATTCAACTCTGTATGACACAAGCACATAAAAACACACACACATGCACAGCAGCATGAAAGGACACAAAGATGCACATCCACCACTACACACACACACGCCTCCTCAACGCTGCACTCGGAGTGAACCCCAGAGAAAGGCTTTTGATTTAAATGAGTCATCAGTAATGTTGAGGAGGCCTCTAAAAGAGCGAGTAAGACACCGTACCTGACATCCCATTAACATCACCTTGTTTGAACGACAGAACCCAGACTGAACTGACTGATAAATGAGCCCATTGTTGTCCAGAGAGCATTACGCTGGCACACACACACACACACAGCGGTTAGTTCCTACAAATCAAAATGATTTTATAAGGTAGTTATATTGCTACCCACACAGACAGGGTAGATCTAGGCTACTCTTTCATGCGCTTCTCCCTTGATACTACTTTGCACATTTATGTGCCATTATGAATCCAATGTTATCAATTTGTCTGGAGAACAGTAAACTGACCATGTCGTTGCCTTTTGTGTGTAACAATATTAAAGGTAGAGCACCAAAAAGAACACAGAAGAAGTGTTTCTCCCGGTCATCACCATATCGCTCCTTCTCTAAGACCGCTTTCCATTCAATTCCAGTGGGTCACAGTTCCACAGTTCCACACTAAAGGATAGGACAATAGCGTTATCGTTTATCGTGATATAAAACGCTCACAATAATCACGTCGCAGAGTTTTTCATTTATCGTGAGATTGTCCTCCGTCATACAACTGGGATCAATTCACCTTTGCCGAGCTGCTGTCTTTTTTTCACTCTCTCTAAATGTCTTTGGCAAAAATAGCAGATCTACAAGCTCACAACGTGCCGCGTAGTGACGCATTGTGAGCTTGTAGATCTGCTATTTTTGGCAAAAGCGGTTAACAAAAGTGGTATATTAAGAGCTTTAAGCACATTTTGATTAGCGCAATAATATCGTAAATCGCAATTATTTTGGTCACAATAATCGTGACATGAAATGTTCATGTCGTCCCATCCCTATTCCACACACATTTTTAACCCATTAAAGACCTGGAACGCATCTGTGTCACTTTAGATTTCTTTGGCTATTCAAAAATAGCAGATATACAAGCTCATAGCGCGGCACCGAGTGCCGCGCTATGAGCTTGTAGATCTGCTATTTTTTTTAAATTGTGAACTTATTTTTTGGTGATTTTTTTTCCCCCCCAAAAAAAAAAAGGGGATTTTAGAGATTTTTAAGAATCGCCTCAGGTCTTAAAGGGTTAATAGAGAGTGGAAGGAGCCCACAGCCTCATGATGGAGCCTGGTAGGAGACCGTAATGAACAGTACACCACTAACCTCCTCCTCCTTTAGTAATAGCCTTGATTAGGCATGCTGTGCCAGAGAATGGCACCTAACCTAACCCATTTAGACCTGGGGCTAAAAACACATCCTAAATTAAGTTTTCTGAATAACTTGAATCTTTATCAAATAAATAAATAATAATGTTGCTATACATAGCAACAACTCAAATTACACATGCTTTTCCAGATTGAAGGGTGTAACAATGTATAGGCTTTCAGGGTCTAAATGGGCTAAAGACCAGGGCCTGATGTTTGGCCAACATCAAGTTTTTAACGGTGGAATTGTAAGCCTGGTCTGCTAAATAAAGTCTCCTCCTTGGTTGACTGATATTCTCATAAATATTCGGGGCCTGACTCGAGGTTGACAGTTCCTCTGCCAAGTCAATCATCAGCACTGAATATGCTTGTTGTCATAATTATACATTAAGTGGATAAGGAGGATTATAAATATTTCACTCACAGTTTAAAAACTTACATATGTTCACACTCAGGGCTGGTAATTCCTGTGGATAATTTGTTTATTCTTATACTGTATGTTTGCTGACACATTCTGTTAAACCAGATGTGAGATTCCTATTATAAAAGCAAGGTCCCCCGGTCGTTTAGACTTGTAGATCTGCTATTTTTGAAAAATCTTGAAAATGTGTGCATCTCTTATATATATAGTTTCTAAAGCATTATTTTACACTTGGCTATTCAAAAATAGCAGATATACAAGCTCATAGCGCGGCACCGAGCTCTACGAGCTTGTAGATCTGCTATTTTTGAAAAACGTGAAAATGTGTGCAAATCTTGGAATATATATTGTTTTAAAGGGAACATTTTCAACTCAAATTTTGCTTCTGGGGGTCCGCGGCCAAATGTATACCAATTTAGGGGTCCTTGGCATGAAAAGGGTTGAAAACCACTGGTTTAGACGGTCACCATACCATGAACAGAAGGGACAGGTTTGTGAGTGAAAGTCAGACAGCCTAATAATCCCTAGAACCAGTTCAAGAAAAGAGGGTGGGACAAACAAACAAATTAGAGTAACTCTTTCAACCACCACTATACCGTGTGTTGCCCTGGCCTTGACCCAAGGCGTTGGTAGACACTTGGTAGAGGTTTGGATTGTGTAAGACCAGAGGCCGCTTCTAAAAAAAAAATCTAGAAAGAAAACATTTTCACGATTTTTCAAAAATAGCAGATCTACAAGCTCATATCGCGGCACTTGGTGCCGCGCTATGAGCTTGTATATCTGCTATTTTTGAATAGCCAAAGAAATCTAAAGTGACACAGATGCGTTCCAGGTCTTAATGGGTAAACTCAATATTGGCTAGATGAATTCTTCAATAGTTGCTCCATTGATTTCAAAAAGAAAAGAAAAAGAAAAAGAAAAATCATCTCCTCATTGACTTACACTGCCCAGTTGAAACAGGTCTCAAAGTCACTCTTAGCACATACGTACATACATACTGTAAACAAATACAAACAAAGCAGATTCTGCCAATATGTAAAATCTGGTTGTGCATTTTCTTTCTTTATAAAAATGTCAACTTCCTGTTGATTTTGGCATTTGAATTAGGAAGACGACCCAGGTTGGATCTACAGACCAACAGGAAGTTGACATTTTTATTATGATGCAGCATCCACTTTGTGTGCATTTGTTTTTATGTGCAAAAAGAGTGACTTTGAGAGCCGTTTCACATTGCATTGTGTGAATGTACTGAGACGATTTTGGAACAGCAATTTCTAAACAATGGAGCAACTATTGAAGATATCTTGTCAATATTTGCCGTTACATCCTGGCAAAGTGGGTTATAGCAGAAGTGTGAGGACAAATAAGTAAAAGGAAAGGATTTTTTCCTCTCTCTTATGTGTGATGTGATCTTGCTGTATGCTGACAGGTTTTGAGGTCAGGTTATTCTTTCCTGTATGCACATAACATTTACTCTGGAGCAGCTGAGGGAGAGGATCCCGCTGTTGGTGTGGTTTTTGACACATAGGCTAAATTAGCTTTCTCGTCATTCTTCAAAATGAAACTGGCTCGTGGCTCACAAAAGATCCAGGCCGAGA
Organism: Gymnoscopelus microlampas; assembly: GCF_963454915.1. Classification (NCBI taxonomy): domain Eukaryota; kingdom Metazoa; phylum Chordata; class Actinopteri; order Myctophiformes; family Myctophidae; genus Gymnoscopelus; species Gymnoscopelus microlampas. The sequence continues at coordinate 45,186,941 of NC_139950.1, forward strand.
GATCAATCCTTTCACTCCGTCTTCTTGTTCCCTGTGTGGCTGACATAGCTTACTGTCTGTGTGCAACAATTTATAAATGTGCATCCTGGGAGTGGAGTCAAACATCACTCATAGCCCAAGTGTCTACATAAAGACACCTCAGTTTCCACGACAACAGCCTAGGATGCAAAAAAGAAAAAGAAAAAACAGCCAAGTGGAAAGCAGAGGCTGCTTCCAAGTAAAATAAAAGAGGGGAATGAAAATTCTGACAATACAACAAAGCGTATGTAAATGTTTTGTGAAACAATAATTGGCAAAGAAAACATAATGTCTGCAGTGAGTGAGCGAAGTCGCTCAGCAGTTGCTCTGCAGTGCGAGAGCCATCAGCTAACAGAATTGACTTGTTGGCACGTTACACAATAATAACTTTTTAATTATGATACACTTCTTTGATTTTAGATGTGGAATAGCATGGCAGCAGCATTGGCTGTATTTGTTCCTTGGGGAGCAGAGCATATAGAGGCCTTTCATATCAGTTTTATCATTGTAGATACTGCTGGCATGCCTGCCTGCCCCACCTACACATTTTATCTGTAGTGCGTGGCTGACTGCAATTCACCTATCTGAGGAAGAAGTTATATGGCTGCTTATATCTAACCTTTATATTTTACTAATAATACATGATATTTGACAGCTTGTAAGAGCCTAAATGTCTCCACTAGGCCTGTTAGCTATTGTTTCTGTACAGCCTATCTTGTTATGGTTCAGTTTGTCCTTGAAGCAGCTAACAGTATAACTATGATCTCTGCCCTGTGCTCGAGGCAGAACTACATGTCTCTGACATGAGTGTTAATGTACTTCTGACCATGATATCATGTACATAAAGCATAACAACCACCACCTAGAATAGTGTCTCGACTCCTATGTGCCTCATCGATTGCTGATTGATCCAGAATTCCACGACGCTGGCAAGAGCTGCAACAAGACATTTCGTACCATAATGTGTAGCATTGCATTCACGCGGTGCAGACCACCGTTCTGTTTGAGTGCCCTTTGACTGTCCTCTGATCCATGTCCCTGGGGTTGAGTCAGCTGTTGGCACCAACAGGCCAGGCTGTTGTTCACCAACACATGGCTGTCGCCTGCAAGCAAGACCCCCCCCGGCCCCCCCTCCCAAACCCCCCTCACACCTCAGCCTGTTCAGAGTGAGGCACGACAGAACCTTCTGTGTGGTGGCACTGCAAAGGATGCTGCTGGTGGTGCTAGGTGCTCCAACAGCTCCTAGAACTTCCTACTCATGGTTGTGCATGCATGTGGGCACGCGCGTGTGTGTGTGTGTGTGTGTGTGTGTGTGTGTGTGTGTGTGTGTGTGTGTGTGTGTGTGTGTGTGTGTGTGTGTGTGTGTGTGTGTGTGTGTGTGTGTGTGTGTTACTCACAATTACTATACTTGTGAGAACCAGGTATAGTAGAATTTGAAGAAATTTACATTGTGAGGAGTTCAAGAGGAGAGTTCAACATGATTTATACTAAGTTGCGCGCCAGTGTCATGCACCGAAAAATAGCTGATCTACAAGCTCACAACGCGTCTCAGTGTGAGCTTGTAGATCTGCTGTTTTTCGGCTTTAGGCTTATGGTTAAAAAAATATTATTTTTAAATGGCTTTCATAACATGGCTGTCCTAAAGTGTTGATGTCCTCACAAGTAATACAAACATGTGTGTGTGTGTGTGTGTGTGTGTGTGTGTGTGTGTGTGTGTGTGTGTGTGTGTGTGTGTGTGTGTGTGTGTGTGTGTGTGTGTGTGTGTGTGTGTGTGTTTGTTTCATGGTCAGAATTCAGAAAGACTTGTCTGTCACTTGCTCTATCTATTTAAAGCCCAGTCATGACTGACACTCACTCAGCCCCTGAGTGTCAGAAGAGAATTTATTCCAGTCATGCACAGAAATCCAAAGTTTTCGTTCAAGTGTCTTTACTGTAACCTGTCTAGTCTAATAATCAACATTAAAAAGTGTGTGTGTGTGCTCTTTAGAACTGTATTTGTAACGCCACCACCAGTGAGTTTTGTGCAGCCTAGCGAGTGAGATGTTTCTCCAAAGTGCATGAAAGAAATAAAAGCAACGTGAAAATGTGTAATGAACGTTTAGATGGCACTTGAATGCTATAATTCAGTGGTCTTCAACAGGGGGTCCAGGACCCCCTCAAAGTTACTACAGGGGTCCACCAAATCTTTGTGTGATGGATCTTTTGGGGAGTTTTTTTTACATTAACAAAGCATCCCTATTCTGAGGAATATTTTTGCCAAACATAGCAGATCTACAAGCTCACAACACCTCGGCTTGTAGATTTTTCAGCCAAGAGGTTTGGTGAAGAGGGGAAAAAAGGAACAGACCAAGTACAGAGCGAAGTGGTTTAGTGGTTAAATGTCTGAAAACACACACTGATGATAGTTGCTGTCAAACACGTCTATGAAACTATCTATGAAATCTATGGAAAAGTTTAATCTGCAACACACTTTGGACCTTAATGTGTCCATTTGGTTCCATTTGTACACTCTCAGAGTTAAATTAACATTAAAATGGTTGAGAATCACTGCTAGAGCCTTGGTATAAATCTTCTCTCATGGGGGTCCCTGGCATATCTTTTGAAATGGGGGTCCGTGGGCTAAATAAATGTCAATTTGGGGGTCCTTGACATGGAAAAGTTTGAGAACCACTGAGCTAAGGGGTCCTTGGGGCTGAAAAACGTTGAAGACCCCCCCTGTTATAATTCAAACTGAGTGTAGTGACAGATCAAACGTTATAATAATAACTCACCTTCTTCATGATACCGGTTTTCCTCTTGCTGAAGGTCGTGTATCGCCTCAACTTGTTGTCAATAAATTCCATCTTGATCTTCACGCGCCCACGTGTCTTCTTGCCCGGCTTGGCCCCGGCGACCCCGCCGGGCACCATGCCGTAGCCCCCGGGTCCTCCCCCGGGGTGGTGGACCCCCCCTACCTCCTGACCCGTCACCGCCGCCTCCATCTCCCCTCTCTCCCGCTTCACCCCTCTCCTGCTGTCCCCGAGTGACCCCATGATGGGGTCGTCGTCGTCCAGCGAGTCCGACTCGTTCTCGGACCCGCTGCACAGCGGCGCGCTCTCCCTGTCCGGCACCTCGAACCTGACCCCTCCACCGACGACGTGATGCATGCCGACCACTCCTCCTCCCTGTGCGTTCAGCCCGGCCATGATCCCCTGTTGCTGCTGCCCGGCGGGCTGCAGGGTCGTCAACCCCGTCCCGTTCCCCCCCGGTGGTCCTCTCCCTCCGGATCTCGGACCCCCAGGTCCGTTGTTGTTGCCCCCCAACATCCCGATGCCGCCGCCGCTGCTCTGCTGTCGCCCCTGATGATCGCCGCTGATCCCCAGCACAGCCTGTCCTGCTCTGACCAGAAGAGGACGAATCCCACCAACAGCAACAACTCCCCCCGAACCTCCGTGTGTAGCCCTGCCTGAAACAACCGAGCCGTTTCCTGATGATGATGGTGCCGATCCGGACTGGCTCGGTAACATCCTATTCTTACCGGGGACCAGGACCACCGCGTTTCGTGTCTCTCTTTAAACACCCAGTTTAAAAGAAGGAGAGAGACTGAAGGAGGAGGGTTTAGGTGTGTGTTAGTGGTGGCTGCGTCTCGTTTAAAATGAACCGCAAAGAAAGGCACAACCTCAACACAGGAAATGTAAACACAACCGTAAAGACTCCGCGGCGGTTGGTTGGTGTTGTTGTTTTTCGGGATATTAAAACTGCCCCCCAAGTGCTGAAACTTTGAGTTGTGCTGCTAGTTACGACCCCCCGAGACCCTTCAGTTCACCATGGCTCCCTGACACAGCGGTACCTCCTCCTCTACTTCCAAAACTATCGCAGCACTTTCTCAAAAAGGAAAAAGGCCGAAGCACAGCCTCTTCGTTTGTTACGTCCGCCTCCGCCATAGCCGGTGTTGCCAGGTCTTGGTTATTTTTATAAGCAACTTTGGGCTTCTTTCTTTTTTTCTGGAAAGTTGCTTGTATTTATTGGTTAGTTTGCGTTTTTTGGCAGGCTTGTCTCTGAAGTGTAGTTGCTTATTTGGGCTTGCTTCCGATTTTATTATTATTTTCTTATTTGTATTTATTTTTTATATTTTATTATTATTATTTTATTGATTTTTACCAGTGGTTCTCACATTTTTCCATGTCATGGACCCCCAAATTAATATATATTTTCCCCTAACCCCCCATCTGAAAATGTTTTGTGCCAGGGGAGCTCCTTATACCAGATTTGTGTTGTTAGAATGTTTAAAAAATATATTCCAAATATTCCACATTTTATTTCAAGATTTTTTTTAAAAATAGCGATGCGACGCGTTGTGAGCTTGTAGATCTGCTATATTCAAATAGCAAGTGCTCATGTCATGTGGCCTAAAAGTTGCTTATTTTGGGCTTGTTTCCCTAGACCTGGTTGCTTAGTTCTCTCACAAAACCTGGCAACAGTGATATCATGTAGTCCGCGTGGCTCAACGGCAAAAATGTCGCCGTCGTCTTCCTTTTAGAACCCTGAGCCGCCACTTTAATCTCATTACAGGTCTTAACGGCCTCCTTATCGCGGCTCGCGGCGACATTACAACGGCTTTATAAATTTAAACAATGTTATAAAAGTGGAGTGATATCGCACTCCGAGAGGGAACTACTTTCCTCCTTATAAAGAGATACAATGTTTCCTTATATGGTGTTGTCTCTCCTTATTTGGTGAGTCACAGCGTCGCCTGGGGATTGGTCGACGACCGCCCGAGCGGCGCTGCCATTGGCCAATGTGCCGTGCTCATTAGAATAAATACCAAAATGGTTGCACTGCCCCATACGTCACCGTGTGGACAGTCAGGCAACGAGATACCAAAATAACAGAACATGTAATGTGTTTGATAGTAAGAGCAGGCCTACTATCAGTGGCTGGAAGAAGTACTGAGATGTTTTACTTAAGTTAAAGTAGCAATACTGCAATGTTAGAAGTACTCTTTTACAAGCAAGCCCGGAATTCAATATTTTACTTGAGCAAAAGTACAAAAGTGTTGGTATCAAATGTACTTAAAAGTACTAAAAGTAGAAAGTACTCATTGTGCAGAATGTCCCATTTCACAGGTTTTCAAAACTGTTTACAAATCTTTTGAAAAAAACAATAATGTGTGTTTTATGATAATAATCAAATTAATTGTAGTGGAGTAAAAAGTAGCCTACAATATAATATTTGCCTCTGAGATGCAGTGGAGTATAAGAACAGAACATTGGAAAAACTCCAGTTAAGTAAAAGTATCTCAACATTGTAATTAAGTACAGTACTTAAGTACATGTACTTAGTTACTTTCCACCACTGATTTCCACCACCTCATACTGTGGGGGTCAAGGGGTCAATGTCTGCATTGTCAATGTGTGTCTCTCCGGGCAAACACAAGTACTCTCCTATCTCTTATATAATGTAATATTATGATTACTTTTGAAAGCCACACATACACACTTGTAGACAGTTACCACCACTACTAACTACGTCACCAGCATTCATTCACTTGTTGCTATCCTATGGAGTTGCCATCTAGCAGCAAGATGGCCAGAAAGTTTAAAGTAGAGGCACTTTGGTGTACATTTTGTCGGACAAACTTGCCTGATACTCTTCACCTTGGCAGTCCAAGCAGGTTGATACATTATAGCTCTATGGTTTAAACCCTCTTTATTATACAACCAATTGCTCAATTAAAGCTAGAGCTCCCATTTGACATTGACAGTGTCCAGAGGCTTCTAAATCATTCATCTGTAAGAAGGATTAACATTAATTGCTGTGGGTCAACTAACAGCCCAGGGTACAAATGAACAAAACAAGACATTTCATATTCAGACTGATGTGTTTGAACGTTCAATTCATTACTAGGCCTTTATCTATCTTTATTTACTGATAGCGCCCTAATTTGCTCATCTAACCAAAACTCAAACCATATTGGCCATTTGCATTTGTATTTGCATCGTAAACTGTGTAGGGCCTTAGTTAGCCTATATTACCATGAGTGAAACAATGAACTCAAACACAGGAGACATATTTATGACATGGCACACTCAACACATCATTGCATAGTTAGTAGATAACATTTGGCAAGCTGTTTTTGGTCAGTCAAATGTCCTAAATCAGATGAGTGGCGCCCTCTGGTGGTTCATCAGAGCACTACCTTGAAACCCCCCCAGGATATCTGCTGCATGGGGTGGGCAACTTTGATGATGGAGAGGGCCACTATATTTCCACACTCACCAGAGGGCCACATTGCATATGCAGACACATCTTATCTCCATTTTTTAAACTTTTTTCATAAATGAATGGCCTACTTCGCCATTCTGTCACACAAAAGTAGCACAAGTAGCTGATCTACAAGCTTAAAACATGTCGCATTGTGACACGTTTTGAGCTTGTAGATCTGTTATTTTGGAATTGGAATCCTGAATTCTTTTTTGGTATTTTTGAATTGGAATCCTGAAAAGTAACATTTTTATTTAATTTCAAATGCATTTAGTTATTTAAGTTAACTTTATGAACTTAAATACAAATATATTGGACATAAAAAAAGTCATTAAATATAGATTGAAGTAATTAAAGCGGGTCATGATTGCATGTGTGGAATTGGAACAGCTGAAATCAATATATCAGTATTCCGATATATTAACCTGCGGGCCGCATCAAGTGAAGGTGAGGGCCGCATGTGACCCCCGGGGGGGGCCAGTTGCCCATGTATGACCTACAGTATGGCTGGTATTTACAGTTTTAGATTGATTGGTTGCATAGGTGTTATTACAATGTGAGATAAGTGAGAGAAATTCACCCAAAAAGGTCAAAACATCCCTCTCTGACCGCTTCAATAATGAGTCCTATCTAGAATCAATTAAGTGTTAACCCTTTAAGGCCTGGAACGCATCTGTGTCATTTTTTTTTATTTGAGCTAAAGAAAAGCATTATTTTACACTTTGGCTATTTAAAAATGGCAGATCTACAAGCTCACAGCGCGGCACCGAGTGCCACACTACGAGCTTGTATAACTGCTATTTTTGAAAAATGGTGAAAATGTGTGCAAATCTTTTTTAACTAAAATCTTTGCTTCTGGGACTAAATATTTTGAGATGGGGGTCCGCGGCCAAATACATATCATTTTGGGGGTCCTTGACATGAAAAGGTTTGAGCACCACAGATATAGAAACATGCGTTTTTCCGAAAACTGTTGGTATTTATAAGACGTTTGTAGAATCGGCTTCAGGTCTTGGGGGACATGGTATTGCTAACAGCCCTGTTTGTATAGCATGATGGTATCAATGATATGGTGTACCACATGTGACACATAGTTGTGATCGACCGCCATGAATGAAACACGTTACACACTTGTTACAAACACTGAACGTTTATTGACAGCAGCATGTATATAATTGTGATTACTGTGAACATTTTGCTGAAGCGGATAAAAAAAAAGAGGACTAGGTGGTGAGTGCCTAGCGTTCATAGAAAACAAAATATTGTACACTAAAAACAATAAGTATAAAAACAAGTTTATAAAACAAAAAAAGGCCATTGCAATTTGATTAGATATTGTAAAAAAAAAAGGGAGAGGAAACAAGTTACGATAATCCTTCATTTGCCAGGCACTTAAACGAGTACTGGTGACTAGTTTGTCACACTTTTATTTTGAAACCTCATTTGTATTTAGTGTTAATATATTCAGCTGGTAACCGCACTGAACATGAACTGAGATGATGAGTCATGACACTGGATATACTGTAATAGTGTAACTACTTTATGTGATCAGAGAGAGAGAGAGAGAGTACCTTTACTATTATAAACACTCCGTAAAAAAAATAAGAACAACAAAAAAAAGACAGGACCTTCATGATACATAAACAGGCACCTGCACGTTCCTTCTACACAACGTGATAGAGAAAAGAGGGATATTCTTTTTTTTTAAGTGAAGTTAGTGCACGGCTTCTACATTATGTACACATCGCCCGGTGGGATTGATCCGCTTTGTAACATTGCACAAAATAACTGGACCAGATAGTATTGATTGGACCTCAGGAGGAGAAAATAAATGGATGCCGGGGTTCACCGACTCGAACCTGTAACGGTGACAACACGGTGAATGAACTGAACAATGTTCATGTTGGTCTATTATTAGGTCTTCCTGCCCTAAGATAGTGACCATTAAGCACCTCAAATGTATATGAGAACAGAGGACACTCATAAAAAAAATAACACACCCACACACTGGCACAGACTCCAATATATTCCTTGGCTATAAACTTGTTTGATCGTTGTTGCTTTTTTGTTTTTTTGTTCATGAAGTGATATAACGGAGAAGAAATTGAGACATGAGTTATCCCAGTCATTAAATGCAAGTGTAACAGACAATGAAACCTTCATGCAAAAACCCCACCCATCCACTTGTGCTTTACACAGTACCCTGATATTTGCTTGTTATATATACTGCATCATAGGAATTAGCCTCCCATAGGAACGAACCTCTCTCTCCGCTATACATCTCCGAGATGAGGTTCCACTGGGCTTGCTACCGGAATCGGCCTAACACCGACAACCCCTTTTTCGCCACATCGTATCCAAAAATTAAAGGCAGTCCCCTAATTCTACAGATGTTTGAGGATTTTCCAGAACAAAATCTGTGTCACTTTAGATTTCTTTGGCTATTCAAAAATAGCAGATCTACAACGCGCTATGAGCTTGTAGATCTGCTATTTTTGAAAAATCGTGAAAAAATATTTTTTATATTTTTTTCAAAAATCTGTTAGAATTTAGAAAACATTTTAAGAATCGGACTCAGGCCGTAATGGGTTAAGGGACTACCTTTAGGTTTTGGATACGACGTGGCAAAAAAAGGTGTTGCCGTTGTTTCCACCGATTTCAGTAGCAAGCCCAGTGGACCCTCATCTCTGAGCTGTATAGCGGAGGGAGAGGTTCGTGATGGGGCTACATAGGAATAGCACAGTGGGCACAGCACACTCACACACACTGGAGGCTGTGAATTCAAGTTGGGAGTGTTGTACAGAAGAGGTGGGGGGTGGTGGGGGGTCCAGTATGTAGTAGTACAGCACCGCCTACTGGACAGAGTAGCTTAGAGTCTCCTCCAGGATTGGGTTGTAAGCGGCGGCGTGGAGCTGGCAGTGGGGGAAACATTATGTTCAGGCAAGCCAATCGGAAACAGTCTCACTTTATATGCCCAGGTGCGAACAAAGCTCCTTTTAGCCGAAGTCACAAGAAATGCCACTTTTTCATCAATCTTTTTTCTTTTCATCAATCTTTTTTTCTTTTCATCAAGGAAATGCACCGAGGAGGCTACAGGGAAAAAAATGATTCTAGGATTCAATAGGTCTTCACAATCTTTTGAAACCATAATGGCTATTCATCCCAGTGCCTCATCTTGACTTCCCCTGCAGGTTTGCGGAAAAACAGGTCCAGGTAGGTGGGTGGGTAGGGTAGGTGCTGGGTGTGGGGGCACTGTGGTTCTTGGTTTTCACTGGATAGTGTCACTGGGACAGACAGGCCCTGAGAAAGGGGGGATCGGGGGTGGTCTACAGGCAATACAGGGTCAAAGTGGAACCACAAAAAAAGGGGTCTGCAAAGGGATAAGTCTTCCATGCTGCAGTTAAGGCAAGTGTAAACTCCTGGCACTGCTCAACAAGAGGCCATTCACACCAACAAACAGTGCGTTTCCATTGGTATAGCAAAAAAAAGTCTTCTCTTATCCACACACACACACTTTAGTTTTTCTTTTGAAATACATAGAAAAGTTTTTGTTTCGTTTCTCCTCCACCCTCCTCCCTGAAATGTATAAGACTTATTAAATCCAGCATTTCTGTCTTTGTTTGGAGGGTTGACCAATAAAAGTCCCCTCTGATGCGAGGGGGGGGGGGCCTCCAGGTCCCCTCAGACCTTGCTGTCGGAGGGCAGCTCTCCCAGAGCGTGGACAATCTCGCTGAAGGAGGGGCGCTCTTTGGGGCTGGACGCCCAGCAGCGAGCCATGAGCTTGTAGACCTTGGAAGGGCAGCCGTCTGGAACGGCTAGCTTCAGCTTCGACGCCTGCAGGCCTGGAGGAGAAGAACCAGCCGAGACACAACGGTTAAAATGCATCCAGTACGCTTAAAAAGGGCCGTACCACTGCTAATAAATACATGCTATTGTCTAATCACAGCTTTATCCATGTATTTTACACAAACTGACAGATTTCCTCCGCTAACTAGATTTTGTATTTCTTCACATTTTCTCCAAAGTCACTAAAATGTTACTGAACCTGAACCTGATTAATTAAAGGACGACTTCACCCATTTTCAACTATCTTCATATAATTGGTCCTCACCAATAGTCATGATAAAATGGTAAAAAAAAATTGCACTTGGTCTGTGTCTCCTAGCAGGGCCATGGACACTTCAGAAAACCGCCTACCAGTGACTACCAGGCGGGTTTCTGAACTGTCCACAGCCCTAGTACACAAAAATTGTACCATATTATCATGAGCATTAGTGAGGACCTATTATATAAAGATAGGTTGAAAATGGGTGAAGTCGTCCTTTAAGTTAATATTGGCTAAGAAGACATGAATGTTTGAATTGCATACACGTATACCGTATAAGGGCATCACAATTTTCATCGAAATTACAAGGCCTGATGCCAGATACTATGTCTCGCCGCTGGTATGCCTTGAATTGTAGGATAAATGTGTTGGGGAAAGATGAGAATCAGGGAGAATGATGAGTCAAGCTGTGTGGACCGGCGAGCAGCTGACGAGCATATTAGTGGGATCAGGTTTGTGGGAAAAAAACATGAACCAAACAAAGACTTGTGTGGGTCTTTTAAGCTTGTTGCATCGCAGAATCATCGGCGTGGACTTTATTATACTGACCTTCCAGCACCTCGTCATCAGTGAGTTTGGTGTGCGGCTGTTCCCCAAGGCTGAACACCTCCCACATGAGCACTCCAAAGGCCCACACGTCTGACTTGGTGGAGAAGTCGTCCTCAAACACAGACTCGGCCGGGAGCCAGCGCAGGGGAATCCATGCTTGTCTGTAATGGTAGTACTCACTTCATAAAAGATGGAGAGATAAAGAGATAAAGAGGAGATTAGCACGCTTTTACCAGCAGAAAGCGGCAACACAAATATCTGTGAATTTAACATAGGACTTGAAAGGGATAATTCATTATTACATTTTGTTTCTATGGATTAGTCACCCCATGGAGACTTGAATTCATGGATATTTTTTAGCTTTTCTCGCATTCCTAAGCCAATAATTTGATGACCAGCGGACCGGTAGGCAGCGGTTTCGGTAGGAGACACAAAGGAGACTCTTTGTGTCTCCTACAGGAACCACTGCCGGTCATCAAATTATTGGCTTAGGAATGCGACAAAAACTAAAACATATCCATGAATCCATAGAAAAAAAGTCATTTTGGGGATGAACAATCCCTGTAAGTGATTTATTATCACATTGGCTGTCATCAACGCATAGTCCAGTGTACTATTCGTGGATTAAAGTAATTCACATTTTAAAGTTCATGTTCAGATGAGACCATCACCTGTTGTACACGTCCTTGCTGAGGCTGAGGGCGGACACTTTGACGTGACGTTGGCCGCTGATCAGGCAGTTCCGGGCAGCGAGGTCTTTGTGAACGAAGCGGTGATTGGACAGGTGCTCCATCCCTTGAGCCACCTGGGCACAGATGGAAACCTGGAGGGAGAGAATGGAACGTTGAAGGGCGGAGAAAAAAGCTGCACGACACGGTGGTACAGTGTCAATGTGCATGGAGATTTATACGTCAGCAATCTGGGAACCCATCGCCAACTGAAAAGGAAAAACAGCGACCTCTGCTCTTTGTTCTATCTCAGTTAGCTCTGGGACAATGACAACGTAACACCCGTGCGCAAGGAAACCGGGGATTTGGTCTGCCTTCAGCGCATCACTTCCGGTGGTGTGACTATGTTTTCATTCCCACTAACAATATTTCTACACGGAACACTAACACCACTTCTCCCAGAGAACATGGATCGTTTTGGTTATAAGCCCACTTGTTTCTATGATGAAAGAGCAAGTTAAAATGTGAATATCTTTCCGTGGTTTTGTCTGCTCCGCGGACGCTATTGTTTCGGTTCGTTTCAAGGGGGGAAGGATCGACGGACAGAGCAGAATCTGTTCTTGAGAGATTAATACGTCAGTGGTTCTGAACTCCTGATGCCTGGGACCCCTAAGGCAGTGGTTCTCAAACTTTTTCTTGTCAAGGACCCCCGAATTGACACTTATTAGCCCGCGGACCCCTATTTGAAAAGATATGCCATGCAGGGACCCCCCATAAGAGAAGATTTTTACGGCTCTGCTAGTGATTCTCAAGCATTTTAATTGGAAGGACCCCCTAGTTTGACATGCATTATGCTACGGACCCCTCATTTGTACACTCTCAGAGTTACAGACCCATAAGGGTTCATTTGGTTCCTAACTATCATTTAGCTGGGGACCCCCTAGAACTCCCCCAAGGACCCCTGGGGGTCCCCGGACCCCACTTTGAGAACCAATGCCCTGAGGTACTACTGATTTTGCAGCCAATTCTATGTGTTAAGTCTGGGTGTATGGCAAACACAGAGGAGGGAGCGTACACCTGTGTTGATGAGGTGCTGGTCCACGGCAGGTAACAGTATTGACAAAAGATGAGATGAGGCCACACAGCTCTTAGCCACTATGCAAAAGTTTATTTAAAAAGAAACCAAAGTTTTGACAGTAAAGTCTTCCTCAGGGCAGGTGTTCATTTTGATAGCAAATTTAGATTTAGTCTTAGTCTTTTGAATAACACACCATTTAGTTTTAGTCCTACTTTAGTCTTCTGAAAATGTTTAGCCTTAGTCTAGTCGACTAAATATCAAAAACCTTAGTCTTTTAGTCGACAAAATTAACACTGCCTCAGGGTCTAACAGAGAATGAAATCACTTATAAAGGGACTGGGACAAAGGTGAAGTCATTACATGGGAGTGTCCTCAATCTACCCATCAGCATTGGGTGGGGTGGACAATTAGATAATTAGTAATTATCCACTCCACCCAATGCTGATGGGTAGATTGAGTAATTATTAATTACCCATTACTGACAAGTAACCAACACACTATTTCAGTGCGACAGTGAATTGTGCACGTTTCATCATGTCATCATTCATATCTAAATAATAAATAAAAAAGTATACAACAACAATATACAAAAATATACATATTTCTGGGACGCTCTCACCCATGCTTTCATTCTCTGTTAAAACCTGAGGAAGACTTAACTGTCATAACGTTGGTTTATTTTTAAAGAAACTTTTGCATCGTGGCTAAGAGCTGTGCGGCCTCATCTCATCTTTTGTCAATAAGTCTGGGTACATAAAACCAACAGCACTGGGGTAGCAGAGGAGTAGAGCTGAGAACCACTAAATATTCATAGATACCAGTAACACTCACTTTGGTCTTTGTGCTGAGAGGCTGAGACTTGATCTTCTCATCTTTGTTTTTGGAGATCCTAAGGAACTGCTTCAAGTCGCCCTAAAATCATAAAAAAAAGAAAAGAATGAAATACTCTTGTGTGTGTGTGTGTGTGTGTGTGTGGGGGGGGGGGGGGGGGGGGGGTAGAGTTCTGGCATAACCAGATGAATTATGAATTGGTATGCGGACCCGAACCCTAATGGACCCATGAAATTCATTCCGGGATCAGATATTACAGAACTGACCCAGATATTCACAAATAACAGATCCATCTTTACCGTGCACCTTTCCTCTGCTCAGATGCAACTCGCAGGCACACAGCTCAACCCCCCCCCCCCCTCCCTCTCTTATTTCGCACTGGTAAAATCTGATCCTAGGTCAGCGTAGTTAGCACTTCATGCGTTTATCCACTGATCACGGGTCTTCTCGGATCTACTCCGTTATTGCACATAATGATTAACAATCCCAGGACCCACAGTAATAATAAAGAGTAGGAACAGACCCAGACCCAATAGACCAGGGGGTCCGTGACCCCTAGGGGGCCCTCAGAGTTACTACAGGGGGTCCGCCAAATATTTGTGTGATAGGAATCCGTTTTTTACTTTAACCACTTGAACCCTAGCATCCCTATTCTGAGGAGAACTTTAGCCAAAATTAGCCGATCTACAAGCTCACAACGCCTTGCAGAGCTTGTAGATCTACTATTCTCGGCAAAGAGGTTTGGTGTAGAGGGAAAATAGAGCAGACTAAGTACAGAGTGAAAGGTCAAGTTATACTAAGTATTGAAAGTTTAAGTGGTTAAATGTCTGAAAAATACATATTATCATGAATCCAAAATACACTGATGATCGCGCTGTCAAACAATGAATCTCTGAGAAAGTTTAATCTGCAATATCATTTTATACAACATGTAGTGGGGGTCCCTGCTTCATCTCTCTCTCTCAGCTAGGGGGTCCTTGGCCTGAAAAATGTTGAAGAACCCTCCAATAGACCCATCTACTGTAATCCCCCTTTCTGTGTATTTACCAGGTCATAGTACTCCAGGATCATGTAGTGGGGTTCTGCCTCCCTACAGAGGCCCAGCAGACGGACGATGTTGGCGTGGCTGAGCTTGGCGAACATGTCCGCCTCGCGGCGGAAATCCGACTGGAGCTGCTCGTCTCTGGTCTGGAGGCTCTTCACCAGCACCACTGTCTCCTCCTCGCCCTCATCGATGCCCTTGGCTTTGGCCAGCAGCACCTCGCCAAACTCCCCTTTACCTGTTATAGCACATGAAACAACCCAGAACACAAAGCGAATGAGCAGTCTACTACCAGAAATTACACATTTGAAACAAATTACATTTTAACCCATTGAGACCTGAAGCCGATTCTACATGTCTCCTAAATCTCAACAGTTTTCTGAAAAACGTATGTTTCTATATCAGTGGTGCTCAATCTTTTTCATGTCAAGGACCCCCAAAAATATATGTATTTGGTCACGGACCCCCATCAAAATATTTTGTTCCAGGGACCCCCCAGAAGCAAAGATTTGAGTTAAAAATGTTCGCTTTAAAAAAATATATATTCAAAGATTTGCACACATTTTCACGATTTTTCAAAAATAGCAGATATACAAGCTCGTAGCGCGGCACTCGGTGCCGCGCTATGAGCTTGTATATCTGCTATTTTTGAATAGCCAAAGTGTAAAATAATGCCTTTTAGCTCAAATCTAAAAATGAGACAGTTCCAGGTCTCAATGGGTTAAATGAAGTTCAGTCAGATAACTCACGAATAGATTGAACCAATATTACAGAATGAAGTGTGGATGTAATATTTTATCTTGGCTTTCATGCTCTGCTACACATTTCTCCCTGCTCAGCACAATTAGACAACCATAATTAACCATTAAGAGCAGGGAGATAGTTATACAATAACCCCCATGGGGAACAGAACCAATAGCAGAGCCCACTGGTGGTGCTGGGGTGGCGGTGGGAGCAAACTGCCGCATGACAACAAACCAGGAACACATAAAGCGGAAGGAACGCAGATTTAGGTGAGCTTAAGTAACCCGTCCAAATTGATCAGCTGATTTCCACGTCAGTGTATGACGTATGGGTCTTGCATAACACTGTATACACCCACATAGTAATGAGCATGTGTGTGTAACCTCTCGAGTGCATACTGCCTGAACTAACCTCGCAAGCTACGTATCATTAATGAACTTCAGGCCTTGGTTGACAAAGTTCTAGAGTGAACTGTGGAAGACCGTATCTTTTGTATTGTATCTATTTGTATTTCTTTGTTCTGTTCATGGACATGAACCTGTAGTGTTTCTGGTCATAGAACCTGTGTTTCTCCCTGCAGGGTGGGGCTGAACTCTGACACAACGTTCTAACTATTATGTCACAGCTCTCCACTGACACCAAACACACCACACTCAACACCCTCTGCTACCTTTGACCTTACAAACTGTCTTACTGCTGGTCTATCATATGGCTCACACATACCCAGGGTAGTGATGGTTGTAAGGTTGGCCCGGGGAAACTGGAGCTTGTCGTTGTTGCTGTGGCTGTGCCTCTTCTCTGTGGAGGCCGTGGTGCCCATGTTGGTGAGCGCCACCTCCTCCTGGATCTCAGCGGTGGTGTGGCCGTTCTGCGTCACTGGCCCGCCTGGTCAATACACAACACACATCACACAGGGTTAATGTCAATGAACTTGTAGCTGGGACTATATGGCAGTGGATCAAAATCTCTGCTGGGTAGCCTGCTTAGTGTAACAGGTACTTAAGCAAGGTAATAAACATGTAAATACATTTACTAGGTCATAATAATGATTTATTCTTGTAATTTCTTCATTTATGTCCACTCTGTGAAAAATAGCAGATTGGCTATTTTTGGCAAAGAAGTGGTTAAGAAAGGCCCTGCACATCAGTGTTGATTTCGTTTACTACAACTACACTGAAAACTAAAGCTATGATGACTAAAACTAAGACTAAATATATTGACAATTTCGTCAACAAATAAAAACTAGACTAAAATGTTAGTGAGGGACTAGTGGAGAAGAGATCCAGTAGAACTAAAAGACAAGTCATTTTATGTTTGTTTGCGCTCGGGTGTTGCGCTCTGAAAATAGCAGATCTACAAGCTCACAACGCGTTGCGCTGCAACGCATTGTGAGCTTGTAGAGCTGCTATTTTCAGCATGCAACCAAGTGTAAAATCAGCCATTACGACGGCATCATGACAAGCCAAAATACACTTTTGTCGACTAAATCGACTGTAGATTTAGTCGACTATACTCTTATATTTAGTCGACAAAAAATAGCCAAAAACTAAAACATTTCAGATTACTAAAATATGACTAAAAATAAATAGAATTTTACTCAAAAGACTATGACTAAAACTAAATCAAAATTTGCTGTCAAAATCAACACTGCTGCACATAAACTGTCTGACTCACATTTCATGCATTACACAAGATGAACACAAGATGGCAGCAAGTGCACTCAAATGTTCCACAATGATCTCTTTGTAACAACATAGTAAGAAAGTTGAAGGTAAAGTCAGCCACCCACATGACCTCAGTGCCTGATTTCACAAACGTCTAAATAAGACACTTCACATGTGCTCCCCCCACACACACACACACACACACCCATACGTACCACCATTGAGGCACTCCATCTCGGGTTCCTCTCCATCCTGGCCTTTCTGCAGTCTCTTGGCGTTGCGTCTCTTCTTGCAGTAGAACATGAGCCCCAGCACTATGATGATGTAAGCCACTGCTGCGCCCACGGACAGACCAATGGTCTGGATCATCTTGTAGGGAGCCTTTTCATCCTCAATGTCATGCGTCTGCGCTGGTTTCTCTGTTAGGAAAGAATTAAGCACATACACAAACATTGTGGTTAGCTGTAACCCTCAGAGTCAAATGTTAAAGAGAGCGTAATATTAAATTAGTTTTACACAGTTGGGTTAAAAAAGTTAACAAATTCAAGTGGCACTCAACTTATGACTGAGACTGCATCTTACGAATATCTGGTTGCCAGGAAAAACAATGTAAAAGGGAAGTTCCATTTAGTATGGGACTATTTATTTTTGTATATAAAGGGCTTGTTGCATTAATCATATGTTGAAATAAATCACAATTGATATAATCACAATTGATAGTAAAGGGGTGTGGGGGGGTGTTGTCCACTTAGCTTAGTTATGACTGCCTGTTTTTGTTGTGTTTAAGTCGGGTTTTTTCCCTAAATGTATTCTTATTTTACTGTTGTGTTTTTGGTCTTTGTCTTTTATGTCATGTATTATTTGTTGGAAAATAAATAAATACTTTAATGACAAAAAACAAAACAAATGACATAAGTAGAGTTGAGATATATTGATATAATTTAGATTTTGATCATCATTACCGATTGTTTCTGAATAATATCTTGAGTAATATCCCACTTTTAATTTAGTAAATATCGGCCAACCTTTCTTGATTATGCTGAAAACGAATGAATGCATGCAGCTCACTTCATATCATTCACATCAGTCATATGATATCAACCAGATTAACTGCAACAACAACAAAAAAAACACACTCCCAGCTGCCTTGGGTCAGGACAGTCTGACTCCTAAAAAAAAATGCTCCTGGAATTTCTGTCATAAATCATGGCTATACTGACCTCGAAGAGCTATGACAACAAAACACCCAAATTCAATTTGGTCTCAAGACAGTAACCTTCTTCACGGGGAATACCTTCTGCTAACTTTGGGGAGGGGAAAATTGGTTAATGTGGGATACTTCTAACGGTGTGTGTGTGTGTGTGTGTGTGTGTGTGTGTGTGTGTGTGTGTGTGTGTGTGTGTGTGTGTGTGTGTGTGTGTGTGTGTGTGAGAGAGAGAGACTGTTATTTTCGGCATCAGTCAGCACACAAGGGAGCACAGAGAGTGAAAAAGAAGCGTTATTAGATCAAGGACCTCCACCAAATCCCGTCACGTCAGCGACAGCCCTGGCGTCACAAATGTAGACATGGTTATTAGCCTGTCAGGAGTGATGGCTAGCTAAAGGGATGTGGTTTTAATTAATGTCTTCATCTGCCACTCGTGATCATGGCTTACGCCCACTGTGTGGGGAACAGTGTTTGTAATCTAGCAAGATCATGCAGGTATTTCAATGGGCTTGTTGTGTGTGTGGGTGTGTGCACACGCAAGTGTGCATGTGTGTCCTTGCGTACTGTGTTCTTTACATAAATGTTACCGAATGCAGTGATATGTTTAGCATTTTAGTTTTTTCATTTCATATGAAAGTAGAGGAATTCCCTTTTTGGTTCTTTTATTTTTATTTGAACTTGACATGACAGAAGAAGCGAGTGATTATTATGAACTCTACACCAGGGGTTTTCAACTGATTGTGAACCAGGGACCACCACCCTGATTGAGAATCAACCTGGGGACCACTGTTGTGTTGGGTGAGATTAGAGCTAAGATTAGTGCTTTGCTAACACTTGCTACTGTATGCAATGCGCATGCATCCCATAATACATCCCACTGTTTCTCAATCAGTGGTCCATGGACTACACAGACACATGCAATTATATGGCCACATTTCCTAATAATGACGACTCCATCAGGCAATCCTGTACACTTCCCCTTCTTGAGATTCTAATTCCCTTTTCTGTGGAATTTCTTGACCGCTTGACCCCAGAAACTGACAACATTGACATGTCATCATAGGTCACCAGGTCGATAATATGCACTGTTCCATGGAACAAGAAGAAAAAAACATATTGCAACATGGTCAGGGACCACATGCAATACCTTCATGGACCACAAGCGGTCCACGGACCACCTGTTGAAAACCCCTGCTCTACACCATCAGCTTCAGTGACAGTTTAGGTGACTGAAAGATAAGTAGTTAAAGTGTTAAGTTAAGTGGAGTAAAGTAAAGTGGACAGGCTGCACGATTACACCACAGTTGTTGTACTGGGTGCGAGTGTCTTTGTGTGTGGGTGCATGTCTAGGTGTGTGTGTACTGTACGTTTGAGTGTGTGTGTGTGTGTGTGTGTGTGTGTGTGTGTGTGTGTGTGTGTCTGTGTGTGTGCGTGCATGGATGTACAGTATTTCTCAACAGTTCTACAGTAAGTGACAAGTGTGCATACCCACAGGCATAAGCTATGCATACATGCCAGTGTGTGCAATGTATGTGTGCGTTTACGGTATGTGTGTGTGTCAAACGTACCGACTACATAGAGCTGTGCTGCGCGGTCCTTGATGTTGCAGCTGTTTCCTACCACACATGTGTACCTGCCCGTGTCGTCTGTGGTGACATCACTTATCACCAGGGAGCCGTTGGGCATCTTCTGGAACCTGACAGATAAAGAGGGAGAAACGTTCAGAGCGGTGCCAAATGATGGTTGTGATATGTGCAGGCCACTCAACATGCACAATGTGGCACACAGTAAAATCCTCACTGCTAATTGATCCATTTGTAACACTCACTTAACTCATTCACTGCCAGACCTATATTCTGGCTGTGTTTGCCCACTGCCAGCGATTAGTGTTTTTTATAAAATTGTTTAAAAATTCACAATTTTTTTTAAAATTATGATCGCAATTCCAGTCGTTTCTAAACACACAGCCGAGTCGTGCACGCCGCTCAGACAACAAACATTACGGCCGGGGCGGAGCCCTTCTCCTCCAGCCCAGCGTTAAACACCATGCATGGCCATTTGAACGGAAAACTCACTTTCTTTTTCCACCTCGCCACAGACCTCGCTAAATCCCTTATGATCGCGTGTTCAACTGTTTGTAGACACACAGGGTAGTTGTGTGAGTGGCCCAGAGAAGAAATTTTCAATCGGCGACATTCCATTTTGCAGCAGTAGCAGTTTCAAAAGAGCGATGCGAAACAGTGTTCCGCGGCGGAGAAATGCAAAGCCGAGAAAAAGCCGTTTGAAAGCGGAACCCAAACAGGAAGTGGGCGGGAGCGAAAATCTTTGATATGACGTATTTCCGTATCCGGGTGTGCTACAATGAAATGTGTCGTATCGAGAGATGAAGGACGTTGAGATCTTGTTTTAAAAAATGATTAAGCAAAATTACGTTTTTTTACGTCAGTGGCAGGTTTGGTAATTGGAAAAAATTACGTTTTTTACGTCAGAGGCAGTGGATGAGTTAAATTAACTCTGAGAAGCAGTGTTGATTTTGTCAACTAAAACTAACACGAAAAATGTTCGTCGACTACCTTTTTTTTTGTGCCTAATATAGCAATGTTGCACTTAGTAAAGCGATTGAGCCACTACATCAATGATAGATACAGATGGAGTTGAACCACTGCATCATACAACAGTATGGTGTTCACAAGAAACGTCATTAACTTAAAAACGTCTGAATTGCTGGGGCACACCGGTGGAGAAATGGATTGTGTGCCGACCACACAATCTCTCTCCAACGTTCTATCTGACTGGCGCATGTGTGATGACAATGTTCTAGGGTTCTGCATGTCATGCAATGGAGGTAAAACATTATAATGATGGACTGTCATTACATCATTATGGTGCAACCAGAGTAGACAGGCTGTATGGAGACTAAATCTTTGTCTGTAAACACAATGAAAAGTAGTGTGGCATGCTGTCATCTCTAGGAAAAACCTAATGCTATAGCCTGGAGGCAATTCACAGTCCAGATGTAGCATATATGGATGGACCGGTATCCACTAGGGTTCCTGCAGAAAAATTACTGAAGACTTTCAGACATCTTCTACAAGCTCTCAACAATGCAACTTGTTGTAGATTTTCACTATTTCTGAAACGGGGCTTAATTCATAATGTGCTTTGTAAGTTTGGGTCCCAGGGAGACAACACATTTCTCCTTTGGATTCTGAGCTGAAAACCCCTGCAATAGCAGACCTCAGCATAATGTCCTGCCAGGCACGTCCGTGCAAAGCTCAACATTTGACACGTACCGTTTGTTTCATGCACGTTGATGAAACAGCATCATGCCGAGTTGGCACGATACTGCTTCATCAACATGGACTATTGCAGCGGAAAGCTGTTTCAGCTGTTCTGCATTTAGACTTGCAAATGCAGCTTTGCATGCTTTCAACGTGAGAGGGATGTTAGGCAACACCAGGCAGTGGGACAGTTAACAGTCGGCTCGTCTCTAAACGGACACAGCAATCTTTATTAACCAATAAAGTCACCAATAAGGACACAATGACTTCACAAGAACAATGTTGTTGGTGTGGCCGAGGTATTCGCGTAAAACTATTGTTTTTCATGCAGAGATTAACAACTACAATGCAACTATGACTGAGTTGGCATTTCAGTCTGGAGCTTTGGCTTGTCCTGGCATATTGCAGAGGACTGCAATTGACTAGTACCGGTACATCCCATGAGCTGGAAGGACAGGAGGGCTTATAATTGGATAGTAGTGTCGATCCCATGAGCCAAAGGGACAGCTTGCGCCCGATTGGCATAGCCTCGCAGGACGCACGTCCCGTGGTCTGCAGGGACGATTGCTCTGGGATGATTAATTCACAAAAATTCGAAGTTGTCATTGACTGGTAAAAATATATATATTCATGAATTGAGGTCACTGGCCTCCTGGGTAGCGTGCACAAGAAATATGACACTGATACACCTGGTAGATTGCAAGATTAATTGCGACAGACATACATAGGCTTGCATAGACACACACACACACACACACACACACACACAGACACACACGTTTGAATGCAATATCTTTGCCTGGTGGAGATAAAAAGGTCTGATATGTGAGAAACTGCAGATATGACTTCAGTTAGCATACAATTTTTAACAATGAATTTTCAAAACTTTTCCATAACTTTTCTAAAGTATTTTACCCCATTTCCAGGACTATAGAAATCATACAGTGCAATAATGAGACTCTTAAACCAGTGTGCCATCAACGCCCCAAGACAGACTCGAGTGAAGGTGTCACGTGACAAAAAGAACAGATCTACAAGCTAACAACGTATCAAGTAACACTGCGTTTTACACGGATCTTTCACGTAACGTTAAGACAAAAACGATGTATTTCGTTGCTGTCGGGCAGAAACCTCTTATCTCCGTATTTTAACTTTTTGTGTTTTTTTGTAAATCATACAGCGTCACACCAAAGCATCAAAAGTAGCAGATCTACAAGCTCAAAACGCGGCGCGAAGCGACGCGTTTTGAGCTTGTAGATCTGATACTTTTGCCATTTTAGAATTTGAATCCTGAGAAGTAACAGTTGTAACAGACGATGGCCAAAGATGGACAGAAGTAACAGACGATGGCCAAAGAGTTTCCAAAACATTTGATTAATTCCAAACCTTTTCCAGGGCCTGGAAAACAGTTTTTCAAATTTCAAAATATTTCCAGGAATTTCATGACCGTGGGAACCCTGTACAAGGGGTGAAATGATAAAAAAAAAAAAGTTTTCGTCAATGAAAATGCACATGTCCTCTTTACCTCCTGTTCTTGTTGGAGTCCAGCACCTTGTCTTTGACCATCCATGTGATGTGAGGTTCAGGGTCCCCCGTGGCCTGACAGTGCAGGATGGCCGTGTGGCCCTGGTACACCGTGGTGTTCTCTGGCTCCAGCTTAAAGCGAATGTACACTAAAACACACAAACAAACAAACACACAAACAAACGTATTATGCATTGATTGCACACACACACACCTTTTAAGCCATTAAGGCCTGAGGTTCCGATTCTACAAAATGTCTACTAAATCCCAACAGTTTTCTGAAAAACGTAAGTTTCTATATCCGTGGTTCTCAAACATTTTCATGTCAAGGACCACACAGAATTGTATGTATTTGGCCACGGACCCCCATCTGAAAATGTTTTGTTCCAGGGACCCCCCAGAAGCGAAGATTTTAATAAAAAATGTTTGCTTTAAAAATATATATGACGTGCACAAATTTTCAAGATTTAAAAAAAATAGCAGATCTACAAGCTCATAGGGCGGCACTCGGTGCCGCCCTATGAGCTTGTATATCTGCTATTTTTGAATAGCCAAAGTATAAAATAATGTTTAAGTGGTTACACAGATGCGTTCCCGGTAGCAGATCTATAAGCTCACAGCGCGCCGGTCGGCTATTCTCACAATTTTCGCACTGCACCATTATGTGACAAAGTATATAAACTAGGGCTTAAGTGGTTAACTGATTATTTTATACATACAAAACGTAAACAAACAAGTATACAATATTTAAAAAAAAATGCTTCTCAATTATTCGATTAATTGAAATAGTAAACAATAGAATAATCGCTAAGAAAATAATCTATAGTTGCAGCCAGTGTACCATTATGAGAAAAGAGAAGTGTTTTTTTACCTGCGACAGTGAAGGAGACCAAGGACCTGATCTCCCCCTGCAGGCTGTTGGAGGCGATGCAGGTGTAGTTGCCGGCATCACTCCTGGTGACTTTGGTGAAGTGGAGCTGGCCGTTCTTCTGCTCCAACCGGGGAGGCAGCTCCCCTCCGTCTGCAGGGGGCACCAGAGAGACACAAACGCAGTGTTAAAACACAGAGAGAGGGGCCCACAGGAGAGGGTTTGCGGGAGGGTGAGCCAGACGCTGCATGGAAGGATTAAATAGTAGCCCCCTCATAGCCCCATGCAAATGAAGGCAATCATGATCCAGGATGATAAATCCAGCTCACGGCCTACTACATATTCTGAGCATGTCTCTTCGTAGGTCCTTGTACAAATAGGATTTACCATGGTGAGTACTGAGCCGTGCTTTGGAGACGGAGGCATTTTGAAAGAGCTACTTCAGTCAGAAGAATATAGGCATAGGAGAGGAACGGAAAAGCTAAAACATGGCACGAAATAGACGATCTACAAGCTCACAAAGCGTAGCAGAGCTTGCGGATTGGCAATTTTTGCCATGCCACACAGTCATATAACTTAGTCGAAAATAGGGCTTAAGCGGTTATGTGTAATTGATACTTCGTACGATGCATCACGATTTTCACTTGAAAAATCTTCCATTTCCGGCTAGATTAAATTAGGCTTTCAGGCTAACAAGGGTACATGCTTGGTTGGGCTACACCGTGTCTCTATAAGAGCTGGAGAACTGCAGTAGAGAAAGGGTTCCCAAACGTTTGAGGCTGTGACCCCCCAAAAGAATCATATTTGAACCGGGGACCCCCCACCCTGACAAGCATTTGGAATTGTAGGCATTACATTTAGTTTGACTCAGCTTCAAAGACAAATATTGTGAAAATAGCCGATCTACAAGCTCACAACGCCTCACACTGCGAGGCGTTGTGAGCTTGTAGATCGGCTATTTTCACAATGTTTGTCTCATTCTTACGTATTATTTGACAATTCATTAAATTGTAACTTTAGAAATGTGCGGATACCCTGTATACATTTATACTGTATGTTGGTTTGTTTACTATTGACTGAGAAAACAATGTTGCACATTAAGCTAATAGAGCATAGAGCACACACCTGCTTTGGTCCAGCGGATGGTAGGCCTCTCCCTGCCTGTAGCCGAGCATTGGATGTTCATCTCTTTATCCAGCTCCAGGCACTGTGCAGGCTGGGGGGTCGGAGTGAACTTTAGCTTCTCTGTAACACACACACACACACACACACATAAGTGAAAACACACGTTATAATTAACAACACACAGCAAACACAGGAGAAGGGTGGGGGGGGGGCGGGTTTTCACCACATGTCAAAGACCCCTTTTGTGCACTCCTCACACTCCAGTACACAAAATGAGCAGTGGTGTAAAGTAACTAAGTACGTTTACTCAAGAACTGTACTTGAGCACAATTTTGAGGTATGTTTTACTTTACTGGAGTATTTCCAGTTTTCAGTACTTTTACTTCTACTCCACTACATCTCAGAGGAAAATATTGTACTTTTACTCCACTACAATTATTTGAAAGCTTTAGCAACTAGTTACGTTGTATATTTTGATTAAAACATGCATTAACCACTTCAGTCCTATATACATTTCGGCCATTTGAAAATAGCCAATCTACAAGCTCACAATGTGTCGCGATGCAACGCATTGTGAGCTTGTAGATCTGCTATTTTCAAAAGATTTTCATACATTTGAAAACTTGGGACATTCTGCATAACGAGTACTTTTACTTTTGGTACTTAAAATACATTTTGATGCCAATACTTTTGTAATTTTACTTGAGTAAATTTTGAATCCGGACTTTTACTTGTAAGGGTGCGCTCCCACCGCACTTTTATTTTACCTCTGGGGCAGAATCTGCCAATGCTTTGTCAATGCAAATGCGTGGATTCCTGGTCTTGCGGATTTTTTCCAAGAATCCACGCATTTGCATTGACAAAGCATTGGCAGATTCTGCCCCAGAGGTAAAATAAAAGTGCGGTGGGAGCGCGCCCTAACAGAGTCATTTCTACATTGCAGTATTGATACTTTTACTTAAGTAAAACATTTGAGTACTTTTTCCACCACTGCAAATGAGTGACACTCTGGAGTCGTGCTCAGACACATTTGGTTGACATTTGCAGAACGCGCACATACAGCATGATCGAGCGGCCTATCGGGAACTGTGATCATATAAACAATGGGAGATTGGGCCAGACAAAATAGTGTCATGTCAGCCCATCCATCACCATCAGCTTGCATAGTAGAGCGGTGTAGATAGGAACTTTAACACAGAGATAGAGTGTTCAAAATTGAAGGATCTGATAAGGCACCACCTGCATATTGGCTCATATTTAATGCCTCAGTGGGTGTTCCCAAAAGAGACAAAACAAAGAGCTTCTCTGTTCTGAGAAGACCCAGAAATCACATGTGAAAGACAGTTTTACACACATACATAAACAGTAAACTCCTGACTGCTAATTCATTTATACACTTTCTCGGGTTAAATTATTTACGATGCAGGATTCTGCTGTGTGGTTACTCAAACACACTTTCTGTCACTGAATCTGGTTCGTCAACAAATAAAGAACAGACAAAAATGTTAGTGAGGGACTAGTGGAGAAGAGATCCAGTAGAACTAAGACAAGTCATCATGGGAGCGCACGGGTGTCACAGAACAAAAATAGCTGATCTACAAGCTCACAACGCATCGATGCGCGACGCATTGTGAGCTTGTGGATCTGCTATTTTCGGCATGCAGCTAAGTGAGAATCAGCCATTACAACGGCATCACGGCCCACCAAAAATACATTTTAGTCGACTAAATGAACTGTAGATTTAGTCGACTAAAAAAGTGTAATCAAAATTTGCTGTAAAAAATTCTCCTCATTGCTAATATTTATTCTCTGTTACATTATTTACAACTAGACCATACCCGGTCGGCGCAGCGCATCCGTGGGGGGATATACGCACATGATCTGGCAACCCGGGAGGCAGTTCGTCCCATAGCTGGGCAGCCCCGTAACCATGGCGACAGTGTTTGACACAGAAACGCTAATAAGAAGCTGAGATTTGATGAAATTGAAAAACGGGCTTCACAGTTGCGTTCAGATGGTAATGGTCAATGGCTGTGTGCAAAATCAGAGCAATTGGTCCAGCCAGTGAGGAGAACCGGGTATCTTCACTCACGTACTCACCACTACTACAGAGGTTACTAGAATTATAGTATGATGCGGGGTTCTGCTGTGTAGTTATTCAGACACTGAATGTTAAATCACATGCAATCTTATTTCATGATAAACTTCTAAGCTTTACCGAGGACACCGACTCTTGCTTGTCCAGACAGTCGGCCGCCCTCTGTCTTGGTCTCACAGCCGTACACCTGGCCGTCATACACCTCCACGTTGTTGATCCGCAGGGTGCCGTTGGGGAAGAGCTTAAAACGAGAGTCCTGGTTCGAGGCAACAGAGAGAGAAAGGGAGAAACAGAGATAAATTAGATCCTTAAGGAGTTGAAGTGTGTGCTGCAAGGTGTGTGTGTGTGTGTGTGTGTGTGTGTGCGCGTGCGTGGGGGGCTGACCTCTGGCGTGATCATGATGTTATTACGGAACCAGGTGACCTCAGGTTCGGGGTTGGCCTGAGCATGGCAGTGAAGGTAGCCTGGTTTACCCTCCTCCAACTGGCTGTCCATGGGTTTCATCACCCATACTGGGGCCGCTGTGGGCACACACACACACACACACACACACACACACACACACACACACACACACACTTATATTAGCACTGGAAGATATGTGTCCTGATTTCGAGAATTTCACTGGTCACAATGTTGCTACCTGCAGTATCGTAAAAGCATACCAAGTCAGTTGTATTTAAAAAGTGTTGACTAGAGTACTATACAATAAATATAAGTCAAATCAGTAAAAACAGTTACAAATAAAATAAAAAATATCAAATATCTCAGATAAAAAAACAAAAAAAAATTAAGACAATGCAAATCTTAAGGCAAACACAACAGTAATATAGCAGATCTACAAGCTCAAAACAAGTCACAGTCGGCTATTTTTGGCAAAGAGATTTGGTGCAGATGGAAAAAAGTGGTCAGAGTACAATTGAAACTCAAGTCCGTTTCACTAAGGCTAGAGGGTTTTAGTGGTTAAGATGGGATTAAGTGTTGATGATGGAAGGGGAAGACCTAAAGTAAAGGGGTAACTTATTTCAAAGCCTTGGGGCTGTGGTGTAACTGGTTAGTGGATCTATAAGTGGTCAAGAGGTACAATAGAGGTATACTATTCGGAGATAAAACTATGTTGCCAAACCAAGACGTTTAAAAAAAAAAAAAAAATATATATATATATATATATATATATATATACTAAAACTTTAAACTACTGCATGAACTTTGAACTACTTCTGTATTAACCCATTAAGACCGGGAACGCAGCTGTGCGTCATTTTAAGATTTATTTGGCTATTCAAAAATAGCAGATCTACAAGCTCATAGCGCGGCACCGAGTGCCGCGCTATGAGCTTGTATATCTGCTATTTTTTTTAAATCGTGAACATTTGTGCAAATCTTTGCTTCTGGGGATTCTACAAATGTCTTCTAAATCCTTGACAGTTCTTTTGAAAAAAACCTATGTTGCTATACTATCAGTGGTTCTCAAACTTCTTTCATGTCAAAGACCCCCAAAATTATATGTATTTGGCCGCGGACCCCCATCTCAAAATATGCTCTTCCAGGGACCCCCTAGAAGCAAAGATTTTAGTTAAAAATGTTCGCTTTAAAAATATATATATATTGAAAGATTTGCAAAAAAAAGAATCACGATTTTCGAAAATAGCAATGCGCTATGAGCTTGTAGATCGGCTATTTTTTAATAGCCAAAGAAATCAAAAAAATGACACACAGATGCGTTCCAGGTCTTAATGGGTTAAAACAGGTAGCCAGTGAAGAGAGGCCAGTAGAGTGGAAATACGTTTCCTCATCATAGTTCAAGTCAGGAGCGGAGCGACTGCAGCTGACATAGAGACGGCTGACTGACTCCCATGCAAAGGCAATTACAGTAATCAATACAGGAGGAAATGAAGGCATGCAAACAATCTCCACATCCTTAAAGACCAGAGGAAAAGATTTAAATTTGGCAATGGCTCTAAAGCAGGGAGAAAGCTACCACCCAAAACCAAGTAACAATAAAGATCCTGTCTGTGTTTGTTTTGGAGTGCTAAGTTTTGGCATATGGTGTTGCATTTTCCCCTGTGTCAATACAATACGTTAGTGACTGATTACAACGTATCACAGATGTGTGGCGACATGGTTTTTAAATGGGGACAATGGCTATTTAAAACGGCGACTCTGTATGCCACAGAAGTCTGAGGTCAGAAGATGCTAGAAATATCACTATTTTTGCAGATTCAATAAACCTTTTTTTTAAGATTTATTTTTGGGCTTTCATGCATTTTTTATTTATCAATAAAGGCATGAGAGCCCAAAAATAAAGCAGTAGGCTGACAGGAAATGGGGAGAGACATGCAACAAAAGGCCGTCGGAACCCGGGACTTGAACCGGGTCGGGACTCGACAGGCTACATTGGACCGCAACGCCAGCTGTTCAGGCCAGATTCAATATCATTTTAACGGTAGCTTTTTCGGCTTCACATTTGTGTGTTTATGATACACACACGCACCCACATGCACCTTTTAACACTTTGAGTGCCAAAAATGGTCTGGACCGTTTTTGAGAAGCTATGCGTTATGTGCCATAAACGGTACGGACCGTTTTTGGCCCATTTTTTAAAAACGAAAAAAAATGGGCCAAACGAAACGAAACCTTGGGATCATCAAAGGAGTCTCTAAGAAGGAGAGGCCGGATGTGGATCCATGTCAAAAATGCTTCCGGTAGATCGGCTCCAACGTTAACTCCTTGACTAAAAGCTTAATATCTCGTATTTCTTTTTAACATGGTGGAATTGAGCCGTTTTCGATCGGCGATCACTCTGCAATGGAGGATCGCGTTAGAAATATTATTGTTCCAGGCGTTAGTCGGGATCCTCCGCCGTCTCGCACGCACGCTTTGTTTACATGCGCGTCCTCGTCGGGGCTTCTACAGCACGAAACATATCAGCGTATCAGTGGATGGAAGATATGCTGGCACTAGATGTACCCTATTTTAATAAACCTCGATGTGTTAAATGAAACCAAAATCAAACAATCCCTTCTGTCCGGGTGTGTGGTATTCATGGTGTGTGTGTCTACTCACTGGCGATGGTGAAAGTCACCTCCTGGGTCCTGCGTCCGGCCTTGTTCTCGGCCACGCAGGTGTAGATGCCCGAGTCGCCCGCCTCGGTGGGGCTGAAGACCAGGTCCAGGCCGTCCTGGTAGACCCTGCCCTCGGACGGGACGCGCTGGCCTCCCCGCTCCCACCACACCTCTGGCCTGGGCTGGCCGCGCGGAGAGCGACAGTTCACGCGCTGCAGCGTGTCCGCCGTGAAGACTTTGGACAGCTTCGGCACCATGTCGTCTATCTCTGTGGTAGGAGAGAGAGAGAGACAGACATGGTCAGTCATCTTATTCAGTAAAAGCAGTGGTGGAAAAAGTACTCAAATGTTTCACTTAAAGGGATTGTAGGCAAGTTCAGAGATAAACAAAGAAAAAAACTGTTGTCAAACACCGCCCCTCCAGCAGTTCGTTTCCCCGACCACCAGGGGGTGACGCAAGGGGGACTTCTAAACGGGCCATGCCGAAAATAGGTTGCTTTATTCGGATACAATGCGTGTCACTGCCCGCCCCTGCTGGTTCTGGTGTGTGTGTGTATGTGTCAGCTGAAGTGGTTGATGTATGTTTTGTAATAATAATCAAAATCTACAAAGTAACTAGTAACTAAAGTTTTCAAATAATTGTAGTGGAGAAGTAAAAGTACAATATTTGCCTCCGAGATGTAGTGGAGTAGAAGTAAAAGTACTGAAAATTGGAGATAATACAGCAAAGCAAAAATACCTCTTGTTATTGTACTTAAGTACAGCACTTAAGTAAATGTACTTAGTTATTTTACACCACTGTTAGACACTGTTAGGAAAAAAATCACTAAATTCTACAGTGACACAATCCCTCCCCCCTTGATAATGCCCAAAGGGATTAACAACCAGATTAAGTGAATTAAGGTATTTGAAGAGATCCCCTAGCCTAGCTCGGTGGGTTAAAAACTGCAGGATACAGTTGTACAGCGTTAATCCCAAGCCTTGGGGAAACAGGGGGGCCTTCAGCAAGACGAGCTGTTTGGAGGAACAGAACACTGGTGGCGATGAAGCACACCGAGAGCTGAAATTCCGATCCTGAGCTTATTCAAAATATTAAAACATGCACATACATGCATTGTGGAGATGCTCCCTCAGTCGGTTGTTAAGTTGAGAGAGATAGAGAAAAGCGTGAGTTCACAGCGTAGCTTTTGTTTGTCTTTGGAAAAAAGGGGGAAAGAGAACTCAAGTGTGGATACTCATGTTTGATTTGTAGATAATTTGCTTGTTGATGTGTTTAACTGGATGTTCCATCAACATATAATCATGTACAGTCAATACAAACGTATGTATGATGCATATTATAACATGCGTACTTTGTGTGTGTGTGTGTGTGTGTGTGTGTGTGTGTCAGTGGTGGAAAGTAACAAAGTACAATTACTTAAGTACTGTACTTAAGTACAATGTTGAGGTTACTTTACTGGAGTATTTCCAATTTTCAATACTTGTACTTCTACTCCACTACATCTCAGACGCAAATATTGTACTTTTACTCCACTACAATTATTGGAAAACTTGAGTTACTAGTTACTTTGTAGATTTTGATTATTATTACACAATCTACATTAACCACTTCAGCCCTATATACATTTTGACCATTTGAAAATAGCAGATCTGCAAGTTAACGATGCGACCCATTGTGAGCTTGTAGATCTGCTATGTAGATCTGCTAAAACCGATTTTTCCGCCACTGAATATTGAACCAATGAAAAGTATTAACAAGAGCATGTAACTAAATAATGAACTAAATAATAACTACAAATTGGACCTCATTTCCTGAAAAGTAACAGTTTAGGATATTATCGTCTCTGTCCGGTGGAGACCTCCAAAACTGTTGGATTCTGGTGGAATTCAAATTCAAGAATAGCAACAGTAAAGGCGGGTCAAATAACCGGCGGCTGTCTCAAGAATGCGACAATAACTAAAAGATTTCCATGAATTCAAGGCTTCATATGGCGTGTAATTGATAAAAAATGAAGTCATTTTAAGGTGAACTTAATGGACTGATGTTTGGGTAACACATATGAGCCAACAGAAAGTGACATGTTTCTTTTTTCCCTTTTTTTCTCCCCATTTCATATGTGAAATAGTGTCCGGTTAGCTCAGTCGGCAGACGTCTCGCCTTTGGACCACAAGGTCATGGGTTTGATCCCCCGGGCACCGAAACGGGCCGTAGCCAGGGTTGCCAGGTCTGCGTATTATAATTTCCCCGCAAGATTTTATTTGAAAATAGCCGATCTACAAGCTCACAACGCGTCGCATCGCGACGCGTTGTGAGCATGTAGATCGGCTATTTTCAAATAGCTGATGTATATGTTAAAGTTCTCCTGTGGCCCATAGTCGCTTCTTTTGGGCTGGTTTTCCTAGACCTGGTTGCTTGTTTCTCTCACAGAATCTGGCAACACTGGCCGTAGCACTGGGCACCACGAAGGGTTAATCCGCCCTGATGGCTGCCAGTTCCCACCTGATGTTGTGTGGGAGTTCAGACTGGTCCAGAGGGTACCGAATGACTGCTAGCTTGCATAACGTCTTGAGACTAGGACTTAAGTCTTTAGGTGTGTTTACACCTCCAAAGAGGATGATACGATCTCCCACAATGCAACAGCACATCCCAGACATCCTACACGGTCCCCTGCCTTTGGGCCCAAACTTCTTCCAGGAGAAGGTGTCTGGACTGAATTTCCACAGATCATTGAGGGTAGTTCTATTAATATTTATGCCACCAAATATGTACAGCTCTCCATTGTAGGCAAAGGCTGAATGACCCCAGCGTCTTTCTGTAAGAAGCTGTGCAGGAGGTGTGTTCAGCCAGCAGTTGGTCACTGTGTCAAACACTCTGAAGTTGTTGTTGATGCCGAAGGCTCCGACCCCAAATACAAACATCTTTGTCCCGATGATGGTGGCAGAGTGAGAGTGAGCAGGACGTGGACGTCGTGGAGTGCCTCTGGTGTTAATTAAAGACCAGACCATTGTGGTGGTGTCCAACTTGTACATGTCATTACGGTATCCAGTCCT
This sequence comes from Gymnoscopelus microlampas, assembly GCF_963454915.1. Taxonomy (NCBI): domain Eukaryota; kingdom Metazoa; phylum Chordata; class Actinopteri; order Myctophiformes; family Myctophidae; genus Gymnoscopelus; species Gymnoscopelus microlampas. The sequence continues at coordinate 45,220,101 of NC_139950.1, forward strand.
ACTGCATCCTCCATGAACATACATGACCTTCCCCAAGACACAGGCCGAGTGGCGGTCCCTCGCCTCTGGAACGGTTCCAGAAACCTTGGGCTCGAACCATCTGTGGGTGTCGACATCAAATGCATAAAGCACGTTGCAGTACTCCCCCGGGTAACGTATGTGGGGGGGTAATGTAAAACCCCCCCAGATGTAGATGATATCTTCTATCAGCACAGCTGTGTGGTCCAAACGCCTGGATGGAACCTCAAGATGACCTTCTCTTCCAGTTGTCACTGGGGTCAACTCCCTCCAGCGTAAAGACACAGTGTTGAAGATGTGAACATGAATATGATCCTTGTAGACGTTCCCGAACCCTCCAAATGAGTAGACTTTGTCTCCCACGGCAACCGCAGCTTGACTGTCAAACTCTGGTCCTAGCAGATGCAGCGTCCAGCAGAACATTTCTCACAACAGCTCCTCCAGGGATACAATTAGATTCATCAAATGCAATTTGGGACTTGAACCGAGATGTCTGACAAATGAGCTTCAAAGGTGGCTCTGTCAAGAAGAACCAGGTAAAGGCGTCGAGTCAAAATCGATCCTTAAGTAAGTTGATGAAACCTGATGATGAAGGTTTGACAATATCTGTAATATATGTATAATCCAAGAGCGTTAGTTGAATTCTGCTTTCCCTGGAGACTGTGTCTCCTTTTATCCCATTGGTCAGACTGATGATGTCATCCTGACATGATGTCATGATGCGTCGTCCATATTCATATATGGATTCCCAAGGTCAGCCATGTGCAAGCTCACAACCGATCTACAAGCTCATTGCGACGCATTGTGAGCTTGTAGATCGATTGTTTTCAAAAGATTTTCTTATTCGATTTTTAGCGGCGCTAGCGTATAGAGCGGATCCTGCTCTATACCTGACTTTGTCCGTGTTCACCGTCAACGTTCTGATTGGTCAGACCCGTCAACGTTCTGATTGGTCAGACCCGCCAACGTTCTGATTGGTCAGACCCGTCAACAAAGTGATTGGTCAAGCACGCTCAGGCAGCTGTTGGACAATCCAGGGCCAATTCTTTTTACATTTCTTATGGACACTGTCTTTTTTTAGCGGCGCTAGCCGCTCTATACCTTTAGGTATAGAGCGGATCCTGCTCTATACCTGACTTTGTCCGTGTTCACCGTCAACGTTCTGATTGGTCAGACCCGTCAACGTTCTGATTGGTCAGACCCGTCAACAAAGTGATTGGTCAAGCTTCACGTGACACATGGCTATAAACACATTATAAACACATATCGATGACATAATGTATCAAAGGCGCCGCTACCTTCACACAGGGTGTGATTTTTATTCTATACATTTGAAAACTTGTGAAATGGGACATACTGCATAATAAGTAAGTACTTTCTACTTTGGTACATTTTGATACCAATACTTTTGTACTTTTACTTAAGTACATTTAGAATTCCCAATGCAGGCTACGAACCTTTGCATGAACCTTTGCTCAGTGTTAAGCTACAATGAGAGTGTGGCGCTGTTTCTTTATTTTGTTTTGTTTTTTACACTTCCACTGATTTACTGAAAATGTGATCAATATTAGGTTACAGAATGACATCATTATGTTTTTTTTGGCTGTTCGCTACCTGTACCTGTACTGTGATTTGTTTGGCTAACAGCTAGCCAAACGTGTCCCAATGTCAACACATTCTAATAATAAACCAGCTGGTAGCCGCCGCTAACAGCTGCCAAGTGAGGAAGACGGGGGGGGGGGGGGGGGGGGGCAGACAGGAACAGGAGGAGGAAATGGCTACCGGAGCAGGAAAAGGGGAGAGTGGATGAGGAGAGTGTGGGTGGGGGGGGGGGGGGGGGTCGAGTCAGGAAAAAGGCTCACAGTCGCGTCTCTGTGGAGGATACAGCTGGGCGGAACGTCAATAAGGTGTAATGTGATTATCACAGGTCAGATCTGGCTCTCTAAGTTAAAGACTGAGAAGGAGGTGAGACATGAGAATAAAGAAAGAGAAGCGGCGGTGAGCTGGGAGGGGTCGACATTAACCCCTTACACTCTTAAACTCGGGTTTCAGTGAGGCAAGCCATATATCGGTCACCCAGTTCATAAAAAAAAAAAATTGTAACCCTTTTTTCACCCAGTGCCAATTGCCTAAGCGTGTAATCCTGGCCGCTACTCTCCCTCTGCCAGCTTGGGGAGAGCCCAGAACTGAGCTCATTCTTCCTTCAATGCATGAGGAGCTAGCAGGCCGCTTCTTATCACCTAACAGGGGGGGGGGTTTCCCCGGTAGGACGAACATGCAAACTCCACACAGAAAGGCCCTTACACCAACCCCACCTCGGCTATGGGCACTGATGACGTGGAGGAGAGAACACGCGCCCCAACGCCCACAGCGTCCCCGGTGGAAATCAAACCCAGGACCTTCTAGCTGTGAGGCGACAGCGCAACCGACTGCACCACAGTGCCCCCCCCCCCTCCTCTGTCACCCAGTTCAATAACTATAAAAGCTGTGTGTGTGTTTGTATTGTGTTCATACCTGCTATGATAATGGAAGCCTCCAGGGTGACGTCGGGACCCCTGGGACCGCGGCCCACACACTTGTAGACCCCCGTGTTCCTGGGCTTGACCTGAGTGATGTGCAGGGTTCCGTTGGAGTACAGGACCACTCTGTGGAGACAGGAGACATAAAAGGTAAGAGTTACAGCTCATCCTCTCATTCATAAACTCTCACTGGAGGAACCCAAACGGTGAGGCAACTAAACCACAGAGACAGAGTCACACATTATAGCAGTGGTTCTCACCCTGTGGGTCGGGACCCCTAGGTTTTTTTGGGGGGTCCCCAGGTGACAGTGAGCTTGTCGATCGGCTATTTTCACAGTATGTATCTGTGGAACCGAAAATGTAATGCCTTAACTTCTACAATTCCAAGTGCTTGTCAGGGTGGGGGGTCCCCAGTTCAGTTATGATTATTTTGGGGGGTCGCGGCCTGAAAATGTTGAGAACCACTGAATTATAGGACCCTACCGACATCATTACTCTACTGTCTATGAACTATTTTTAGTTCATAGACAGTTAATTCAGTTTTCATGTTTGTTTACATGTGAATAGTTGGCTAAACCTCCTTGCACAGTTTATAATAGCCTGGTAAACCCTCCCTCTGGAAATCTCATTTTTAATTTATTTCAGGAGTGAGTCTGGCATGATCGCACATTCGGCAATGTGGCTGTGGGCTGGAGTTGGGCGGGAGTAATACCGTTGACTGACAACCCCTTCAGCCAATCAGCAGTGTTCCCCTTCAACCAGTGCATTTTTACCACCTCCAGACTAATGTGACGCAACGGGACTTTTGAGGTGGCCATGCCCAAAATAGGTTGCCTTATTCGGATACATGCAATTTTTTTGGCAAGGCTTGTCAAATCAATCTGAGCCTTGAAATGCACGAAAATGAAACGACGACAACATAACTTTGACCAAAAATAACCACCACACACAATGATGTTTAGTGTAATAAGCGAATAAGCTCATTCTCAAACAACTTTCAAGTCTCTGCTGGTAGATTTTTCATTCCGTACTGAAAGTAAATCCGATGGCTTCCTCAGAAATCAAACAAACCATGATGGCATGCTTAGGAAAATGTTCAGCAGTAATGTGAAGTCAATGGGCTAAACATGCCAGACCACCGGCATGGTCCTTTAGCTCATTAACAGTCTGATGCTGCCGCAGGAATTTCACTTTGTGCAAAAACAGATACGTTCACAGTGTGCCACATTTGAGTGAAGTACTGTAGGCAGTGGTGGAAAAAGTCATCAATTTTTTTCACTTAAGTAAAAGTATCAATACTGCAATATAGAAATACTCTGTTACAAGTTAAAGTCCGGAATTCAAAATGTACTTGAGTAAAAGTACAAAAGTATTGGCATCATAATGTCCTAAAAGTACGAAAAGTAAAAGTACTCATTAGGCAGAATGTCCCATTTCAAGTTTTCAAATGTATAAAAATCTTTTGAAAATAGCAGATCTACAAGCTCACAATGCGTCGCATTGTGAGCTTGTAGATCCGCTATTTTCAAATGGTCGAAATGTACATAGGGCTGAAGTGTGTGTGAAGTTAATGTGTGCTTTGTAATAATAATCAAAATCTACAAAGTAACTAAAGTTTTCAAATAATTGTAGTGGAGTAAAAGTACAATATTTGTCTCTGAGATGCAGTGGAGCAGAAGTAAAAGTATTGGAAATTGGAAATACTCAAGTAAAGTACAAATACCTCAATATTGTACTTAAGTACAGTACTTGAGTACATGTACTTACTTACTTTACACCACTGTTTATAAACAATCTTGTTTTATTTTACCAATTTAGCATAACAGATGGAGAGGTTTTTATGTACACATGCTAAAACTAATAAATGATTGCAAAGAATAATCATAATTTATGCATATTTTTTTGTGCCTGGCCCCTTGTTGGCACCATCATAATAATCCTGGTTCTGTAAACAAAAGCCATCTGGTGCTGGCAGACTAAAGCCCAAATTACACTTCATAATTACACACAGAAATAAATATGAAGTCATATTTCTCTGCTAAGATTATTTTGCGTTAAAGTAATACTAGGTTAACTTTTTCAACCAAACTAAAGTTAAATTGTATATCTTTTGTGAGTGGCAAATGTTTCACAACACCCACTCCATGAATTTCACCTCCGAAAGCCTTTTATAAACTATTTTACATTGAAACGGTGGCTAGGGTAGTCATTCCCGCGAAAATTATGTCATCCGGCCGGAAAACGGAAACGGAAATGCACCGGTTTCCTGTTTGGCCAGGAACTACCGCACCAGTTTCCTGTTTGGCCAGGAACTACCGCGCTAATAACAAAAAGGAATCTCACGCTGTTTTTAAGAGATTGTAGGATTTGAAGATCGAAAAACAACAGCAAAAGAAAACACAGCTCACGGTAACTAAAGCTCCCCTGGCTAAGAGAAACGATCCACAGATAGTATAAAACAATTAAAAGAACGCTTTTTGAAACGCTTCCGGTGAAAACAAACGGAATTCTGGGTAACGCAGGAATAAACGAACGACCTGCAGTGACGGTAATGACCAGCAGATGCTGCTAAAAATAGTTATTTGTGGACCTGCATTGTATTACTTTAAGCTATATGTTGTTATGGTTTGTACTTTGTTATATGTAAACTGCCAGTCACACTTCCCTCATTGGACATATTGTTGTAAATTGTAATGCATGCTACAAATGGTCTGATGACTTTTAGGCCTTCACTGTACATAAAGCAACATCATAAGTGGCTTGGATAATGTCTTAAGTCATTGGCTCTTAAAGTGGGGTCCGGGGACCCCCAAGGGTCCTTTGGGGGGGTCCCCAGCAAAATGTGTTAACATAGAATCCCAATAATTTTAACCGCTTTTGGCTATTCAAAAATAGCAGATATACAAGCTCATAGCTATGAGCTTGTAGATCTGCTATTTTTGAAAAATCGTGAAAATGTGTGCAAACCTTTTGAATATATTTTTAAAGCGAACATTCGTAACTCAAAACTTTGCTTCTGGGGGGGTCCCTGGAACAAAATATTTTGAGATGGGGGGTCCGCGGCCAAATACATATAATTTTGGGGGTCCTTGACATGAAAACGTTTGAGAACCACTGTCTTTTAAGTTCATGGAGGCTGCTGTTGCTTCACTGAGCCCAGTGTGATGGCTGGGCTAGGCTCCTGGCAGGCTGAGTGAGGGGAATGTCAGTTCCAGTGATGGAGACTATAAGAAAGGAGAAGTAATTAAGGTCTGACCTTTCAGACAAGGATGACAGGCTCACATCCACCAACCAACAACAACGACGCTAAGGCACCAACACGACTGACAGGGCAAATCAACAGCCTGTCACGACCCAGAGATTCTCATTATGTTCATGTCTGTAAAACTCCTGCTATGGGGGTGAATTAATATGGAGGTCAGGCTCCTCGGAGGAATAAAGTAAGCTAACTGGGCAGGAGCTGCTGGATGCATTTTGGGAACGCTGTGTGATTCTAAGGAGAGTCAGCCAAAAATAAAAGGGATTTATGAACGTTCCCAGTGGTGTCTCTGGTGCTGCAATGGAAGCCCTGAGGAAAGGGGATATTTCTGTGGTATCCCTTCTGTCTGTGTACCGCAGCAGGGGGGTAATGAGCTTTGGTAGAGTGTGTGTGTGTGTGTGTGTGTGTGTGTACGTTTCCAACCCACCGATGGCTAAATGTTCAGTGGAACGTTAGTTGGCTCAGAAGTCTTAAAACAACCACATAGCACGGCGACGAGAGACTTCGGTGCTTTCATTAAACCACAGCAAATGCAGCTTCAACAGCTATAGGAATCCTTTAAGCTTGGTTTGTTTTAGCAATTTTTGCTATATGACACACAACTCTCACCGATATAGTGTGTGATGTTTTTTTCCCCCCCTCTCGCTTAGCCAAAACAATAATAGAGCTTTTTCACAGTAGCCATTTTGACACGAAATAGAAGGGTGAATACAGATGTTACCAATGATGCTAATTAACCCATTAAGTCCGGGAACGCATCCGTGTAGTTTTTAGATTTCTTTGGATATTCAAAAAATACAAAAATAGCAGATATACAAGCTATGAGCTTGTATATCTGCTATTTTTGAAAAATCGTGAACATTTTTGCTAATCTTTGAATATATATTTTTTACTCAAATCTTTGCTTCTGGGGGGGTCCCTGGAAGCATCATCGATTATAGCAACATCAGGATTAGGATTTAGAAGACATTGTAGAATATCAGAAGCAAAGATTTGAGTTAAATAAAGATTTTCACAAATGTTCATGATTTAAAAATAAATAAATAGCAGATCTACAAGCTTGTATATTATCTATTATCTATTTTTGAATAGCCAAAGAAATCTAAAATGACACGGCTGCGTTGCCGGTCTTAATGGGTTAAGGTTCTGTACAATTCCATTCAGGTTAAACAGAGTCAGGGTGCTGCTATTGTACTGTGCCTGTCGGCTCACTGAAAGGCTCTGCTACATTAAATGGAAGTGAACCTTAATTACCATCATCGGTAACCTCTGCGTTACCCTGCTATTTCTTGTCAATACGGCTGCCGTAAAAACAAGGTCTATTGCAAGTGTAATTTACCCTTTAAGACCGGGAACGCATCTGTGTGTCATTTTAAGATTTCTTTGGCTATTCAAAAATAGCAGATTTACAAGCTCATAGCTATGAGCTTGTATATCTGCTATTTTAGGAAAATAATGTGTGCAAATCTTTGAATATTTTTTTTTTAAAGCGAATATTTTTAACTCCGTTACAACTTCTGGGGGCCCCTGGAACAACATATTTTGAGATGGGGGTCCACGGCCAAATACCTCAAATGTTTGAAAACCACTGATATTATAGCAACATATGATTTTTTTTCCAAAAAACTGTTTTTTGATTTAGCAGACATTTGTAGAATCCGCAGAAGCAATAAGATTTGAGTTAAACATATATATATTCAAAGATTTGCACGAATTCGCACACATTTTCTAAAATAGCAGATCTACAAGTATTGTATATCTGCTATTTTAGAATAGCCAAAGACATCTAAAAATGACACACAGATGAGTTGCTGGTCTCAATGGATTAAAGTGTCATTCGTTTTTCGCCGAAGCATAAAGCGCCCACAAAGTTCACACCCTGGGCAACGCGTCTTAAAGGCAACATCAAAGAATGTTTTTGCTCGGCGGGTGAGTGATTGTGTGAACTTCACAGGTGCAAAGCAGAAACAATCCCCTGCAGACAGACCGACGCGTTCCATCGCCATCACACCGAGGACAGATCAATAAACACCACACATACCAGACTCTCACTCGCCTCGGCCTCATGCTGTGAACCACCAGTGGTGTAGTACGGTAACTAAGTACATTTACTCAAGTACTGTAGCTAAGTACAATTTCAAGATACTTTTAGTTTACTGGAGCAGTTCCATGTTTCAATAATTTATACTTCTACTCCAGAGGCGAATACTGTACTTTTATTTCACTATAATTATTTGAAAACTTTAGCTTTTTGCTTCTTGAAACTTACATTATCAGTTACTTTGCAGATTTTTATTATTATTACAAAACACACATTAACCAATTAAGACCTGTTCAAGCGATCGCGATGCGATGCCTTGTGAGCTTATAGTGAGAAATGTGAGTACTTTAACTTACTGGTACTTCATGTATATTTCTATCCCAAAACTTTTGTACTCTTACTTAAAATAGTTCAACCCCAAAATACTGAGGAGCAACACACACAGAGTGGGGTCGAGGAAAACACAGCTGTGTGTGTGTGTGTGTGTGTGTGTGTGTGTGTGTTTAAGTGTGTGTGCTTATCGTATGTTTGTTTGTCTCTGTGCAGGACGGAAACTGAGCAACTGTATGTGTGTGTCCGCGCTCACAGCAAAATATTAAGCTCTATAAAAAAAGGTATTTTAAATAGCCGATCTAAATGGTAAAAATGGTAAATGGTGCATTTATATAGCGCTTCTATCCGAAGCGCTTTACATTGATTGTGCCATTAACCCATTCGCACACACACACACATTCATTCACCGATGGCGGAGGAAACCATGCAAGGCACCAACCTGCTCATCGGGGGCAATTAGGGGTTCAGCGTCTCAAGGACACTTCGACACTAACTCTAGGGGAGCGTCCCAGCCCGGGATCGAACTGGGAACCTTGCGGTTTTCCAGTTCACTCTACCCGGCCACTCTACCCCAACACGTCGCACTGCGATGCGTTCGTAGGTCTGCTACCTCCGCTCCATGGTTAACTTGTGTGTGTAGAGTGTAAAAATGGACAAACAGGGGGCCCATTTAGTGTGTGTGTGTGTGTGTGTGTGTGTGTGCGTGCGTGCGTGTGTGTATCCATGTGTTACACACATTATTATCCATTCCAGCGCAGCAGCGATGCTTACTCAGCATTAGTGGCGATGTGGGGGGTGGGGTCACTGCGCCTGTGTCTGACAAGCTCATTACACAACCGATTGGGTATTGATGTTCAGTTGTTCACACTCCCTTCACCTCCCCTCACTCACTGAACACAACCTCTCCAATCATATGTACTGTAGTTAGACCCCCAGCTACCCCACTCATCATGGTGAACAGGCTGCATCCAAGTCGAGGGCCTAACAGAAATTGCCTATTTGCCGGTGCTTGCATGAGGTGTTTAAATTGAACGTGGTGGCTGGCTGGCTGATGGTAAAGCCTAAGGGCTTTCTTTATGCATTGCTTTGTTTTCCTTGTGGTTCAGCGCTACAAGAACCATGTGGAGCCACAAAGAGTTTCGTGACAGGCATAGGGGAGGGTGGTGGGTGGGAGAGTACGCCGGCCTTTCGAGTGATGTATTAGCCGCGTGGTGCAACAACAGCAACACGGACGGCGGTTTGTTCCAGGAATAACATTCCTCCTCGGTCGGCGCAACATTACCCCCCCCCTCAAATTCATCTCAGCATGAGCTGTGATAGCAAACACAAAACGGAGAGAGACAGAGAGAGCGAGAGAGATAGAGAGAGAGAGAGAGAGAGAGAGAGAGAGGGTTCTACCACGCAGGGGGATTAATATACGCCACACACACAGCACAGGCACTTAGGTACAGGAGATAGAGAGAGATAAAGAGAGATAGAGAGAGAGAGAGAGATATGAGAACGTGGGAGAGAAGTGAGTTGACATTTTGGAGTAAGGAAGAGAGAAGGAGTTGAAAAAAGTGTGTGTGTGTGTGTGTGTGTGTGTGTGTGTGTGTGTGTGTGTGTGTGTGTGTGTGTGTGTGTGTGTTAACCCATTTAGACCTGAGGCCGATTCTAAAAACGCCTTCTAAAGGTCCTTACACACCGGGGGCGTTTTTTTTCATGTGAATAATTATGTTTTTTTTTTAACCTTATAAAGTCAATGCAAGCTTCCACATCAGTTTTGCGGAGCAAACAAGCGTCTTTTATTTATTCGGAGTCTGAATTTTGCGTATATTCGCATTATCGGGGTGGCCATAGCTGAGTGGTTAGTGAGCCCGCCTAGGGAGCCAGAGGCCCTGGTTGCCCCAGGTACGATTCCAGGCCAGGCTAGCAAATGTGTCGATGAAATTAAATTTGTCCCTGAGCAAGACTCTTAACCCCTAATTGCTCACATGGCCTCATTGGAAACAAGACCGCAAGGACATTCATGAACGGACCTGTTAAAGGAATTATCCTATCGCCGGTGTGTAATGACCTTAAATCCTGATTTAAGTTTTCTGAAAAATGTGACATATTTATTCAAAAATGACAACAAATGTATGTTGCCATATACTGTACATAGCAACAAGAACCCCAAAAGGGGCTCCCGTCCTGAAAGGTATAGTTAAAAAATCGGGGTTCCCGCCCAAAATGGGTTAAGAGAATGATGAGTGGGAGAACAGAACATGGAATGAGCGATAGATGAAGGGAGGTGTAGAACAGCAGGAGGAAGTGTAAATACAAGAGAACAGATGATAAAGACAGGAGGGATGCATGGCTGCAGAGAGAGAGAGAGAGAGGGGTGGGGGGGTGAGGTAGGGGGGTACATACCGGGATTTGTTGGCCAACACCTCGTTTTCATGGTACCACTCCAAGGTGGGCGGGGGCTCGGCGGTGAACTGGCAGTGGAAGACGGCCTCCTCATTCTTCAGCACCACCTGGTTCTCGGGCGTGACCACCGGCCGAGGAAAACTCTTATCTGATGGAGTAGAGGAGAGAGGGGGGGGGGCTTTAGTACAGTACACAAACACAGCTTCCATTAAGCTGTTGACGGTGTTGATTTTGACAGCAAATTTTGATTTAGTTTCAGTCATATTTTAGTCATCCGAAATGTTTTACTGTTAGTCTAGTTTCAGTCGACTAAATATCATAAGATTATAGTCGACTAAATCTACAGTTGATTTAGTCTACTAAAATGTATTTTGGCGGTGCCTTGATGGCGTCGTAATGGCTGATTTTACACTTGGTTGCATGCTGAAAATAGCCGTTCTACAAGCTCACAACGCGTCGAGCGCAACACCCGAGCGCAACCAAACATAAAATGACTTGTTTTTTAGTTCTACTGGATCTCTTCTGCACTAGTCCCTCACTAACATTTTAGTCTAGTTTTTATTTGTCTTAGTTTTTAGTCATCATAGCTTCGTTTTTATTTAGTTTTCGTCAGTGGAAAAATGTAGTCGACGAACATTTTTCGTCATAGTTTTAGTCGACAAAATCAACACTGACGCACACACACACGGATACAAATAATATAGAGATACAAAAAAAAAACACATAAGGGCAACCCTCCCCACACACACACACACACACCATTTCACGCTGGGCTTTATTAAAAGCTGCCAACAGCACAGTGTGGCAGGTACAGTAGGCAGTGAGGCAACCTTCAGGTGGCAGTGTGTGTGTATTGGTGCCTCCAGGCCCCCGGGGGAGCCCTGCTAATGAGGTCACTCAGTGAACGGAGCATTCCACCAGCAGGGCCCAGCAGCCTATCAGAGCCATCATCTCTTCCTCTGTGCCTCCTGGACCACCACAGACCCCCTCACAGAGGTTTCATCTGGTGCCATGTGATCTAAAACTTGCCCCCCCCCCCCCCTCCTCTATTTGTTCACACAGCAAGTGACTTAACCCATTAAGGCCTGAAGCCGATTCTACAAATGTCTTCTAAAACAGTATTCAGAAAAAAACGTATGTTTCTATATCTGTGGCTCTAAATCTTTTTCATGTCAAGGACCCCCAAAATTATATGTATTTGGCCGTGGACCCCCATCTAAAAATATGTTGTTCCAGGGACCCCCAGAAGCAAAGATTTTAGTTGAAAATGTTCACTTTAAAAATATATATATTCAAAGATTTTCACGAATTTTCACGATTTTTTTTTTTTCGCACCGAGTGCCGCGCTATGAACTTGTATATCTGCTATTTTTGAATAGCCAACGTGTAAAATAATGCTTTTTTTTTAGCTCAAATCAAAACGTGACACAGATGCGTTCCAGTTCTTAATGACTTAAAGAGGACAAGCTCACAAGACTGTGCTGTACTGCGTTGTGAGCTTGTAGATCTGCTATTTTTGGTATGTCATTTTGAGAATGGAATTGGGTGAATTGTGTGCCCTGGTTGTGTGAGGTGGGGGGGGGGTCTCCATGAATGCTATGGTCAGGGGTCTTCTCGGCCCTTGATCCATCCTAGGCCACACCAACGGTGCTTACAGCTAGCTAGTGAACAAATTCGGACACAGAGCGTTTGTATCAAAGCATGATTTAGCAGCGAGTGAGACCCTTCCCAAGTCAAGCGTTTACACCCCTCCTCCCAAAGCTTTGACTAATGCTGGACTGGACTGGCCTGGCTTGGACCTCGTCTGAGCTGGAACTGAGGATGTGGGAGACCCCAGCGGAGGAGTAATCAGCGTAGTACTTATCACGGCTTTTAGCACATTTCTACAGCCCAAAATATCAAGCTGAAGCTTAGTCTCCGAGGAGGAGGAGAGTGGAGAGAGAGGGTGGGGGCAGTAGTACACTCATATATAAAAAGCTGATGCAATGTAAATACCCTCTAATCCAGGTTTTTAAGTGTGTGGCCATTTCTAACTTAACAGCCGAAGCAGGTTGGCAGCCCGACGCCTTAGGATGTTGCGCTACTGGGTACATGGCAGGGCTTTCACCAACTAGTCGACGAGTCCAGTGGTTTTCAACCTTTTTCATATCAAAGCGAATTATGTATTCAGCATTTGAGCCACGGACCAAGACTTCGAACATTTTGTTATCGTTCTGTAAGATTTTGTCCACAATTCCATGCTGTATTGATGTTGGTACCATAGGAGAGATAACAGGCAAACGTTGATCAAAATAACAATTATTTAACTTAGTAATACAAATGTTTAACAAAAATGTAACCCTTGAGAGCATAAAATGAAACCAAATGGACCCGTAAGGGTCCATTTGGTTTCATTTTACGCTCTCAAGAGTTAAAGTTCTATAAGGGTCCATTTGATTACCAACTCTCTACTCACTATTTAGCTGACCACCTGGAACCCCCTCAAGGACCACTGGTTGAGAACCACTGGACTAGTCGACTAGTATAACCCCACTAGTCGACCTTGTTGGTACCAGTCAAATAGTTGATTTTTTTATTTATTATTGTTTAGTTTTAATTTTATTTGTATGCAGTCCTACAAGGTAGCAAGCCAATTTCAACTATAGTCACACCTGTACAGCTTTCTTTTTTGAATTACAAATATTATAAACGGAACGTAATAGTGTAATGCCGAGAGTAATTAAAAACTCTCGGTCGCAGCGATCTGTTGTGTAGTGGACCGTGGTGAAGTCGGTTTCAGGTTGGATATTCACCTTTCTTCGTTGCAGTGTAACGTTCTCCACACGCGCGTTTTGTTTATGTATTTCCGTTGTCATGGCAACCTAGCTGCTGGGAAATGCCGTGCCCCAGAGCGTCTTCAACATATTACATAATAGAACCTCGACTAGCACATTGGTTCTCAAAGTGGGGTCCGGGGGGTACCAGGGGGTCCCCAGCAAAATGAGTTAATAAAGCGTCACCATCATTTTAACCCCATTATCCACATTTTATACTTTGAATGTTCAAAAATCGTGAAAATGTGTGCAAACCTTTCAACCTTTTTTTCTAAAAGGTGAACATTTTTAACATATATCTTTACTTCTGGGCGTCCCTGGCACAACTTCTTTTCAGGTGGGGGGGTCCACGGCCACATACATATCAATTTGGGGGTCCTTGGCACGAAAAAGTTTGAGAACCACTGGACTAGTCGACTACCAGTGGGTCAAATTTGTCAACTAGTAAAAATCACCGGTCGTGAAAGCCCTAGTACATGGTGTAAAAAAAAAAAAAGAGAACAGAACAGAACGGAGAAGAGAAGCAGAGCAGAGCGCACCTGGCCCACCCAGATGGAAGATGTTATGGGACTTCATCAAGGACCTGTGACCGTCCATTTAAAACCTGTCTAAAAGCTGTCAGCCATTCCTTAAGGTGAAGCACCTATAGAGGAGCAAAGGGTGGAACTGGAAACTAGAAACTCAACAATTACCCTTTTCTCTTTCTTCCTCCACCCAGGTGTTAACCTTGGTGGCGTGAGTGTGTGTGTGTGTGTGTGTGTGTGTGTGTGTGTGTGTGTGTGTGTGTGTGTGTGTGTGTGTGTGTGTGTGTGTGTGTGTGTGTGTGTGTGTGTGTGTGTGTGTGTGTGTGCGTGCGTGCGTGCGTGCGTGCGTGCGTGCGTGCGTGCGTGCGTGCGTGCGTGCGTGCGTGCGTGCGTGCGTGCGTGCGTGCGTGTGCGTGTGTGTTGCAGGTGGCTAATTAGAGTGGCAAGGGGGCATCAGATTCCCCTCACAGATGTGCTGCCGTACCTACTGTATTCCCCTCTGACTTGAGCGAAAGGCGCTAACAGACCAGGCGAACACACATACGCACGCGCACATACACACACACACACACACACACACACACACACACACACACACACACACACACACACACACACACACACACACACACACACACACACACACACACACACACACACAGAGAGAGAGAGCACAAAAACAACAGTGTTCATGTAAAAAAAAAAAAAACAGCCCAGAGACATAAAAACAAAAAAATGCAAATAAGCCACAACATATTACAGCACACCCATTTGTGTAAACACACCACAGGCGGTTCAACCGCGGCCAAATGGTGAAGTAAACGGAAAAACAGAAGCACGGCTCTCAGAGGGAGAGCTGCTGTTATTGTACAGTGTAGTACAGGATGGTTTGTGATGTAGTCTGTCTGCGTTGGTGGCGTGGGTACAGTAGATACCGTCACACTCTCTGCTAGCAGTGGTGGAAAACGTACTCAAATGTTTTACTTAAGTAAAAGTATCAATACCGCAATGTAGACATACTCTGTTACAAGTAAAAGTCCGGAATTGAAAATTTACTTGAGTAAAAGTACAAAAGTATTGGCATCAAGCTCACGCTGATGCCACAAGCTCACGACGCATTGTGAGCTTGTAGATCGGCTATTTTCAAATGGTTGAAATATATGCAGGGCTGAAGTGGTTAATGTATAGCCTGGGATCCTGCCTGATTCACTACGTTCGGCTGATTTCTTTTTCTCACTTCGCTTCTCAGTCTCATTCCTATTTTACTCTTATTTCAATTACGTAGGCAAGTTAGGAAGTGACTCGAGTTTTACATTGGACAACACTGGTCCCCCCCCCCCCTAAAGACCAATCAGAAGCCAATCGAACGTAGCGGAGTCTGGATCCCAGGCTAGTTAATGTAGGCTATGTTTTGTGATAATAATTTATTAAAATCTACAAAGTAACTAGTAGTAACTAAAGTTTTCAAATAAACGTAGTGGAGAAAAAGTACAATATCTGGATCCGCGATGTAGTGGAGTAGAAGTAAAAGTGTTGGAAATTGGAAATACTCAAGTAAAGTACAAATTCCTCAAAAGTTTACTCAAGTAAATGTACTTAGTTACTTTCCACCACTGATGGTTTGTGATGCAAAGAGAGTCTGTCTGAGTTGGTGGTGTAGGTATTAAGTAGATAATCTCACACTCTCTGCTAGTAACATCATTATCTCTCTCTCTCTCTCACTCACTCTCTCCATTAATGGTCCAGGTACTCCCCCAGCAACAGATCTCATTGTGCTCGTCAGCCCACCCATTCCCCACCACCCCCACCCCACCCCCTACACACACACACACACACACACACAATCTAAAAACAAATCATAGCAAGTGGGAAAAAGTGTGAAATATGTATACAAAGCGGGGGGAAAGAATGTGGTGAGCTCCATTGATTTATTCATTTTGCCGTTATTACCCAGCTCCAATATTAAGGATGCTGGCGCTGGCGCCGACGGCGGCGGCGGCAGCGGCAGCTGCTCTGAGAGCCTGGAGAGTGTTTGAAACCCCATCAACGTGGGAAGTAAACACTGAGGGAAGGATTGTTTTTCTGTGTGGAATGTAATCGCAGAGGCCACCGTGATCAGTCCAAACAGGGGGGCGTGAAGCAGGCATATACACCTAATAGATTACACTCACTGGTGGACAGTAGTGAAGTAAATGCGCTTGAGTGCTGTGCTAAAGTACAGACAGATTATTACTCTTACTTGAGTACATTTCCAAGACAAATATTAACCCATTAAGACCTGGAACTGTGTCATTTTTAGATTTGAGCTAAAAAGCATTATTTTACACTTTGGGCTATTCAAAAATAGCAGATATACAAGCTCATAGCGCGGCACCGAGTGCCGCGCTATGAGCTTGTAGATCTGCTATTTTTGAAAAATCGTGAAAATGTGTGCAAATCTTTGAATATATATATTTTTAAAGCAAACATTTTTAACTCAAATCTTTGCTTCCGGGGGGTCCCTGGAACAAAATATTTTGATGGGGGTCCGCGGCCAAATACATATAATTTTGGGGGTCCTTGACATGAAAAAGATTGAACACCACTGATATAGAAACATACGTTTTTCAGAAAACTGTTGAGATTTAGGAGACATGTAGAACCGGCTTCAGGTCTCAATGGGTTAAGTACTGGGCTCGAATACTTCGTCCACCTCTGATCATACTTGTAACATGTAACATTGTGAGCTTATAGATCGGCTATTTTAGGGGACGTGAAACCTGTGGGCAACTAAGTATAAATCACGCCCCACCTGTGCACTGTACACACATGCAGTATAAGGGCACACACACACAGACACGGGCCGACATGTACAAAAGCACATTACCCTCATGCAGTGTTGATTTTGACAGCAAATTTTGATTTCGTTTTAGTCATAAGTCTTTTGAATAAAATGTAGTTTCAGTCATATTTCAGTCATCTGAAATGTTTTAGTCAGTGTTAGTCGACTAAACATCATAAGATTATAATCTACAGTTGATTTAGTCGACTAAAATGTATTTTGGCGGTGCCTTGATGGCGTCGTAATGGCTGATTTTACACTTGGTTGCATGCTGAAAATAGCAGATCTGCTATTTTCAGAGCGCAACCAAACATAAAATGACTCGTCTTTTAGGTTCTACTGGATCTCTAGTCCCTCACTAACATTTTAGTCTAGTTTTTATTTGTTGAGGAAATTGTCAGTATATTTAGTATTAGTTTTAGTCACCATAGCTTAGTTTTTATTTCGTTTTCTTCAGTGAAAAAAGGTAGTCGACCAACATGTTTCGTCATAGTTTTAAGCCATTGAGACCTGGAACTGTCTCATTTTTAGATTTGAGCTAAAAAGCATTATTTTACACTTTAGGCTATTCAAAAATAGCAGATATACAAGCTCATAGCGCGGCACCGAGTGCCGCGCTACGAGCTTGTAGATCTGCTATTTTTTTTAAATCGTGAAAATGTGTGCAAATATTTGAATATATATTTTTAAAGCGAACATTTTTAACTCAAATCGTTGATTCTGGGGGTCCCTGGAACAAAATATTTTGATGGGGGTCCGCGGCCAAATGCATATAATTTTGGGGGTCCTTGACATGAAAAAGATTGAGCACCACTGATATAGAAACATACGTTTTTCAGAAAACTGTTGAGATTTAGGAGACATGTATAATCGGCTTCAGGTCTCAATGGGTTAATCGACAAAATCAACACTGACCCTCATGCACACACACACGCACACTTTCAGACGACCGTGCACGCACCTATGATGTTGAGGGTGAAGTTGCTGTTGCTGCAGACGTTGCCCACCGCGTTCCTGGCACAGCAGTAGTAGACGCCGTTGTCGTCCGGACTGGCGCTCCGGAAGGTGAGGGTTCTCTCCTTGTTGTTGATCTGGTGGCTCTTGTCCGACAGCTTGGTCCCGTCCTTAAACCACTGACACGTCGGCCTGCCAGGGAGGGAGGAGAGGAGAGAGGAGGGAGAGAGAAGGAGACGGGAGGAGGTCGAGGGGTGAGGAAGGAAGCAACCAGGAAATGAAGGATTAGGGAGGAGGCCATGATCAGGTGGAGAAAAAACAATTGATGTCAAGATGAGGACGTGAGGGTAAGGTTAGGGCTGTCACGATTACACATTTAAGTTGACAATTAATTGTCACTCAAATAATTGCGATTAACGATTTAATTGTGTGTTTGGCCATTGAACATTTGGAACACAATGAATACAAATTTAAATTCCGTTTGCCTTTTAGGCTTAGTGATAAAAAAAAATGGCACAGGGCAGATATGACAAATAACTTAAATATACTAAGAAATTATTGACACATTTAATAATTGTATACATTCTTTTAAATATTTGAAGTGTGAACAGGTTTCAATCGATTATGACGATTATGAAAAAATAATTGCGATCATCTCAAATAATTGCGATTACACGATTATGTAATAATAGTGACAGGCCTATGTGGAGGGGGGAGGGGAGTGGGGAGGGGGGGGACTCATGAGAGAGGGCATGAGAAAGGCCAAAATGAGGAACGGCACAGTTCTGTCAGCAGTTACAGTGTTCTGAGTGAACTTTGATGATCATTGCACTCTGAACTTTAGGTGACGGTGAAGGGAGGAAAGGAGGAAGGAGGAAGGAGGAAGGAGGAAAAGGGAGGCTCACCGCGGGTGTCCGTCGATGTGGCAACGCAGCGTGACCGGAGAGGAACTCTCGATCTCCTGCTCGGTGGCCGGCTCCTTCAGAGCCACGCCCCCGCTCTCCAGCCCTGTTTAGAGGAGAAAGGAGAAAGGAGAGAGAGAGTGAGCAACGAGAGGAGTAATCCGGTGGAAGAGAAAACCAGGACGGACAGGAAACGAGAGCGAGGGAAATCGAGTTAACCCATTTAGACCGGGGAATGAATCTGTGTCATTTTTAGATTTCTTTGGGCTATTCAAAAATAGCAGATCTACAAGCTCATAGCGCGGCACCGAGTGCCGCGCTATGAGCTTGTAGATCTGCTATTTTTGAAAAATTGTGAAAATTGGTGCAAATCTTTGAATATATATATATATTTTTTTTTTAACGCAAATCTTTGCTTCTGGGTGGATTCTACAAATGTCTTCTAAATCCTAACAGTTAAAAAACGTATGTTGCTATAATATAAAAGTTCTCAAACTTTTTCATGTCAAGGATCACCCAAAATGATATGTATTTGGCCGTGGACCCCCCCCATCTTGAAATATTGTATTCCAGGGACCCCCTATGCAGAAGCAAAGACTTGAGTTAAAAATGTATATATATATATATATATTCAAAGATTTGCGCACATTTACACAATTCTTTTCCAAAAAAATAGCAGACCTACAAGCTCACAGCGCGGCACTCGGTGCCGCGCTGTGAGCTTGTAGATCTGCTATTTTTGAATAGCCTAAGTATAAAATAATGGAATAAAGCGGGGGTTACAAAGATGCGTTCCCGGTCTGAACGGGTTAAGTGGTATTCCTGTCCTGTGTCCTTAGCGGGACAACGTGGTACTGTGTGGGGCTATAGCGATGCCTGACGCTAATGGATGCAGCAGACTATACAGACACATCACTATGATGACAAGCCCCCGTGACTCCCGTCGACTCCCGCTCTGTTATACGAACGAGACAAAATGCTTAGGTCTCTGCTGCGTCAGGCTGCCTGCCTCCATCATGCCACTGCAGACAGTTTTGCCCTTTAACCATGTTTTTTATGGACACACAGTACATTTACTTTCTCTGTTAAAAAGAAAGGGCCACTCTGGCTGTCAGAGGAGCTCGTAAAAACCCAGAGAGAGAGAGGAAGTGAGGAACGATGGGAGTGAGCTGCTCTTCTCCGTTAAGGGATTTGTCTCGGTCTGTTGGGGCACATCAACCGCTAGGGGAGGTCGTTCAAAAAAACAAAAAACAAGCACAGTAGCAAATCAGTAGCTATGAAGTTGGACATTTGAAACAAAAAAAGTAAAGAGCAAGGATACATGAAGATTTACTAGTCTCTTAAAATCTCAGTCTCAAGTGAAACCAACTGGTATTGAGGCAATACTTTCTCTCTTAACTTCTATGGCCCCAAACTAGTCTGCTCCCCCTGCTCCCCCGGGGGGGGGGGGCTCAGGGGTAGAGTGGCCGGATGGAAGCCGTGAGGTTTCCAGTTCGATCCCGGGCTCCCCCAGAAGAGTTAAGTGTCGAAGTGTCCTTGAGCAAGACGCTGAATCCCTAATTGCTCCCGATGAGCAGGTTGGTGCCTTACATGGTTTCCTCCACCATCAGTGTATGAATGTGTGTGTGTGTGTGTGTGTGTGTGTGTGTGTGTGTGTGTGTGTGTGTGTGTGTGTGTGTGTGTGTGTGTGTGTGTGTGAATGGGTGAATGTAATGCACAATCTATGTATAGCGCTTTGGATAAAAGCGCTATATAAATGCTATATAAATATTCTGTTACTACTTGAAAAGGTAAGGAAAACTAAAAAACGCTGGCACTCTGGGCTATTATTTAGATTGATTTATTTATTTACTTGGCACTGAATGTGTTAATGTAACCGACAACTCCAAAGTTAGGCTCCATTACTAAATATTATCCCAGACTGTGTGCAAAGCTCGATTACCACATTACATCAATTATATGTTATTAACCCACCCATCAGGTAAGACACGTTTACAACTTCATTCA
>NC_139950.1:45243182-45545682 GCF_963454915.1 Gymnoscopelus microlampas
GGAGGAGGAGGAGGAGGTGGTACTGTATGGGGGTGGACCGACACCATTATAAGTGCAGTGACCCGGGGCCAGTCACACACAGACAGACCTGTTATTAGTGCTGCTGAGCAGGAGGAATGAGGGTAGGGAGCCGCTTTTTAAGAGAAAAGGAAACAGTGAGTCACTTATAGGAAGAGAAGGAGAGAGTGCACGGGATCGGGGGGGCCGTCTGTCTCGCCTGCAACGTGACATGACAGTCACACCTACGTCAAATGAATTGCTCTGGGTGAGGTCTACAGTGTCAGGATAATCCTGCACAGTAAACTACTGTCTTCATTTAACTCGCCAGACTTGGCATTTGGTTACATTTGTTAATTTACTTCTTTTTATCATTTTGATCCCACTATTTTGTAACACTTTTATCACCCAGTGCCAATAGGCTCTATCACAGCAGCCATATAGAGGATATGCGTGTGACATCATCATCAAATCCGGAAGTTATGCAGGAATGCCTACTGAGTGTCAAAAAAATACTTTCTGGCCTTGACAGCCCATCCATCCAAACAGAAAAGTCATATCTGATTGCATTAAACAACATTAAACAATGTTAAACACACTTTGCATGTTGCTTTGCCACTCGATTTGCCACTCGATGTGCCATTCACTTTAAACATGCGCATATCCTCTATTATGAAGACATTCACAGGTGTTACCAATGATACTAATGAAGGCTCTGTTCCATTTAGTCTAGCACAGTGGTTTCCACGACCCCCATAACTCTGAGAGTGTACAAATGGAACCAAATGGACCCTTACGGGTCCATTTGGTTCCATTTGTACACTCTCAGAGTTACACACCTGTAAGGGGCCATTTGGAAGCCCATGAGGGTCCCTGGACCCCAACTGTAGACCCACTGGTGTAACAGAGTGTTTCCAGTGAGCCAACATGCACAATATCAGCACCCTGACTCTGTTTGACCAGAATGGAACAGAGCCTTCATTAGTATCATTGGTGACACCTGTGAATGTCTTCATAATATGGCTGCTGTGAATAGAGCCTATTGCCTAAGCTTGTAATCCTGGGCGCTACTCTCCCTCTGCCAGCCTGGGGAGAGCCCCGAACTGAGCTCATGGTTCCTTCAATGCATGAGGACGGAGTGAGCAGGCTGCTTCTTATCACCTGACAGGGGGGAGTTTCCCCCGGTTGGACGTAGCGTGTGGAAGGAACACGTTATTCCAACCCGTTCCTTTCCCCTCCATCAGGCACTCCGGCTGACCAGGGGGAGGCAGTATAGACCAGGATTACTGCATGTTTTTTTGTGAGGGTACCTACCCTAGGGGACACGGGGAGAACACGCAAACTCCACACAGAAAGTCGCCAACCCCACCACTAGGTTACATATAGAGGATGTTATGAAACGCAGGACACGAGTTGGACCGGTGCCCATGTGGTACGGCCATTATGATTCAGGGCCACTCGGGCAACCCATGAATGTGACAAGTTGCCACCTGATGACTCACCTGGATTGTGTGACAGTGACACATTCTTTGCCTCGTCTCTCAGACCGGCACAAATTGTGTTATACTAAGCTATTAGTGGTGTATACTTTCCTATAATCCCTATTAGAATGTGTGACTCAAAGTGTTACACCAGCACACAGGGGCAAACCTGGCACCCAAAGCCCATAATTAGGAGCAAAGTAATTATTATGTTGGGAGGCAGAACAGGACATCCTATCAACATTGACTTGATAACAGATTCATTGAGAGGATAATACCATGGCAGCGGTTTCGGGACCATTCATTCTCACTGTGCCAAAAGGACCTCTCTCTCTCTCTCTGTGTGTGTGTGTGTGTGTGTGTGTGTGTGTGTGTGTGTGTGTGTGTGTGTGTGTGTGTGTGTGTGTGTGTGTGTGTGTGTGTGTGTGTGTGTGTGTGTGTGTGTGTGTGTGTGTGTGTGTGTGTGTGTGTGTGTGTGTGTGTGTGTGTGTGTGTGTGTGTGTGTGTGTGTGTGTGTGTGTGTGTGTGTGTGTGTGTGTGTGTGTGTGTGTGTGTGTGTGTGTGTGTGTGTGTGTGTGTGTGTGTGTGTGTGTGTGTGTGTGTGTGTGTGTGTGTGTGTGTGTGTGTGTGTGTGTGTGTGTGTGTGTGTGTGTGTGTGTGTGTGTGTGTGTGTGTGTGTGTGTGTGTGTGTGTGTGTGTGTGTGTGTGTGTGTGTGTGTGTGTGTGTGTGTGTGTGTGTGTGTGTGTGTGTGTGTGTGTGTGTGTGTGTGTGTGTGTGTGTGTGTGTGTGTGTGTGTGTGTGTGTGTGTGTGTGTGTGTGTGTGTGTGTGTGTGTGTGTGTGTGTGTGTGTGTGTGTGTGTGTGTGTGTGTGTGTGTGTGTGTGTGTTTTATTACTATACTTGTGAGTACAAAATATCCCCACAAGTATATAGTAGAATTTGAGAAATAGACGCTGTGAGGACCATTTTCCTGAGAAATTGTTGTTTTATGGTAAAAAAAAAATAGATTTTTAGAGATGTAGGTTTACAATTCAAAAGATTCAGTATTGGGTTTAAGGATTAGACATTGAGAGGTTAGATTTAGGGTTTGGAAGTAGAGTCAAACGTGATTCACACTTAGTCGCGTGCCAGTGTCATGCACCGAAAAATATCCGATCTATAAGCTCACAACGCGTCGCAGCGCGACGCGTTGTGAGCTTATAAGATCAGATATTTTTCAGCTTTAGGCGTACGGTCAAAAATGGCATTTGTTAAAATTGCCGTCCTAAAATGTTGACGTCCTCACAAGTACAGTAATACAAACCTGTGTGTGTGTGTGTGTGTGTGTGTGTGTGCGCGCGTGCGTGTGCGTATGCTACTGTCTTTGTTACACTCGCTGAGCTGATTTGGTGCCACGGTGTTGGGTTTCTGAGATGGAGACAGACAGGATAGATGGTGGTCCGTCAGGGGAGAACGAGGGATTCTGGGGGTGATTGACGGCACCATACGGGGGGAGTGGAACCGGGCGAATAAAAAAAGCATAGTACCAGTGGGGGTGAACTCACACACATACTGCATGTATGTTGTCTAGAGAGGAAGCGAGTGTCCTTTGGTGTGGAGTGGGCTTTTTTTTTTGTTGGGGGGCCAGTGGATCAACGTCCACGGTGCTGAGGAGGTGTCAGATTTCATGGTCTCTTGACTGACAGGGGCAGACAGGCTCAGAGCCACCCAGCTCTCCTTTGTGAGAGAGGCTACAGTATATATATATATATATATATATATATATATATATACAGTACTACAGCAAAAGTAGTGCTAAATTAACCACTTTCAATCTCTAGACAATCAGAGATTTCCATCTACTGAGGTGAAATTTTTTCATCAAGGACCCCCGAAATGATTTGGCCGCGGACCCCCATCTCAAATGTTTGAACCCCAGAAGCAAAGATTTGAGTTACAAATGTTCGCTTAGAAAATATATATATTCAAAGGATTTGCACAAATGTTCACGATTTTTCAAAAATAGCAGATCTACAAGCTCATGAGCTTGTATATCTGCTATTTTTGAATAGCCAAAGTATAAAAGGTTAAAATTATTGTGATGCTAAATTAACACATTTTGCTGTGGACGCCCTGGAACCCATCGAGGACTTTACTTTGAGAACCAATGATTTAGTGAATGGTCTAAAACTGGGTGGAAAAAACTATTTGGAAATTAGAAAAATAACAGCATCGCAGAACCGTTGCAAAAAAACGTTAGGGCGGTGATGGTCCTTCATACTAGGACGGTTATCAGGATTTGTTTTCAAATCAGTGGGTGTAGTTTTTGGTAAGTGTTGGTTTTCTCTGCTGGTTCAAGCCCAGTCATTGAATTTAGATTTCCACAGACTTAACGTAGGCGGAGATCTCTAATGTGAGACTATCAACCCGTGGTGTGACTGATGTTCCTAAAAAAAAGGTCTAAAATAGCAGATCTACAAGCTCACATCACAACATATTGTGAGCTTGTATATCAATTATTTTCGCTGCGTGACCATTGTACAACTAAGTATAAAATAGGGCTTAAGTAATGGACCCGTAAGGGCAGAGAGAGATGGGATGTCTGACTGTGAGAGAAAGTACTGTGTGTGTGCGCGCACACGCGCGTGCATGTGTGTGTGTGTGTGTGTGTGTGTGTGTGCAAGACATGTCTGACCCTGCAGCAGGAGAGGCATTGTCTGCACAGACTGGCTGACGTACAGATGGGAGTCTAGGTCATTGAGCACTTAAACCCTATATACTTCATTGACCGGAGTACCCCAGGGGTCTATGTTCGGCCCCCTCCCTTTTCCCCCCCTTTTACCAAATGTCTGCCTAAAGGTTCCAGGCTCCAGAATAGGGGACACTTTGGGTTCATGTGGTGAAGGCTGTATAAAGGGCGGATGCATTCGGATGCCCAGCTCCGCCACAGGAAATGAATGCTCTTTATATATTGCAGGAACCAGGAGAAGAGGAGGAAGAGGAGGTGATCTATCGGAGCCTTTATCGACTGAGGCAGCTCCGGAAACACGAGATGCACAAAATGCTTGCATGGGAGACAGACTAACGGTAGCTCATTAAAATATGATACTGTGTTAGTGTGTGTTTTTGAAAAATGTGGCAGGCGGGGTTGTGTCGAATGAAATATTGAATACGAATGCAACGCAGATCTCTCCATCTGTGCGGCTGTGTCTCTCTATTTACTTTCTCTGTGTGTGTGTGTGTGTGTGTGTGTGTGTGTGTGTGTGTGTGTGTGTGTGTGTGTGTGTGTGTGTGCGTGTGTGTGTGCGCGCGCCAGCATCTCGAGGAGAGATGCCGTGCTGCTGATCCAGGACCAACAAAACGTGCCGGTGACAATAGAGATTCCTGACGCCACGGCAGGACACGCTCTTTACCGCAGGGACCCACAGAGTGACCAGGCCGGGACAAAAGGAGGGGGCGGGTGATGTGGAGAGAGAGAGAGAGAGAGAGAGAGAGAGAGTAGGGGGGGGAGTGTCTAAAACCTCCATTAGGAAACATAAGGGGATAATTACTCAAAATGACTATTCTCAACTGGCTGGGATTAGACCACCCTCCATTGAGAGCAGGATAGATTAACTCTCTCCATCGCAAACCCAGCTGCACACTCGGGCTAAAACTGCTCCACAAAAGAGTGGTGGTGGGGTTTTCTGATTGGGAGAGAGAGGGTGTGTGGGGGTTGTGGAGTGAACTACGGCCTCTAGTAGTACAGTACAAAGTACAGTACAAACCCCCCTCTCTCCACAACACACACGCAAAGTAGCACACACATGACCGCACGCACATTCAAATTTAATGCCGGGGGGGTGGTGGGGGGTTGGGTTGATTGCTCAAAGGGCGTGTGCGGCTTTATCGCCCGTTAAACGCGTGTTGGGGAAATACGACTGCATGTGTCATAACACGGGCCGACGGGGCCGATCGGAGTGCGGCGATGCGGAAGAAACGGGCGAACTAACTCGCAAAAACATGACAGAAAAGACAAATTGAGTCGATCCACGCGGACAGATGTTGCTTAGAGAGAGAGAGAGTGATTATGGATGATTTACGGCACAATCCGGCATAATCATACTGTTAGATAGAGAACATGTTTGTGTAACGGTACGGTATGTGTGTGTGTGTGTGTGTGTGTGTGTGTGTGTGTGTGTGCTGCTAGCGCTGTAAATTCCTCTCCTGTATGGTACGATAATGGCATAATAGCTCTTGTTACAAAGGCTGCAGTTAAGTGGTTTTTCCTATCTGAGGTCAGAACGAAGGAGCCTGCTCCCCGTCCATGTTCCAGGAACTGTTCTCTTATCAGACTGATACCCAGCTATTGTTAGGACGGACGTTAGCGGCCTGGGCTCTGTGTGCACGTACAGTACGTATGTTTCAGCCAGCGGTATTAAAATAACTACTACCACATCCATTCATAACTGTCCCGCAGCTATGTATTATGTAGGCCTTGTCTGCGTTATGCATGTCCTTAACCAGTGGTGTGAAGTAACTAAGTACAGTTAAATTAACACTGGAGATTTTACTGTGCACAAACACTGCTAATGGGAGACCAGACCATAGAGTCCTATAGAATCCATACAAACATGGCCACTCATAAACATGCATGTTTATGTAAATGATGTGTCATGTGCATATGTGGTCTCAGAACCACTCATTAATAAAGTCTCTTTCACGCCTACAGCTTGTCTAGAATGCAGCTGAAAGGATTTAAAAAAAAGGAAACGAGAGCATTTTACCAATTTACCTATAATTTGTTATAAATTACTGATAACATTTTAAAGCTCAGATGGGCTTGGCTACCAGCTATATTCCAGACATTTTAAACTCCCTATGTGCCGGATCACTCCCTGAGATCCTAAAATGCTACCTTTCGGGCTGTTTCTAAATCAAGATTAAGAAACAAAAGGTGATGAGACTTTCCATCAGGGCCCCTAGTCTCTCCTACAGTAAGAACCCTTCATGTTCATTTCTTGCGTTGTATTTATCACCTCTGATACACCTCTTCTGCTGTGCTCATCACTGTGATACACAACAATGTTTTGTTTGTGAGCAAATCTAATGATCAGGATGCACTGTGGAGGAGTATTAACAATGACACAGCCATCGTAAAGAAACATTGTAACCAGAAAGCATTTCAACAAATATTTGACCCATGTCTCACTTCCTACGTCTATTACCACAAGCTGAAAAAAAACACTGGCCCATTCATCACCACCCTAATAAATGCAGACACAAAGCATTCGGTGTGCTGATAATGGCCTAATCTATGAATCTGCTGTCACTGAATGACATGCAGAAAGATTCCCTGATGTTTAACATGATCTTCCATCCAATAAAACAAAAACAGACCCTTGTTCTGGATGGGAATCTTAATGACCTGGCAGACAATGTAGTTTGTTCTCTGTCATGATGGCAACTCATCAAAACTGGCGATTCATGTTTATTTCGTTTTTTTTTCTTTATCCGTGTCATTACGTCGGTTGATTTTTATTGATGCACTAAATCTTTTTTTTCTTTCTTTTTTTTTTTACAGCACATAAAGGGATTTCCCCTCAGGTCAGATGAGGGCTTGAGAAATACGATGCTATTTCTTGTGGCTCGGGTCTCTGGCTCACACTTTCAACACCACGAGTCCAAGCTAGGAGTCACAGTCCACTGACAACCACTACTGGAAGGAGATCACAGACCCTGGGTTGAACTTCAGCCCTCTCTCTGTTTCTCTTGGCTCTCTCTGTGTGTCTGTGTGTGTGTGTGTGTGTGTGTGTGTGTGTGTGTGTGTGTGTGTGTGTGTGTGTGTGTGTGTGTGTGTGTGTGTGTGTGTGTGTGTCTGTGTGTGTGTTTCTCGCCGTCTCTCCTTCTCTCTTTTTGGTTTAGTACCAGGAGCTCCGGACACAGTCTGTTCTTGTGATCAGCCTTTAAACAATTCCTAACTGTCAGCACGGGGGGGGTAAAAGAAAGAACATCCCAGTCAGACACAGGCGGAGATGGTGAAGGGGTGTGTGTGTGTGTGTGTGTGTGTGTGTGCGCGCATGGGGGTACATGGTCAGGGAGGAGACGTTATGGTTATGGTTTCCAGCTTTGCTAGTCAACCACTAGCAATGGCACAAACCCCCCACTTTGCTTCTTTAAACACAAAGCCCTATTTTTCCAACAGCAAACTGGTCCCCGAGGGCTTCAACATCACATTGTTATTTTATTCCATGTACACAGCAAAATCACCAGTGTTCATTTAATGCTGAGAGCCACGGCATAACTGAGGGGGTTGGTTATGCCTTAAGTCATTATACTCATAATTGCCAACAGTGCCAGCGATTTTTCATTTTTCAAGTAGTACTCTCCAAAAAACGCGGGCAAAAATCCTTGATTATGCAGGCTAAAACTCTTGATTATGCAGGCTAAAACTCTTGATTATGCAGGCTAAAATCCTTGATTTTGCGATGAAATGTGCAGTTTTTTTTGCAATTTTATGCGGTGAAATTGCGGGAAGTTGCGAATATGTGGAAAGTTGTTAAATATGCGGCAATATGCGAAATATGCGATATGTGAAAAGTTGCGAAATATGTGAAAAGTTGCGAAATATGCGAAGCGCATATTATGCGATGTGATGCGCATATTATGCCATGCGATGCGAAGCGCATATTATGCGATGTGGTGGGCATATTATGCCATGCGGCCTTTTTGAAAAAACGTTACCCCCGCATAATTATGCGCCATTTTGCTGATTATGCGGTAAATTCTGCGATCACATAATCGCATTTTTCTGGAGGGTCTAAGATATTAATCTTTAGTATGATCGATCCCCTGATGGTTGGTAATCACGGGGGCTTTCACTGTGCTTCCGCGAAAAAGAAGAAAAGAAATGTCATCGCAACCTGCCGTTCACTTCTTACAGGGCTGTTGAAAATAGCTAGGTCTCGCCAAAGAAATGCAGGGGGAAAAAAGGGAACTCAAGATACAGCCATTTCCCCGTTGACGCTATAACCAGGAAGTGGATGAAGCATTAAATCTTGTGATCACGTGATCTCCTTGATCTCTCTGTGTCTGAGCCTGAAATGGTGGCTCATAGGTCGCGTAACAGCGCCATCTAGTGGTAGACACTGAAAACACGGTTTGAACGTGTACATGTCATTGGCAGTCTGGGCTTTGGAATGAAAAAATGGACGTGTTACACGTAAATGGCACCGAATGAGTTAATGGCATAACGTGTTGGGAAAGTGGGGTGGGTGTGGTCAAGCTGTTGTTGGGGGGGAAGAGCGGGGGGGTGGGGGGGGGACCCATCATGAATACGATGTCAGAGCGAAAAGGGTCAGTGTTAATCTAGACCTAAATAATTACATGGCTGGAAGGTGAATTACAGTGCTCAGTCATTTCCACACAAAAGCCCCTTTTTGAGGCGATGCGGGGGAAAGGGGAGAGTGTTACACAAATGGAGAAAAGAACCGATACAAGAAACACATGCACGGTGAGGGTGGCACACACAGATCCAGTTTCCTCCTTTAGGAGGCGGAGGAGGAGGAACAGGAAGCCACAAAGAACAAGGTACCAAACACGACACAAACATTCCTCCAGTACTCGTACTGACACTCTATACGGGTGACTTTTGTTTTGGCTTTTTTTTTTCTCCATCCTAGAAATTGGATCGGTCCATTGTTTGGCAAAAAACTCAGAAACCCCAGGAGGGCCAGGCAGCAATTATAACTATAGAATCTCCCATAAGGGGCAGAGAGTAAACATTCAGAATGTTCTCGGCTGAAGATACAGTAGAGGGAGAGAGGGGTGTGAGGGGGGGACGAAAGGTGACACTCACACCAGTGTTGATTTCGTCGACTAAAACGATGACGAAAAATGTTCGCCGACTACCTTTTTTTCACTGACGAAAAACTAAATAAAAAAACGAAATAAAAACTAAGCTATGATGACTAAAACTAAGACTAAATATATTGACAATTTCGTCAACAAATAAAAACTAGACTAAAATGTTTGGGAGGAACTAGTGGAGTCGTTTTACGTTTGGTTGCGCTCAGGTGTGAAAATAGCAGATCGACAAGATCTGCAAGAAAAAAGCAGATCTACAAGCTCACAACGCGTCGCAGCGCGACGCGTTGTGAGCTTGTAGATCTGCTATTTTCAGCATGCAACCAAGTGTAAAATCAGCCATTACGACGACGTCACGGCACCGCCAACATACATTTTAGTCGTCTAAATCAAGTGTAGATTTAGTCGAGTATAATCTTATGATATTCAGTCGACTAAAACTAGACAAAAACTAAAACATTTCAAAATGACTAAAGCTAAATGGAATTTTATTCAAAAGACTATAGAGTACAGAAGTCCTGACGTCACTCGTTCATCCCCTGGTTCGTAAAGTAATTTCTCTATGGAGAATAACATTGGGTCATCTTAGAATCATATAAGAATTGTGTTCCAAAAATAAACAAACTGTCTCGGCGATATTGTCAGGGAGGTGGCTCTGTATCGTTTATGATAGTCAGTCACTTATATTTGATACAGTCTGTTTCTGGCGAAAATGTAACTAATTCGGCGGAAGTAACATTATCGTTTTCTCACCGTCAGTTGATGCTTCATATCCATATGAGTCAAACCGCCGGGATCATTTATTTAATTTTGGAACACAGTTCTTATTTGACGCAATAGTAAAGACGTCTATGGGAATTCAGAATGGGGGTGGAAAACCGCGAACCAGGTAGGATGTGTAAATTACGTCAGACTTCGGTGCTCTATGACCAAAACTAAATCAAAATGTGCCGTCAAAATCAACCCTGCCAACTCACACTTGATGTTGAAGGACGCGTTGGTGGAGTGGAGCTCCTCGGCCGTGACGGCGTTGTGGGCCACGCACTCGAAGTTGCCGGCGTCCGTCTTGCGGTCGACCGCCGTGAACTTGAGGTTGCTGCCCTCCTGGAAGCGGCGCTCCGTGTTCTCCAGGGCGCGGCCGTTGTGCAGCCAGCCGTACGTGATGTCCGCCGGGTCGCTGACCTCGCAGCGCAGCATGGCGCTGCGCCCGTGCAGGGCGTCCTGGGACTTGGGCTCTTTGGTGAACTGGATGGCGGAGGCTTGGATGGACAGAACTGAGAGAGAGAGAGAGAGAGGGGGGGAGAGAGAGTGAGGGAAAGAAATAAAAAAGAAAGGATTAGAATGAGGCTACTGTTTGCATTTTTTTACTGTGTTTTCCATTCATTAGGCCTTCTGCCACTTGGACTCATTTTGAGCTTTGGGCGTTATTGGTTAAGTGCAAATCATTATCATCATAAAATTATCGTAATGTCTTAATAACACTTAGTGAATTTGTGTCTAATGAAAAGGAGTAAAAAAAGGATGGGTTTTACGACATATATGTGTGCTCATAATAAACGTGCATGCGCACGCACACTAAAAACATGCTTGCCTAAGACAGGATGCGGCACTAATACGACCACAGACGCACTTAAATCTTTTATTTCCACTGGCTCAACGTTTTGGGGGCCCAGCGGTGAGAGAAATAATTTCTGCTCTATTTAGCCACATCTCACTAGAGAATAGAAGAGCTGGATTTTTTTACACCGATTCTGGTCAAAGACAATATAAGTCTCTAGACCACAGATATGAATGGATAGAACAAGGTGAGAGAACACTACAGATAAATGCCATCATATGCTAGGCTGACGTGCAAACATTTAATTTACTGCAGATTCAGTTCAGTCTTCATTACATTTAGTTTTCATAGATTTGTGGATTAAGTAAGCTATCAATGAGTAAGGGACTGACCGGTTCTCTGTCTGAACTCTGCAGCTGCACTCTGCCTTCTTGTTTGGACAAATGCCACCACAAATTCATCAATAACCAACGGCTCAGTGTGACAGGGGGGGGGCATGCGTTCCGATGGCCTCTCTGCATCACACAATGTTATCATACCAGATGTCAAGGCTTGTTATCACAGTGGAAAGGTCCACTGGTAGAGGCAACTTTAAGCAAACCACCTGTGTGTGTGTGTGTGTGTGTGTGTGTGTGTGTGTGTGTGTGTGTGTGTGTGTGTGTGTGTGTGTGTGTGTGTGTGTGTGTGTGTGTGTGTGTGTGTGTGTGTGTGTGTGAGTGCGTGCGTGCGTGCGTGCGTGCGTGCGTGCGTGCGTGCGTGCGTGCGCGCTGTGGGTTTCGTGCGGCTTCTCGTCCCTTAGGGCTGAAGCCAAGTAAATGGGAGATCTTTCAATAGGGTTAAATCAAGCAGCCTCTTTTCAGATGAGCTGTAGGTATTGCCTCCTGTCTTCTCCTCTCCTTCTCTCTGCCTGACTGTCCATCTTTTCATCAGACCAGCCTTTGTCTGGCTGGCCACAGGTGGCTCGTTGGCCGGGCCGACACATGGGTATATAAAGATTAAAGACAGACAGACATACATACAGGCAGGCATGGACTAAGACTACTGTACTTAAATGAGTGACTGTTTTCTGCTACAACAGGAACAATGACATTGAAGAAGCTGTTCATTAAATCAGACTTTTACCTTCAATTCATTTGTGCAGACCTAGTCATGTCTGAGAGACAAGCAAACCATGCTGCATATTACAATAGGCAAGGTTATACAAGCCCTGCCTCTACCATAAGACTATAACAGGTACAAAAAGCACTTTCAAATCCAAACCACTTCCTCTTAAACACCCATACAGATCGCAACAGTTCACATTTTTTAACCAATCATCTACAGCAGTGGTTCTCAAACTTTATCATGTCAAGGACCCCCAAAATTATATGTATTTGGCCGCGGACCCCCATCTCAAAATATCTTTTTCCAGAGACCCCCAGAAGCAAAGGTTTGAGTTACAAATGTTCGCTTTTAAAAAAAAAATCGCACAAACGTTCACGATTTTTCAAAAATAGCAGATCTACGAGCTTGTAGATGTGCTATTTTTGAATAGCCAAAGTATAAAATATGGTAAAAGCGGTACATTTTGCTGGGGACCCCCCTGGTATCCCCCCAAGGACCCCTGGGGACCCCCCCGGACCGCACTTTGAGAACCAATGATCTACAGTACATATCTGTACCATCTGTGTACAAATGGAAGAAGAACCACTAGGAGTCCTCCATAATTTTTAACCACTTTAAAGTTCATATACCTAGTTGACCGGGTTCCACGGGGACTCTACATTACATCGGCTAGTATTTCCCTCTGCACCAAATCAGTTTGCCGAAAATAGCCGATCTACAAGCTTGTTGGGCTTGTGTTGGGCTTCTCCCCAGAATTAGGGACGCTAGGGTTCATGTGGTTAATCTGTGATCATATACTATTGGCAGACAGTCATCAGCATAGCTCCATGTGTGCCGTGCCAAGCAGCACATGGCCCGGTTGTGCCAACAAACATAATATTGTAGCTCTGCTGTAGAGAGAACTTATCAGCCTGGGTCTACAGATAGACACACAGCAGAGCTGATCGCTTCATCTGAGACATATGCTGACATATACGCGTGTGTGTGTGTGTGTGTGTGTGTGTGTGTGTGTGTGTGTGTGTGTGTGCGCACACCTCTGTGTTTGTATTATTATACTTGTGAGGACCAAACGTCCCCACAAGTGTAGCAGAATTTGAGGAATAGGCGTTGTGAGGACCATTTCCCCTGGTCCTCGCAAGAAAAAATGGTTGTTTTATGGTTGAAATCATTTTTAGAAATAAGTTAACAATTAGAAAAAGACTCAGGTTGGGGTTAGGTTTAGGATTAGATATTTAGAGGTTAGTTTTAGGGAGTTGGGGTTAGATTTTCCCCTATTTTATACTTAGTTGTGCGGCGATGTCATACACATAAAATAGCCGATCTACAAGCTCACAATGTGAGCTTGTAGATCTGCCATTTTTCGGCTTTAGACTTGCGGTTAAAAATGCTCCACAAATCAATCATAAAATTGGCTTCCTCAAATGTTATGATGTCCTCACAAGTATAGTAAAACAAACGTGTGTGTGTGAATGCGTTTGTAGGTTCCGATTAGTACAGAGTGGGATTGGCTCCCAACAGGAGAAGTCCCAACAGAGACAGAGCAAAGAGATAAGGCTCTCTCACACATACCACAGAGTGACAGACGGAGAGACACAGAGTGGGGGAGAGAGAGAGTGTGTGTGTGTGTGTGTGGGGGGGGGGGGGGGGGGGGGTAGAGTACAGGGAATGTGAGGCAAAGTCTATCATGTCTGTGGAACTCTGCCAAGTTTACTGTAGTGTTCAAACACAGAAGGCACCCTGACCTACATAACCCAAATGTACACCCAGCCCTGCCTTTCTACCACTCATATAAACAGACGCGCACGCACACGCACACACACACACACACACACACACACACACACACACACACACACACACACACACAGTAAGGTAAACACATGGTCACATTGTTGGCAGCACGTCCTGTAAACATTTCATCTGTCCATGTCCAATAGAATCAATGCTCTGGGTTTGAGGCCTCATTCTTTTCAAAGAGTCACACAAAGACAGCGGAAGGGAAGGGAATGCTCGTCTGACTCTGTAGTGACATTTCAAAGAGATAAGCGGGCCAAAAGTTATCTAAACTCCCACCCAGCAAGGGCCCTTCAAAGGAGGGAGGGAGAGGGAGAGGGGGAGAGAGGGGGGTGGGGGGGAGAGACAGACAGACAGGCAGACAGACAGACAGACAGAGAGACAGACAGACAGACAGACAGACAGACAGACAGACAGAGAGAGTGTGCCTGTGTTCAAAATGTTATTTTAGTGAAAGTACAAAAGTATTGGCATCAAAATATGCTTGAAGTACCAAAAGTAAAAGTACTAAAATGTTTGAAAATAGCATATCTACAAGCTCACAACGCGTCGCACCGTGAGCTTGTAGATCTGCTATTTTCAAATAGCCTACTGTAGGTATAAAATAGGGCTAAAGTGGTTAATGTATGTTTTATAATGTAATAATTTATACCTTCAAAGTAACTAAAGTTCTAAAATAATTGTAGTGGAGTAAAAGTACAACATTTGTCTCCGAGATAGAAATTGGAAATACTCAAGTAAAGTACAGATACCTCAAAATTGTACTTAAGTACAGTACTTGAGTAGATGTACTTAGTAACTTTACACCAATGCAGACAGACAGACAGATAGACAGACAGACAGATAATGGGAAAGCAGCAGCAAAGAGGGGGGGATTGCTACGGTAGTATTCCTGTGCCAACACATTCCGAGTCTGTGTATTGAGTGTGTGTGAGTGAGAATTATTCCGGTGGACAATGGAAATAAATGACACATCATCACCGCCACAATAAAAGAACAATGGCCAACTCCGTTCAACCATAAAGTTTTACACTTCATAGCTTTTTAGCCCCAAACGACGAAGGTGCATTGTTGTACAGTTGCCTGGAAACAGTGGCGTAAACACACAAACTAGCAAACACAAACAATTCCTTGTGAGTGGGAAAGAAGAATGCAAATCTCTCAACAACAACTTGAAGCTGCGAAGAACCAGTGCTGATTTCGTCGACTAAAACTATGACGGAAAATGTTGGCGCTGCGACGCGTTGTGAGCTTGTAGATCGGCTATTTTCAGCATGCAACCAAGTGTAAAATCAGCCATTACGACGCCATCAAGGCACAGCCAAAATACAAGTTTAGTCGACTAAATCAACTGTAGATTTAGTCGACTAAAATCTTATGATATTTAGTCGACTAAAACTAGAAAAAACTAAAACATTTCAGATGACTAAAATATGACTAAAACTAAATGGAATTTTATTCAGAAGACTATGACTAAAACTAAATCAGAATTTGCTGTCAAAATCAACACTGCGAAGAACCAAAGAGCTGCTCTGCCTGCTCCATCTCATGAGGGTTTCCATATCGCAGGCTAAAAAGGCTTGTTGGCGCTGAAAACCGATCGTTATACAGTACACGTTACCTGGAAGGAGCCAACTGGATGATAGGCTAATGGACTCGGATAAATAGCGATCGCCATGCAATATTAATACTCTACATTTCAAAGCAGCTTGCATTACACCGGAATTTTCAATCTGGGTGTCTGGAACACGGAGTAAGTTGGGAGTGACGGCAACTGGGTTAACCCATTAAGACCTGGAATGCATCGGTGTCATTTTTAGATTTCTTTGGCTATATTAAAAAAATAGCAGATATACAAGCTCATAGAGTGCCGCGCTATGAGCTTGTAGATCTGCTATTTATTTTTTTATTTTTATCGTGAAAATGTGTGCATATCTTTGAATATATATATACTGTATACACTTTTAACTCAAATCTTTGCTTCTGGGGGTCCCTGGAACAAAATATTTTGAGATAGGGTCCGCGGTCCAAAAATACATATCATTTTTTTGGGTGGTCCTTGACATGAAAAAGTTTGAGAACCACTGATATATATAGCAACATAAGTTTAAAAAATAAAACTGTTAGGATTTAGAAGGCATTTGTAGAATCCCCCAGAAGCAAAGATTTGAATTAAAAATGTTTGTTTAAAAGAAATATATATATTCAAAGATTTGCACAACTTCTCAAAAATAGCAGATCTACAAGCTCATAGCGCGGCACTCGGTGCCGCGCTATGAGCTTGTATATCTGCTATTTTTGAATAGCCAAAAGTATAAAATAACGCTTTAAGTGGTTTACACAGATGCGTTCCCGGGTTTTAACGGGTTAAAGAGAGAGCGAAAGTGCTGAGAGGGGTAAAATGTCAACACAGGAGGGATTGGGCTTATTTCCTACTCCGCTGCAGTGCAGGCGCCCATTAAAGCCCATCTCTGCTGCCTGTCTGTCTATAGATCTATCTATCTGGCTGTCAAGGCAGGCAGGAGTGGTTTTGAAAGTTATGCCTGACAGACAGAACCAGCGTTAATGGGCTCATCAGGAGCAGCAAGCAGCCTGCCTCTCCATCCTCCTCAGCCCCATGTCATCTGTACTCACACACAGACTGTGATGGCTGAATTTCATCACACCGACATACAAAAAAGCTCAGAAAGACAAAAATAGGGCATAGAGCAGGGTTCCCCAATTAGTTTTCCCCAAGGGCCAAAATTATGTCTGGGGTACCAAGCCGAGGGCCAGGGGTATTGTGCCCGCGCGCGTGCGTGCACCGAAATCGTGCACGCGCGATTTTTTTAATGTGTTTTATTCTTTTTTTTTCTCTCTAATCTCGCTAATTTGACTCTGTGTTATTTTAGATTCTTAAATCCTGTGTTGAGGGTCACACAAGGAAAAAAAATGCACTCCGGATAGAAAATAAGTTGAGAACCAACCATTTAAAAAAATAATAATAATCAAAACATTTTCTTTTCTTCAATTTCAGTTTTTTTAAATCACAGGAGTCGTCGCGGGCCGGACAGTTGCCTCTCGCTGGCCACAAATGGCCCGCGGGCCGCCTATTGGGGAACCCTGGCATAGATGTACGTGTGTATTCACATACGTACAGTAGTAGGCACACACACACACACACACACACACACATACACACACACACACACACACACGTTGAGACAGGACAAAGCTGTACACCGAGGCCATGTCGGACACAAACGTAGGGCTCTACAATGATGATTCAAATGATAGTCCTGATTATTTTTCCTGAATATTGTCACGATTATCTAATCTATGCTGACAATTTTCAACGATTGCAGCTTTAAATTCATCCCTTGGAAACAGTAGTGTTCAGTTAGGCCTAAATAATACATCAGGTCATAACAAAGCAGTTTTTTTTTTTTTGTTGGATTATCTGCATTCTGCACCCAGCTACAGCATAGTAGCAGCTACAGTTTTCACAGTAAACCCTATTGGTGGAATCTGGTATTGCAATAGCCGCTTCTTTTCCACGAGAATCTGAGGAGTTTCACTGGGAGGGTATGTGGAGGAACATGCTATACCTCTCAGTTTAGCTCCCTGCTGCAGTGTTCATTTTGTTGACTAAGACTAGAAGACTAAGATTTTGATATTTAGTCGACTAAGACAGGGGTCTTCAACCTTTTCAGGCCAAGGACCCCTTGAGACAGAGATGAAGCAGGGACCCCCTCTACATATTGTATAAAATTGCGAGGCGTTGTGAGCTTGTAGATCTGCTATTTTTGGCAATTGTTCACCTCAGAAAAGGGATGCTAGGGTTCCAGTGGTTAATGTAAAAAAAAAATCATATCACACAAAGATTTGGCGGACCCCCTGTAGTAACTCTGAGGACCCCCTAGGGGTCCCGGACCCCCTGTTGAAGACCCCTGGACTAAGACTAAACTATTTCAGATGAATAAAATAGGACTAAAACTAAAATGGTGTGTTATTCAAAAGAAAAAGACTAAATCAGAATTTGCTGTCAAACCATGCCCTCCCCTGCTGGCTTACCGATTGTGTAAGTTGGAGCACCCGGCCAGAGTAGAAAATCAAACCTAATTTTCCCTTGCTGTGATGTGGGCAGGTACTTTACCCTTGGATGCGCAACATTTTCACAGATTTAATTATATCATTTTTCATATTCTTGTGTTTACATATCACTGTCTAACAATGGACTCACAGATAAAGCCAAAGTGCGAGTATGTGATCTTGGAGTGTCTGGTTACAGAGGAACCTGCAACATGATGGTGTCCAGCAGACCATCATCACACACGGCTGTGGAGAAGCTGATACCATCTCTGGGACTCTCCCACACAGTCATCACTGGGTGACTGACAACACACTAATACATAAACGACTCACACTCAACGCATGCACACTCACACTCCGATATGCCCATATTAACTCGTATTAACACAGACCGTGTACAACAACCCAAATGAACCTTTCAAATGTTCCCACACAGAAACACCACTGACATGCACACACACGTTACGTACAAAGCACAAACACGCCGGCTGTGAGATCTCGAATAGCCCCCATGAATGTGGTTTATTATCGTCCCCGCAATGGAGCAAATCTAAACAACACAGCTGCTCTGAAAGACATTTCAGAGTGTCTGATGAGTAGCATAAGCACTCTTTCTTTCTATCGCACACACACACACACACACACACACACACACACACACACACAGATGGTCATGATGAGGGTATAAGTGTCTCTCGCTAGGGACACTTCGACACATATACTGGGTGGACCGGGGGTTGAGCCGGTGACCTTTCAGACGACCTCTCTACCCACTAAGCAACAGCTGCCCCACTTCAACATCAACGTTGCCTGTTCCACAACAGAGATGTTGCACGATGTTGCCAGCAGTGTTGATTTTGACAGCAAATTTTGATTTAGTTTTAGTCATAGTCTTTTGAATAAAATTCCATTTAGTTTCAGTCATATTTTAGTCAACTGAAATGTTTTTTTTTGTTTTTGTCTGATTTTAGTCGACTAAATATCATAAGATTATAGTCGACTAAATCTACAGCTGATTCAGTCTACTAAAATGAATTGTGACGGCTGATTTTACACTTGGTTGCATGCTGAAAATAGCCGATCTACAAGCCCACAACGCGTCGCAGAGCGACGCGTTGTGGGCTTGTAGATCTGCTATTTTCAGAGCACAACACCCGAGCGCAACCAAACATAAAATGACTTATTTTTGTTCTACTGGCTCTCTTCTCCACTAGTCCTTTCCCTAACATCTTAATCTAGTTTTCATTTGTTGACGAAATTGTCAGTATGTTTAGTCTTAAATTTAGTCATTGTTTTATTTAGTTTTTATTTAATTTTCGTCAGTGAAAAAAGGCAGTCGACGAACATTTTTCGTCATAGTTTTAGTCGACGAAATCAACACTGGTTGCTAGTAGTCACTATATGAGCCATCTAGTATCTTCATCGTCCTCTGCCACTCCTCATGTGCGAAGACATGATTACACCGCCAATGATCCCTCACAGTCCCCTCCCCTCCCTCCCTTAAAATCTACGTGACCCAATTATGGATAAAAGCAGCAGGACTCCGGATAACATCTCTCCTCTCTTTGCTCAACTCAAACACTGATAACTAACAGCGACTTCAAAGGAAAACTAAAAAAAAGAGGTGGGGGGTTGTCTTTGGCAGAGTCGCAATTGGAGTGTCACTGATTGGTTCATTCATTATTAACTCCGAGGGTTCACATGAGATCTGAGGAAAAGTGAACCGTGATTTGAAAGGAAGGAGGGAATCGAACAACTTGTTTAGTCAATGTCAAGTACAAGAAATAAAATACAAAAGAAGAAGTAGGCTGGAACGCATCTGTGTCACTTTTTCATTTGAGCTAAAAAGCATTATTTTACACTTTGGCTATTCAAAAATAGCAGATCTACAAGCTCATAGCGCGGCACCGAGTGCCGCGCTACGAGCTTGTAGATCTGCTATTTTTGAAAAATCTTGAAAATGTGTGCAAATCTTTGAATGTATATATTCTTGTAAAGGAAACATTAACTCAAATCTTTGCTTCTGGGGGTCCCTGGCTGGAACTAAATATTTTGAGATGGGGGTCCGCTGCCAAATTCATATCATTTTGGGGGTCCTTGACATGAAAAGGTTTGAATCGTAACCTCAGGCCTCAATGGGTTCAAAAAGGAGGGGGGGGGGTGGATTCATTAGTTTTGATGCATGCCGCATTAAAATTGCCATTATCCTGAAAGGGGGGATGACTTCTACCGGTCGGAGGAAACCGGAGAGCTGTGACGCAGGTAATGAGGTCATCTTTCCCAAAAGCACTCCATTACAGTCAGGGCACGTGGGCTCGCAGCGAAAAAAAAAGTTCTA
Organism: Gymnoscopelus microlampas; assembly: GCF_963454915.1. Classification (NCBI taxonomy): domain Eukaryota; kingdom Metazoa; phylum Chordata; class Actinopteri; order Myctophiformes; family Myctophidae; genus Gymnoscopelus; species Gymnoscopelus microlampas. Next base: position 45,263,350 of record NC_139950.1, read on the forward strand.
TGTCCTGAGCAATTTAAGTAATCACCACGGATTCCCACTTTTGCTCTGGAATGCCTAGCTATTGGATTAGCATTCCTAAAATGTTTGAGTATTTGTGTGTGTGTGTGTGTGTGTGTGTGTGTGTGTGGGGGGGGGGGGGGTTAGATGGATATTAATGTACTGCCGACAAATAAGTCTCAAATAAGTCTAAGTGTTTGAGCCTAATGGTAACCAGATGGGTGAAAGTTGCTGAACGTCAATTGAGCCTACATTTGTGTGTGACTGACAACTTACCTTGATCTGTGTCTTGAGTAAACCCATATGATCTGATACTTCCAAGCAGGATAGAGAGTAGGCTACACAACAGTTTAGATAGAGTAGGCTGGTCTTGCAGTATTTACAGGTATTATTATTTAGACTGAAGTCTGATGCGTAGTGTGGTATTTCAAAAGCACATACAAGCCAAGCGTTCAACCTTGAAGTCTATACTGTCGTAGTCCATTCTTTCTGACAAAATGACTGAAATAATGACTGTGTGACAGTGACACAATATCATTTGCTTTAACATCATACCATGTTAAAGAATATGAATGATAGAACAGTTGAATCGCATATGTAGCGGACATGTGTGCTGCAACAGACAGATAACATCTGTTTGAGAGAGAGTTGTTTAAAGGAGAAACTGAATGGCTCAAGTGTTTGCAGTCTGAGATACATTGAGAAGGGAATATCAAAGGAAAGATTCTGCAACCACACCAGCACCTCCTGACTGAACTGTCATGGTCTGTAAGCAAGTCGCTGTGTGTGTGTGTGTGTGTGTGTGTGTGTGTGTGTGTGTGTGTGTGTGTGTGTGTGTGTCGACTACCTTTTTTCACTGACGAAAACAAAATAAAAACTAAGCTACGATGACTAAAACTAAATATTGACAATGTCGTCAACAAATAAAAACTAGACTAAAATGTTAGTGAGTGACTAGTGGAGAAGAGATCCAGTAGAACTAAAAGACAAGTCATTTTATGTTTGGTTGCGCTCAGGTGTTGCGCTCTGAAAACAGCAGATCTACAAGCTCTCGCAACGCGTCGCAGCTTGTAGATCGGCTATTTTCAGCATGCAACCAAGTGTTAAATCAGCCATTACGACGCCATCAAAATACATTTTGGTCAACTAAATCAACTGTCAAAATCAACACTGGTCTGTGTGTGTGTGTGTGTGTGTGTGTGTGTGTGTGTGTGTGTGTGTGTGTGTGTGTGTGAGAGAGACCATGCGTGTGTGCTCTAGCTTTCCAGTGACTGAACCACCCTCACGGACCCAAGGCCCCCTTAAGAAACCATTGGCAGAGAGTCCTCTAAAAAGACAACAGTGTTTATGGGCTTATACAAGAGGCTGGAAAAAAAGAAAAACAGTGAAAACTTATTCCTAGTCGGACCACACATTACACTCACATGTGCTTATGTAATAAGACTACGATACAATAGCAACACTGTTTATAGTTAATCTTGGTTGGCTTAATAAAAAGTAGAAGCTCATCTCAGAGATGCTGATGTCATGCATTCTTTATGTTTATTCTGCATAACATGCATTTTCACGCTCCGCCGATTTTCCTGGTCGGTATTTTTAGAGAGAGGCGAGCGTGTCAGCAAAAAGTCTGGCATCTGGAACCAAGGCTCACGGGGAGGAAATTAAACTTGTGTGCACGAAAGGCTGAAATGCCGCCCAAACAAAGAGTTCAGGTTACCTTGTTTAACTCGACAGCGCGAGACGTTAAACAGGATGGAGCCAGAGACCAAATACAATGTCTTTGTCATGCCGTTTGTGATGTCGGGTAACGGTTTGACCCACCACCACCGCAACCACAAGACCACTCTGGATCTGAAGACCAAACAAACACTCTGGGATATACAGCATAACCAACAAGTGCCGAGAGTGACATTCCTGGTTGAGCTGAACGTGATGGCTTCATACTTAATCCATTAAGACCCGGAACGCATCTGTGTGTCATTTTAAGATGTCTTTGGCTATTCAAAAATAGCAGATATACAAGCTCATAGCGTGCAGATCTGCTATTTTTGAAAAATAAATCATGAAAATTGTGCGCAAATCTTTGAACATATACATTTTTAAAGTGAACATTTGTAACGCAAATCTATGCAACAAAATATTTTACAAATTTTCGCTTTAAAAAAAACATATATTCGTCTTATTTGTTTTGCATTGTCTTTTTTGTGTTAATGGTAATAAGGTAACAATAAAATACCAGGGTTGTGGCTCTTTCAGAGCGGGAACTTTGTAAGGGTGGGAGGGGTAACATACACTGTTTTTGTATGCTTTATGTTATTGACCTGTATGTGAAAATATAGAATAAAGAAACCTTGAACAAAAAAAACAAACATATATTCAAAGATTAGCACACATTTTTCACAATTTTTCAAAAAATAGCAGATCTACAAGCTCATAGCGCACTCGGTGCCACGCTATGAGCTTGTATATCTGCTATTTTTTTGATTAGCCACGGAAATCTAAAAATGACAGAGATGCGTTCCCGATCTTAATGGGTTAAGTGTTAGACAAAAAGTGTTTATGTTTCATGAAGGGAGGTAAGGGTCCGACATGTAAATGGCAAAATGGAACAGTTGGCTCTCTCCCCATGACGTGCATTAAATCCCACAGTAACGCGTTCCGTTTGACAGCTGCAGCGCTTTGCGAAAACAAATTGCCAGAGAGCGGAACTCTGTGAAATCCCCAGCTTGCGGGCGGTGTGGTTCTAGTGACGTTTTAGAAGATACTAATGTACCCTGACACATTCAGTACAATACACACCAGGCCGGGTGGTGGTGAGGTGACTTTGACTTCAAACACTATAGAACGCACGCAATGGAAGAGCAAGATGGAAGCAGCTCCACCCGCATGAAAATCATGATTGAATCAGTGGTGGAAAAAGTACTCAAATGTTTTACTTAAGTAAAAGTATCAATACTACAATATAGAAATACTCTGTTACAAGTAAAAGTCCAGAATTCTAAATTTACCTTTATTAAAAATGCAAAAGTATTGGCAACAAAATGAACTTAAAGTACCAAAAGTAAAAGTACTAAAATGTTTGAAAATAGCAAATCTACAAGCTCACAACGCGATGTCGCGATGCGACACGTTGTTAACTTGTAGATCTGCTATTTTCAAATAGCCTATGTATAAAATGGGGCTAAAGTGGTTAATTCATGTTTTATAATATAATAATTTAGATCTGCAAAGTGACTAGTAACTAAAGTATTCAAATAATTGTAGTGGAGTAAAAGTACAATATTTCTTTGCCTCTGAGATGTAGTGGAGTAGAAGTAGAAGTATTGAAAATGGGAAATACTCCAGTAAAGCAAAAAAAATCCTCAAAAGTATACTCAAGTACGGTGCTTGAGTAAATGTACTTAGTTACTTTACACCACTGGATTGAATTAATCAAACCAATACAGAAGCATTAGCTGTTCTGCCATCCACTCATTCTTCCCATTATATCCTATATCCCATTAAAGCCTCAACTCTATGAGGCCAGGGCATACATTATTAGAAACCCACATCTTGATGGAAATTTCACCACTGGCTGTAATTGAAAATCATGTTCAAAGGGGTAGGAGAAACCCCATTGCCTTTTTCTGCCTGTGCTGCCGTTATGCAGAGCCTTAATTCAATCACTGCTATTATTGCACCAGGTAATTGCACTGGGGGCAGTTTGGGGGGGGGCTGGTGATACCACAATGAGATCACCAGGGCATATGGCTCTAAACCAGCTTGCTATACAAAGTTATTATATTAGAATCTTATTATGGTATATGTTACCAGGATATATCCATCAGAATAACTAGAATAGTGTGCTCGACTCCAAAGTCGTTTTGTAGAGGTGGGTGCAGACTTAACCCATTGATACCTGGAACGCTTCTGTGTCACTTTAGATGTCTTTGGCTATTCAAAAATAGCAGATCTACAAGCTCATAGCGCGGCACCGAGTGCCGCACTATGAGCTTGTAGATCTGCTATTTTTGAAAAATCGTGAAAATATTTTATTTATATTTTAAAACTGTTAGGGGATTTAGATTTTTTTTAAGAATCGCCTCAGGTCTTAATGGGTTAAAGACATACAGATCTACAACACAAAAGTCAGCACTAAGAAACCTTTTTGATGATTTATAACCATAACCCATATAGATTCCTCTATCCGTTGTCTGATCTCTGATCTCTTTCATTCTGAACGACTTCAGCCAATTCTGCGGCACACACACACACACACACACACACACACACACACACACACACACACACACACACACACACACACACACACACACACACACACACACACACACACACACACACACACACACACACACACACACACACACACACACACACACACACACACACACACACACACAGAGAGAAAGCCATGAGGCATCCACATAGCTCCTGATCCCGATTTTTGACAGCTCAGGTAATTAGCGCTCTCTTCATGAACATCAGACAGAAACAGTGGTAATACCTGTGGTTTTTTGAAGTGTGACCGAAATTAAATTTCCCTGGCAAAGCATGTACATGTACTTGACTTTGCATTTTTTGACATACAGTAACATACAGTACATGTAACTTTTTTTCGACGAGGCTACATCAAACTGTTCTCTTATCTCTCTCTCCTTAACGAGTTGCAGCCATCCGACAGCACACACCTTGGAAGGACAAGTAACTAACTAACCCCCAGGTGGTCTGCGTGACGCAAAGAAAATGCAAAATGGAAACATTCACATAACAGTGTGTGGGGGGGGGTGTGAGTCTTCAGCCATAAATTTCTTAATAAGCGTACGAGAAGGGGTCGCCCGACTTCAAAGTGTTTGCTAGAGCACTGCGCCCCACCCAGACGCTCTTCCACGAGAGCTTTAATGGGCCACCCATTCTAGGCTATTACGTCCTCATTACGTTGTCCCATGGGGGTGGGTGATTGGGGAGACAGTTTGGGGGCTGTGGACTCAGAACTGGGGACTGGTGCGTGGGGGGGCCCCAGTGCCTCTGGGAATTCAGTATAGGATCTCCATTTCAGGGAGGAGGGGGGAAAAAGCAATAGAATCATCATTCATAGTCTAGGAAGGGATCTCACGTGCCTGCAAACACACTGCTTCAGTGTTCCCATTTGCAGGATTTCTGAAAGCTGGCATTGCTGTTGAGGAGATGAACCCAATACCCATTGGGTTCAGTATTCTTCATTTCTATGAAGAGAGACATTTCCATTATGTCAGCTATCACTTATAAGAGCACTTTTCCACTTGGTGACTCTCCCATTTCCATTTTGGGAGAGTCAGTTTTGCCTTAGTTCACTTAGCTTTCACCACAAAGTGGGTGCAATAGTTCAGGGTCATGTTGTCATTTCTTGCCGTTTGGTATTCATATCATGTTGTCTACCGAGGCAAACATGCTCAACTCCGCGGCAGATGAAGCTACGTGACAAATCCATCAGGATTCTCGGGAAGAGAGCTGCACTGCTTTGAACCTTAACCCATTAAGACCTGAGGCGATTCTTTAAAAAAAATCTAAATCATAACAGTTTTTGGAGAAAAAAAACTAAAAAAATATTTTCAAGATTTTTCAAAAATAGCAGATCTACAAGCTCATAGCGCGGCACTCGGTGCCGCGCTATGAGCTTGTATATCTGCTATTTTTGAATAGCCAAAGACATCTAAAGTGACACAGATGCGTTCCAGGTATCAATGGGTTAACTCCATCCCTCTCCGTCTCCAGCAGGCTTGGTACAGTAGCTGTCATGCCATATCTAAAATAGAGACGTCACTGAGACCTGCCAGCCCTCACTCGATTTTCAACACCCACTCATAAGGGCCAAGTGTTGAAACATAGACAGCCTGAGGCTCTCTATATCGCACGCATGCTTGGAGCTCATATAGAAAAACGGAACATGAGCTGACGACCAGGGCAGCGGAGGGAGAAAGAGAGAGAGATGACCAGGACGGGAGGTTATACAATCTCCATCTAGAACACCCCAAACAACGTGTAGAAAAACGCACAATGCGGCATCCACAGACTACATGTGATCCTGATCATGAAGGAACCATGGGTATTATTACCCATGGTGCACAGCAGACTGGGACCGAGGCCGCCGCCCCTGCAGCTGTGTGCTTACGAGACAATGTGAATGTGGGGGTAATTATCAGATTAACCCGTTGAGGCCTGAGGTTTCCGATTCTACAAAATGTCTTCTAAATCAGTTTTTTTGCTGCTATATCAGTGGTTTTCAAACTTTTTCATGTCAAGGACCCCCACAATGATATGTATTTGGCCGCGGACCCCCATCTCAAAATATTTTGTTCCAGGGACCCCCAGAAGCAAAGATTTGAGTTAAAAATGTTAAAAACGCTTTAAAACAATATATTCAAAGATTTACACATATTTTCACGATTTTTCAAAAATAGCAGATCTACAAGCTCATAGCGCGGCACTCGGTGCCGCGCTATGAGCTTGTATATCTGCTATTTTTGAATAGCCAAAGTAATGTAAAAAATAATGCTTTTTTTTGTTCAAATCTAAAAATGACACAGATGCGTTCCAGGTCTTAATGGGTTAAGAGGGATTACGCTTCGCGCAGGTAAAGAGGGCTGGGTTCTTTGACATGTCTTTGGTCCTATAAAACTGGGCCCTAATCCAATAATGAGGCCATTTTTTGGAGGGAAAGCTGTGCAAGCTGCAGCGGTGGGGAAAAAATAATATGCCACATCACGTAGTCCACACATTTGTTTTTTTTTTGTCTCTCTTTAGCAAAGACCCTCTGCTTCACTTACCCAACGTGACGAAAGCTCAACGCAAACCGTATACACATGAATGCGCTAAAACTACCAAGCAAAGGGCCTCAAACTTAAACTTTACAGGGGGATTGAGCCTCAAACCCAACATAAAGAAATGCTAATGTCAAACATGTGGTTGTCGCACTCTCCAATATTTTTTCCAGAGCAAGAAGCCAGGGAGATGAAGATCGGAGCTCAGCTCAGTAGTTTTGTTCTTCAGCCAGGACTCTGCAGACCCTGATAGATGTTCCAGACTTTAAAAAGAGCCTGCGTTAGCGCGGGGGAGTCAGCGAACTCAACCCTAGTGTCGCGGTAAAAAAAAGCCCTTCCTCTGTGCCCTCGAGATGATGCTTTGAAAAGAGTAATATGGCAGATCCTGAGATAAAACAGAGCAGAGAGACACGCAGAGGGGGAGAGAGAGGAGTAGAGTGGGAAGAGCAGTGGTGTAAAGTAACTAAGTACATTTACTCAAGTACTGTATCCAATTCTAAGACCAATTTTGAGGTACTTTTACTTTACTGGAGAATTTCCAAGTGTCTATACTTTTACTTCTAGTCCGCTACATCTCAGAGGCGAATATTGTACTTTTACTCCACTACAATTATTTGCAAACTTTAGTTACTAGTTACTTTGCAGATATAAATGATTACGTTATAAAACATACATTAACCACTTTAGCCCTATTTTAAACCTAAGCTATTTGAAAATAGCCGATCTACAAGCTCGTTGTGAGCTTGTCGACCTGTTATTCAAACATTTTTGTACTTTTACTTTTGGTACTGTAAGCACATTTTGATACCAATATACTTTTGTACTTTTACTGAAGCAAATTTTTAATTCCGTACTTTAACTTGTAACAAAGTACTTCTACATTGCTGTATTGATACTTTTACTTAAGTAAAACATTTGAATACTTTTTCCACCACTGGGGAAGAGTTGGTTCCATCATGTCTCTAGGCCTCTCTGAAATACGATCCGCGAGGACGAACAATGTCAGTGCCACCACTTCTCCAGCAAACCCAAACAAAACCGTGCAGATTTACAAACAGCGAGAAGACACACAGACACATTGGTTAGTTAGGGACCGAGACCCCAGACCGAGTGTAGCCATGACACGCTTAAAACAATACATCTTAGGAATGGGCAAGGGGCTGGTTTTCACATCAGTGGGGGCTGTAAATGATGCCCCCTCTCCCCCCTCCCTCTCTCTCTCTCTCTCTCTCTGGGTTTTGGCACCAGACGGGCACTGAGTCCTTGGCCGCCTTTCCCCCAGTCTCTTCTGTCGGGAGGAGAGGCCTGGCTCGCGCCTAGCGCTCCGGCTGTGCCGCCCCAGGCACTGGGTGCCAAGTGGGGAAGTGCTAGCATTCTCTGCCGTTCTCCCTGCCAACTTCCCCTCAGCAGCAATGGGGAAGAGTGGGGAGAGGAGACGGGGCTCAGATAAGGAGGAAAAGGAGAAGAGAAGGCCTGTGAGGATAAAGTATATACGAACGAGGAAAGGCAATTCAGAGAGACCGGGTCAGAAGAACTCTCATTTCCTTCGTTTCGTTGACAGCTAATCTTCTGCCTGGAGTCCCTTTTGGGTTCTTGGAATTTCTCTCTTTCTTCTCCATAAAGAGTGTGTGTGACAGGGAATCTGCTACACTCATTATTCTATCAGCATCTAACAAGGGGAAACGAAGATTGTAGGAGTTAATAAAAATGAAAAAAAAAGGTCCAGTGCAGTGTTGATTTTGACAGCAAATTTTGATTTAGTTTTAGTCATAGTCTTTTGAATACAACTCCATTTAGTTTTAGTCATATTTCAGTCATCTGAAATGTTTTAGTTTTTGTCTAGTTTTAGTCGACTAAATATCATAAGATTATAGTCGACTAAATCTACAGTTGATTTAGTCGACTAAAATGTATGTTGGTGGTGCCTTGATGGCGTCGTAAAGGCTGATTTTACACTTGGTTGCATGCTGAAAATAGCCGATCTACAAGCTCACAACGCGACGCGTTGTGAGCTTGTAGATCGGCTATTTTCAGCTATTTTCAACACCCAAGCGAAACCGAACAAAATGTTTAACATTTTAGTCTACTTTTTATTTGTTGATGAAATTGTCTATATATTTAGTCTTAGTTTTAGTCGCAGTAGTTTTAATGTAGTTTTCGTCAGTGAAAAAAAAAACGGTTTAGTCGACGAAATCAACACTGGTGCGTGGTGTATTATTACATTTCTCTGTAATAGTCCACATATATTTCTATGTCGTGGAAGTGTCGTTCAGTAGGCTAATTTAGAAGGCTCAATGGCGAGTCAATGTCAATTTGCTCATCTAATGAGACAGACGGGGAGAACAAGGGAAGGACACCAGCATTAATTACATCATGGATGGGGGGCATAGATATGGACAGACAAGACCGATGGATTGATAGATATGGATTGATTGCTATTCTTGGACCCAAGCCCCGGAGCTGGATTCCTCCAGTCACTCTACAGGACTCCAGGGTACAATATATGGCCTCCTCCGTTAAATGTCTCCCTCTCCGCCTCTCACTCCCCTCTCTCTCTCTCTCTCTCTCCTGTCTGTGTGCAACAACCTCCCGTTTCTCCTTCCATCCGTCACTATGGTAACAATCCCATCTGCCCATCCGCTTCGGGAAGTCTATTCCTAAAAGCTACTCTGTCACCCTCTGAGTGACATGAGCAATCTGCAGCATCCAGCAGGATTATGGAGATGATGGTGAGGCATGCAGCCAGGGGGAGTGCTGGGTTTTGAGTATGAATGAATGAATTAGTGATGTGTCGTTCATGATCGATTCGTTCAAAGGAACTAGTTCATTTGCCGCGAACGTGAACGAGCTCGTTCACTTTCTGAAACGGTTACGTTCACACGCGGCGTGTTTTACACACATTATAAAACAGTACATTAACCACTTTAGCCCTATTTTATTATACCTAGGCTATTTGAAAACAGCAGATCTACAAGCTCACAACGCGTCGCGATGCGACGCGTTGTGAGCTTGTAGATCGGCTATTTTCAAATATGTTAGCACTTTCACTTTTGGTACTTTAAGTATATTTTGATGCCAATACTTTTGTACTTTTACTCGAGTAAATTTTGAACGCTAGAAAATAGCCCTACTGAACGAGAACGTGAACGAATCATTTGAACGAGTCATTGCCGTGAACGTGAACGAAATCGTTCGTTCACTGAAATGAACCTTTTTTCCCCATCACTAGAATGAATGAATGCTCCCTCAAAAAGCAAGACACCCCTCCCCTCCCCTCCCCCCTAGTGGGCGTGGTTGGCTGACTACGGCTGTCAGAAGAGTGTATCCCTCCCCAAAGGGACATAGTAAACAGACCATATATGGCCCTTCAAAACACAGGTCTGTGTGAGGACGCACATGGGGGGAGGGCAGCGTGTGTCGCTTTCATTACCTTTAGAAGAATGGCGTGGAGACCTGCGTGACCTCTCTCTAACAGCTCCCTCTTCACTTACACACCCACACAAACCAACACATGTGTATGCATGCACATACACACGTAATACGTGCGTTGGTCCTGGCAGAGGGGTTGATTCAATCAAATAAAGATGGCAAAGCATGCGGGTCATTTGCAGTTCCAGTGGGTTGTGTTGTGTGGTGTGTTGGTTAATTCCTAGCAGTGCCTGGCTGCTGCTGGTGACTAAGCACTGTGTGATCATCAAGGCTTAATTAGCCACAACCTCCTGCGCAGAAGAGGAGCTCTATAGTCACTGGAATGCCTATACCATTGGTTCTCAAAGTGGGGTCCGGGGACCCCCAGGGGTACTTGAGGGGGTTCCAGGGGGTCCCCAGCTAGATGATGGACAGGAAACAAATGGACCCTTATGGGTCTGTAACTCTGAGAGTGTACAAATGGAACCAAATGGACCCTAACGGGTCCATTTGGTTCCATTTGTACACTCTCAGAGTTAAATTAACATTGGTTTTACAATGTGAATTGGGGTCCCAGAGGTATAAATGCCATTAAATGGGGGTCCGTAGCCTAATGCATGTCAAACTGGGGGTCCTTGAAATTAAAATGGTTGAGAATCACTGCTAGAGAGCCGTAAAAAACTTCTCTTATGGGGGTCCCTGGCTTATCTTTTCAAATGGGGGTCCGCGGGGTAATAAGTGTCAATTAGGGGGTCCTTGACATGAAAAAGTTTGAGAACCACTGGCCTACACCACAATACAAGAAAGGAGCAAATTATGGAGGAGTGTGTGTGTGTGTGTGTGTGTGTGTGTGTGTGTGTGTGTGTGTGTGTGTGTGTGTGTGTGTGTTCTTGTTTGCTGACCTACCTAAACATAAACCAGAGAGAGACTTTGCATTCTATGGCAGAATCTCACGGCCTGTGCCCACTTGTTTGTGTTTATGAGATGTGGCAACCGAGATTGAGGCTCGGGTCTCTCTAAACGGTAAATGGTAAATGGTGCTTTATACTTTATAATGGCGATTTATATAGCGCTTTTATCCAAAGCGCTTTACATAGATTGTGCATTACATTCACCCATTCACACACACATTCATTCACCGATGGCAGAGGAAACCATACAAGGCACCAACCTGCTCATCGGGAGCGATTCTCTGGGGGAGCCCGGGATCGAACTGGGAACCTTATGGTTCCCTTCCGGCTGCTCTACCGGCCACTCTACCCCTGAGCCACTGCCGACTACGTACCAACGCACGGTAAAACCACATCAAACACAAGGATTTTGCCGGGTCTTAAGTCTCTCCAGGTAAAGCACGAGCCTTGGAATCCTAACAAGCCTAGAGGTGGTCTGGTGCAGCGGACGGAGACAGACAAACAGACGCTCAACACAACCTGGTTTGAAAGCTCTCCAGCAGAGCAGCAGACACAGAACACAAGGAAGTGATTATGCAATTTAAGAGAATGTGTGTCATCTAAATAAAACCCGACATCAAAGGGATTCCTTTATATGGGAGAGAGAACGAGAGCAAGAGAGCATGCGTACGTGTGTGTGTGTGTGTGTGTGTGTGTGTGTGTGTGTGTGTGTGTGTGTGTGTGTGTGTGTGTGTGTGTGTGTGTGTGTGTGTGTGTGTGTGTGAATGTGTGTATTTGTGTGTGTAGAATTGCACACATACGCGATGCAGCTCCACGCCACTGTCCCAAACGATGTATGCGTTTAGATTTTTTTTTAGAGCAACCAAAAGATTTTTAATCATGTGAAATTAACTTTTAACTAAGGGTTCATTAAGCTCTGTGCTGTCATGTTCTCATGTAAAGCCAGCAGGTGGTCCGTCTAATGCTGCCGTGAGAGAGGAACAAGGGGTGGAGAACATGAAGGGGAAAGGGAACGGCTGATGATAACCATTTTTCAGACACTTTCCCGTTCCACTACGGGCTCTAGGAATCCATTGAAGTTGTTTCTCTCCCTTTTTGGTGCAGCAGCAATTTAAAAAATGCATCAATTCTCCCATTTTCACATCCATTTTTCAAACCCAGTAGGGCTATTCCACTAAAAAGGGCAACGCTGCGCTCGCCACTTCCCAGCAGGCCCCAAAAGACGATGCAGAATAGTGCCGTAGGGGCCTGGTGACATTTTTAGGTTCTACAATTATTTGAATAACATCAGGAGGCGAGTGAGACCGCCACTCGGATGTGACGGTGCTGCTGTGATTAGCATAGAGCAGTGGTTCACTGGTTTTCAACCTTTTTCGCATCAAGGACCCCCAAATTGACACATATTTGCCCACAGACCCCCATTTGAAAAGATATGCCAGGGACTCAACCATTTAGATTTCTTGGGGGTCCCAATCTACACTGTATCATCAGCATTAGTGTTCATTTAACTCTGAGAGTGTACAAATGGAACCAAATGGACCCGTTAGGGTCCATTTGGTTCCATTTGTACACTCTCAGAGTTACAGACACATACGGGTCAATATGGTTCCTAACTATTCATTTGGCTGGGGACCCCCTGGAACCCCCTCAAGGACCACTGGTGGTCCCCGGACCACTGGTTGAGAGCCACTGGCATAGAGACATATGTGTCACTCTGGACGGTGGAGTGAAGGAGTGGAAGGGGGAATGGGGGCACGGTGGCGCAGTCAGTAGGCTGTCGCCTCACAGCTAGAGCGTCCTGAGTTCGATTCCCGCCGGGGACGCTGTGGGTGCTGGGGGCGTGTTCTCTCCTCTACATCATCAGTGCCCATACCCTAGGTGGGGTTGGTGAAAGGGCCTTTCTGTGTGGAGTACTAGTTTGCATGTTCTCCCCGTGTCCTCTAGGGTAGGTACCCTCACAAAAAAACATGCAGTAATCCTGGTCTCTATACTGCCTCCCCCTGGTCAGCCGGGGCGCCTGATGGAGGGGAAAGGAACTGTTCCTACCACGCGCTACGTCCTACCGGGGGAAACTCCCCCCTGTCAGGTGATAAGAAGCATGCCTGCTCACTCCTCATGCATTGAAGGAAGCATGAGCTCAGTTCGGGGCTCTCCCCAGGCTGGCAGAGGGAGAGTAGCGCCCAGGATTACAAGCTTAGGCATTGGCAAAGGGTGAAAAATGGGTTACAAAAAAAAAAGGAAAAAAAGGAAGAGGGAAGTGACACCGAGAGGAGAGTCAACAGACTAATAATAATGGCTAATTTTATCCGGTCTCCCCTCTGTAATCTCAGTGGCATTTATAAGTCAATCAGCGTTAACAGCTGGCCGAGGCATTGGACGAAGGCCATAACAGATGTACGTAATGGACAAGAATGAATGCATGAGAATCCAATTAGGGACGTACAGAGAATGCCTGACAAACACACACACATGATGATGATGCCTGCCGACAGAATACTAGGATAAACGCTGAGAGTTGACTCAGGTAGAGCGGGCCGGGCGCTTGAGGAAACGGATGGTTGCTGATTTTGATCCCTGGCCCCCCCCCTGGATTAGTGTCGAAGCGTCCCCGATTAACCCATTCAATCCATGTCATTTTAAATTTATTTGGCTATTCAATAATAGCAGATCTATCCAGGGACAACTGGTAAACTGGAGTACTTTAAAAAATCTATATTACCTAACCTAATATGTGTGCATATACGACGTACATATGTGAATGCTTTTATCTTGCCCAATGCCAACTATGAATTAATGAAGGGAGAAGGACATTCCTGCTTCTCAGTCTCTGTGCAATTACTAGACAACTGAATTTATGCACGGTCTAATGGGCAGAGAGAGAGAGAGAGAGAGGGAGAGAGAGAGAGAGAGAGGGAGAGAGCGTGGGCGAAGCTCAGTTAAAGAATATAGATTCACACAGTCAACCCGTAACGGTGTAGGAAAGTGGATCTAATTAACCCTTTAAGACCTGAGGCGATTCTTAAAAATGTTTTCTAAATCCTAACAGGACCAAAAAAAAAAAAAAATCAAGATTTTTCAAAAATAGCAGATCTACAAGCTCATAGCGCGGCACTCGGTGCCGCGCTATGAGCTTGTATATCTGCTATTTTTGAATAGCCACAGAAATCTAAAGTGACACAGATGCGTTCCAGGTCTTAATGAATTAAACACCAGTGGAGACTGGTACTAAATAGTACTAGATGATCAACATTCCAGAGCCCTGTCTCTGTTTTGTCTGCTCTAAAAGCATGGCTTTCTGTCCATGTACTTTGATGGGCTGTTTTGAGTGAGCTTGTCCAGTACAATCTGTACATGGAGAAGCCTACATGGCGGCGGTGTTTGTAGAGCCTATGAAAGATACAATGCCTTGAGCAGAACAGGGAAACGCTGGCTGTTTGCTGTAGTAGTGATTGCCCACCCCCCCCAGGGTCCAGCAAAAAGCATTTGCAGACATTATTATTTGACCAATGTCTGGTATGGCTGTACACTATCTAGAGTCGACCCCTCCTATGTCATCATGTCCTTAAAGCTTTCTTTCCACTAGATATCTATGGTAAACAGAAGGTGAAAACCCGTTGATAGTCCCGGAGCCTGTGCATATTGTTTGACCAGAGAGGTCATACATTGGTGCTGTTGTACCCCACTCTCTTAAACACTGTTACAAAGACCCTTATCGGCCTCTTAAACCTCCAGGAAGTCGGCTCTCAGTCTTCCTGTCCCGGTATCTGGAGTCTCAGCAGCACTGTGTTAACGTCTAGATTCCTATCGAACAGGTAGCGTACCTGTACAAACACTCTACACAGCCACGGCGTGGAGGAGACCAAAACATTTCATTTCCTGCCCCTGAATCCCAACTAATCTGCCGTTACGCCTTAGAGAATCCTGTTCTCATGCTGACATAACCGATGCTGCATTATTTCTCCACCCTTTTACGCTATAATAAAGACAAAGCTCTTTCATGGCAGCAGGGCTTGAGGCGAGAGGGACTATTATAGCGCCGAAGCCGCTGAAATGTTCCGTCGAAGCGCCACAATCACTCCGTGGCGCTTTAGCTCAACCTGAGTGGGCGGTAAATGTGACAAGTGGCATGTGTTGCCAAGTAACGGCCCCGCGCGCTGGCGAGGGCTTGTTCTCTAGTCATACAAAATAACTGCCGCTGTACATCACAATGCTTGTATAAAGCTGTCAAGGCAAGTGACGCAGGGACTGCCTTGGAGATGATGTTGAAGGTGTTTTTTGAAAGGTGAAAATGATAAGTGGTGCATTTATTTATATATATAGCACATTTTAACCCTTTAAGGCCTGAGGCCGATTTAAAAAATGTTTCTAAATCCTAACAGTTTTTTGAAAAAATTCAAGATTTTTCAAAAATAGCAGATCTACAAGCTCATAGCGCGGCACTCGGTGTCGCGCTATGAGCTTGTAGATCTGCTATTTTTGAATAGCCTAAGAAATCTAAAGTGACACAGATGCGTTCCAGCTCTTAATGGGTTAAAGTGTGTTTTAAAGCGAACATTTTTAACTCCGATCTGTGCTTCTGGGGGGGTCCCTGGAATAGCCACCATAACAGAACAGGGATTAGACAGTGCAACAATATGAATTCAGCACGACACTAAAGGATAGGCACAACTAATGTATTGCAGTGCTGCCAATCGCACAGTGTATCTGACTATCTGCCACACTTGCTCCGTTCGCACACTCTTTACATAGCATATAATGCAACTTAAAGAACAAATATAAAATGGCTGTTACGTCGGGGTCCAGCTGAACAAGGCTTGCCAGTCTTATTCATGGTTTCATTTATCCTTCTCAGGCGCCAGAATGGCAGGATACTACTGTGTTTTAGCCAGTTCTGATCCAAACCCATAGTCATAAAGCCATTAAGAAATTCAAAGGAATGCGGTGCTGGTTCTTTAAAAGGTAAACCTTATGTGCTCTTAAGTCTCTCTGTCCCTGATCAAACTTGGGCTAGAATAATAATAATAAAAAAGTACAAAAAAGGAATAATGACTTGTGACGGGAAAACCATCCTGGCTATAATTAGTCTCCCCATTCCTTCCATAACGGCGTTCCAGGAACCCGGCCTTGAGCGTAATGGGGTCAGTATAAAACGCAGGGAGACTGCATTTGTCATTCCACTCATCAACTTCCAGGAGGACTAAGTTCAGAGAAAACCTGCCGAGATCCATCCCTGCATCTGTTCAACAAATGTCCTTGGTGGCTGATTACACTGTTAAGATCCTGAGCGTTCATTTAACCGTGATAGTGTAGGGTAGAACCAAATGGAATCACTCTCAGAGTTAAATAAAAACACAGGATTATATTGTGTGTACTGTATGTATGTATAGCCTACATGTGTGCTACAATCAGTGGTGGCAAAAGTACTGAGATATTTTACTTAAGTAAAAGTATCAATGCTGCAATGTAGAAGTAAAAGTCCAGAATAAAAAATGTACTTGAGCATCGGTATCAAAATGTACTTAAAGTACCAAAAGTATACAGTACAAAAATGTTCGAAAATAGCAGATCTACAAGCTCACAACGCGTTGCTCACAACGCGTCGCGTTAGCTTGTATATCTGCTCATTTTCAAATAGCCTAGGTATAAAATAGGGATAAAGTGGTTAATGTATGTTTTTTATAATATAATAATTGATAATTGCTTAGTAACTAGTAACTAAAGTTTTCAAATAATTGTAGTGGAGTAAAAGTACACTATTTGCCTCTGAGATGTAGTGGAGTAGAAGTAAAAGTACTAAAATTGGAAATACTCCAGTAAAGTAAAAATACCTCATAACTGTACTAAAGTACAGTACTTGAGTACATGTACTTTACACCACCATGTGCTACAATGCATGTTAGACCGGGAAGGGGGGGGGGGTTGGGGGGGATCAGGAATGTCAATGTCAAAGTGTGCATGTGTTGTGTGTGTGTGTATGCCTCTTAGCTCCGTTCTTTCCCATTTCCTCTCCCCTGGTTCAGACAGAGGTTATAGAGATGCTGGGTGTGTTTAGGGGGGGCGATCAGATCATCCTCATCTGGGCTGTTTCAGGGGGGATCAAACAGACAACGTGCTCTCATCCACAGGGCCTGGTTCTGCTCAGCGGGCCCTGCTCTAATGAGTAGAGAGAAGATCCAGATCCAGGTGTGGCCAGCTGTGTTTCTGTTCTGACCACCTTTCAGCCTGTTGCTGGTTTACCTTTACCCTCCTCTTCCCCCCCAGGTAGGCTTATGTAGAGTTTTTACCCATGTCATTTGTAAGGAAGAAAATAAAATGCTTCACTCAGTTCAACTAGTCACAATAGTCGCAATTATTTTTGCATAATTGTCATAATCGTCAAAGCAGAAATAGCAAATCTACAAGCTTACAACGCGTCACAAAGTGACGCGTTGTAAGCTTGTAGATCTGCTATTTCCTCTAAATAATTGTTTGGGGAAAGTATTAAATATGTCAGTAATTTCTTCGTTAATCGCAATTATTTGTGTGACAATTAATCGTCAACTTAAATGTTGTAATCGTGACAGCCCTAAGTTCAACTGGTGAATTCACAAGTAGTGCACGAGATGTACGACACGTTTTGTCCAATTCCTGGGTAACGGTTCTAGTTCAGGGGTCTTCCAACGTTTTTCAGGCCAAGGACCCCCAAGCTGAGAGAGAGATGAAGCAGAGCCAGGGACCCCCTCTATATTATAAAAAAATGTGTTTCAGATTAAACTTTCTCTTTTTTTTACTTGGTCTGCTCTTTTTTTCCCTCTACACTTAAACCTCTTTTCCCAAAAATAGCCGATCTACAAGCTTGTGAGCTTGTAGATCGGCTATTTTTGGCCAAAGTTCTCCTCAGAATAGGGATGCTAGGGTTCAAGTGGTTAATGTAAATAAATGTAACTAAATGTAGTTTAGTTTAGTAACTCTGAGGACCCCCTAGGGGTCCCGGACCCCCTGTTGAAGACGTCTGTTCTAGAACATAACGGCCCTTATTCCTTGCTAGTCGAGTGGAGAGCCTCACGTCAATGTGAACAGGACGTGAGAAGGAGGGGTCAATCACCCACAACAATAGAACGCTGTGAAATCTAGTATCGTGACATGATCACAAAGATCTTTTTCTCCCCAAAACCGCAGCGTACATCATGTGAGACCCTGCAGCCTGATACAAGATAGGGACTGATTCAGGAGCAGCTAACGTTTTCTCTTTTTCCCCTTGTTCAACTCTTTCTCTCCGTTTGACCCTAACTGTACCTTCTCTATCTCTCTTCTCTTTGTCTTCTCTCCCAGCTCATAAAGGAGAGGAGCTTTCTTTAAGCACAGGAAGCAGTACTCTCTCAATTGCTTCCTGAATTGTGAGGAGAGTGTGAGTGCTTGGCTCGCAAACAATGGCAATTAAGTCCTACTTTAAAAATAAAATAAAAAAACGTAGTGAATAACAAATCACAGAATGAAAGTTCACAGGTAAAATGTACCTCAAAATGTCAACAGTCCTCCATATAATATTGTGGATTTGTCTACATTCAAGTCTCGACAATCAGTGGCGGAAAGTAAATAAGTACTGTACTTAAGTACAACTTTGAGGTATTTGTACTTTACTTGAGTATTTCCAATATTTTTACTTTTTTAGTTACTAGTTACTTTGTAGATTTGAATTATTATGACAAAACATACATTAACCACCATTTTGACCATTTGAAAATAGCAGATCTACAAGCTCACAATGCGTCGCGATGCGACGCATTGTGAGCTTGTAGATCTGCTATTTTCAAAATATTTTTTATACATTTGAAAACTTGAAATGGGACACTAAAAAAAATGTAGTACTTTTTCCACCACTGCCGGCAATGAACAGAACACAGAACATGTCCTTGAGTCATCAAATCAAGTTCACAAATTATCCCCATTCCTCAAGGTAACCTCTAGTCTACTCCATTAGAGTGCACAGCTCCAATTCCCACTGTAGTAGCCATGGGGCAGGGTGTGGGGGTGTATGGGGTGGGGCGGGGGGTTGTTTTTTCCCAGGCCTTCGCATACACAAGTCCACAACAAACTGATTTCCTTTCCCCTTGAATGTAGCAGGCATTGGTAAGCAGTGAGGCCTGCCTTCGGACAATGGCCCCCCCTCAGAGCCCACTGTCACTCACACACTGTGGAGAGACACCTCACAGCAGGACGCAGGGCGGCCCCCTGAGACTTAACGAAATGACACCTCCACACACACACACACACACACACACAGTCACACACACACACACACACACACACACACACACACACACACACACACACACACACACACACCCCTCTGAGGCCACTAATTGGCTTGCTTGGCTGTGTGTGAATATGGAGACTGGGTTCGGGGCGGCAGCTGTTTTGATAAGAATCCCCTCCAAGGTGAAGACAGAGGAAGACACAAGGAACAGGGGGAGTGAGAGAGACAGGGTGGGGAGGGTGGGGGCGGAATAAAGAAGTTCATCTCCTGCTGCGTTCCTGGCCCATGCTGACAGCCAATTACCTGGCATGTGAGGCTGGAGCCCTTCCCCGTCTCTCTCTCTCTCTGTCAGTGTCTGTCTCCTCTTTTAGGCAGCATTTGGGACAATTCCGTTTGCTGTATGAGGAGCCCCGTCTCCCTGGGAGACTGCGGCTGGGTCGCCATCCTTACCAACCCCAGACATGTCAGACGACTGTTCTAAAAACAGTGCCCTTTCACATGGGCTTTGTTCCCTCTCGCCTTCTGCTCTTTTCACAGTGAAGGTCCTGCCATCTCTGGCCCTTCCGTCTGATGCTCTTTTCAGTCAGACCCGGCTCTAATTCAATCGTTGGACCGACTGTCATTTACATTGGTAGCCATTTAATGTTCTGTATTTCCCACTGAATAAGTAAAATCGAGAAGACTTACTAACTCCTCTTCCCCCTATGGGACATAAGGCGTATATCGCTTACATAAATGCAGGCATTTATATAAGCGATAATATGAGGTGTCCCGATCTTGGAAAATTGTGCTGTCTGCATTATCGCTCGTATTCCATGGCCACTTACCAATGACAAAAACCTTTAATTTAATACAATAATTATTATTATCTCAATTGAGACCATTAAAGACATACTATGAAACCAGAAGAAAGAAAAATGTCACCGATATATTCTGCACAATAACCATTCCACATAAATGTGTGGTGGGACCACTTCTCTCAATACTATTTTTAGTCACTTGTGTTGTGATTGCCTGTGTCCGTCCCCTACACTTCGGCCAAAAAGGATGTAAACCGAAATAATTTTTCCTTTAATTTTCATTTTACCCAGAAATGTATTAGCAAAGCTAGCAGCAAAAACAAGCTACGAACAGATGCTGTAATGACCAGGTAACTACCAGAGCTGTCGCCAAAAACTCTCCAAAAAGCAAAGTTACACAGTATTACTTCAATATAAAGACTTTTAGGGAGTCCAACAAATAGCTGCTGCAGTTACATTGCAGTTTATAATACATAATGGGCAGTGATTTATGACGGTGAAGGTGCCGGGCCAATCAGAAGCGAGTATTTCTCGTGGCCACAGCATAGTTGTATTTAATGTAGAACGTAATGTGTGCCATGACTCATGACAGTCATGACACTAAAACACAGATAAAGATAAGCGCTGATCTAGTTGTTGGATCTTGTCTTACGAGGTGCGCTATTGATCGACAGTGCACTTAAACGTTTAATCAGTTGTACTAATGTACTATGGGGTTCCCAGACCGTTAAGCTATGTTCAGTTTGTTGGGAGAGAACACAGTGATGTGCATTCAAGCTTACCTTTGATGGAGAGATGGAGATGGCATCATCAGTCATGTGGACATGTGGGGAGAGAGAGAATGAAGAGAAAAAAGAACATTAGCCATGAGCTCAACATTAACACAACAGGAAAAAGCTCCTATCTGCCAACATTTCTTGTTGAATGTGACCTTGAGGCAACATTTCCATCTTTAACCCTTTAAGACCTGGAACGCATCTGTGTCACTTTTTTGATTTGAGCTAAAAAGCATTTTTTTTACACTTTGGCTATTCAAAAATAGCAGATCTACAAGCTCATAGCGCGGCAGCGAGTGCCGCGCTACGAGCTTGTAGATCTGCTATTTTTGAAAAATCGTTATGTTTTGGCTTGAGATTTGAGTTACAAAAGCGAACATTTGTAACTCAAATCTTTGCTTCTGGGGGATTCAACAGTTTTTTGAAAAAACTTATGTCGCCATAATACCAGTGGTTCTTTTTTCCATGTCAAGGACCCCCAAAATGACATGTATTTGGCCGTGGACCTTCATCTAAAAATATATGTTCCAGGGACCCCCCAGAAGCAAAGATTCGAGTTAAAAAACGTAGCTTTAAAACAATATATATTAAAAGACTTGCACACATTTTCTTGATTTTTCAAAAATAGCAGATCTACAAGCTCGTAGCGCGGCACTCGGTGCCGCGCTATGAGCTTGTATATCTGCTATTTTTTCAATAGCCAAAAGTGTAAAATAATGCTTTTTTAGCTCAAATCTAAAAAGTGACACAGATGCTTCTTCAGGTCTTAAAGGGTTAAGAGCCGTGTGTTTTCTTTAACGTGCGTCTCAACAATACATCACCACTGTACCAGTGAGATCCCTCCTGGCACAGAAACTAGTGTGTGTGCACATGTGAGAGAGGAAGACAAGAAGACGATAGAAGAGATAAATCAATCCAGGTGGAAACACAAAATCTATCTATTCATCACTTTGCGTTCATAAAAGTTTGTACAAAAAACGACGTCCGTGATGGATTTACGGCTCATCGTTGCGGGCGGTTGAGGGGCAGCAATGGAAACATAGTCAAGTCACATGGGTTTATCTGGGCAATCCAGCAGAGAGCAGATGAGGTCAATTCATCTCAAGCTCTCTCTCTCTCTCTCTCTCTACCCTCATTCTGATGCTTTTACTCCTTTCCAGCTTTCTTCTCTCTCTTTTATGTCTCAAAAAGGGGGAAAAATCCATGAAAAGGTGCCCAAACAGCATTCTCTAACCCATTGAGACCTGGAACGCATCTGTGTCACTTTTTGATTTGAGCTGAAAAAAAGCATTATTTTACACTTTGGGCTATTCAAAAATAGCAGATATACAAGCTCATAGCGCGGCACTTGGTGCCGCGCTATGAGCTTGTATATCTGCTATTTTTGAAAAAATCGAGAAAATGTGTGCAAATTAATATATTTATACTATTTTAAAGCGAACATTTGTAACTCTATTCTTTGCTTCTGGGGGTCCCTCCCTGGAACAAAATATTTTGAGATGGGGGTTGGCGGCCGAATACATACAATTTTGGGGGGTCCTTGACATGAAAAAGTTTGAGCATCACCGATACAGAAATGTACGTTTTTCAGAAAACTGTTGGGATTTAGGAGACATTTGTAGAATCGGCTTCAGGTCTTAATGGGCTAAAAGCCCCCCTGAGCGGTACAATATAAATCTTTTTTTTTTCCCCCCCCTCCACGCTCCCTTGCAGTCCCTTCCCATCTATCTTGCCACTGGTTTGGACCCATCTCGGTGCCGTATGTACGCCGCAGGAGGGGAGAGAGGGGAGGAGGAGGAAAAATAACTAACGGTACATTCTGAAATGAGAAAGAGGTGGAGATCCATCTTGTGGCGTCTCCAGAAAAGACCTTTCGTCAGTGCGGGGGCCGAACCCCCACCCCCCGCCTAACCTAACCTATATCATACCTCACTGACACCACTCAAGAGTACATTGCTTTATTGCCTGTAAAATAGACACAGTGGCCTATTTATAAGAGGATTAAATACATAAAGGAAGGGCCGGCGGGAGGGCGTTCCGTCCCTGCCATCTCTCGCTCACCCCAGCGGTGGGGGCATTAGTAGTAGGGGACAATACAACATATATATATATGTGTGGCCTGACATGATCACTAGTCAAACCATAGTATATACCCCGCCACGTGGATGCAGGGCACTGTGACGTCATGTGATCGCTAGTAGGGCTGTCACCATTACACATTTAAGATGTTGATTAATTGCCACACAAATAAATGCGATTAACGATTTAACTGTGTTTTGCCATTGAACATTGGAACATACAAAAAATACAAATTTGATATCCGTTTGGTTTTTAGGCTTCATGATCACAAATTGCACAGGGCAGACATGATGAATAACTTGGATATACAAAGATAGACACATTTAATAATGTTACACTTAAAAAAAGTATAACTGATCTAAAAGCTTACTACTTGTAAGCTTGTAGATCTGCCATTTCTGGAAAATGTTTGAAAATGTATGAATTTTTTTCAACATGGAAACGATTTTGACGATTATGCAAAATAAATGCAATTTGCCTACGTCACCCTAGACAATGACGCGAGAGAAAAATGGCCGTCGTAGGATTAATGGTCAGTGGTTTTGATATATACGTTTCTACATGTTTGAGCACTTAATCCGGGTTTATACTCCATCATGGTGGTGTTGTGTGTGGTGAAAAGCAAGATCTACAAGGCTGTAGATCTGCTGTTTTCGGCGTGCGTCACCACCGTACAAAAAGTATAAATTAAGCATTAGACTGACAGCGAATGGAAAGTGCGCAAAGTTAAGACGACCCATAAGAGGACTGCTGGGCACAGAATTACATGGGGTCAATGCACTCACTGGGACACGTCACTTTTAGACAACAAGGCAAGCACACAAATGCACACACACACACACACACACACACACACACACACACACACACACACACACACACACACACACACACACACACACACACACACACACACACACACACACACACACACACACACACACACACACACACACACACACACACACACACACACACACACACACACACACACACACACACACACACACACACACACAAGATGCAGGCTATAAAAGGGAGTTAAGACACATACTGTACACACACACACTTGCACCCTGAGGAGAGGATTATGGAGCCTCCTGCTGAGCTGAAATGTTAAAGGAAAGCAGCTGAATCTTGCCTAATAGATGGTGAGGCCTCTTACCAACCATGCAGTTTAGCCTCCCTCAGACAAACACACAAACTGCTAGCCAACTCCCACCCCCACACAGACAGCACAGACCAGAGCATAACCAGCTCCATTGGAGTGAACCCACCTGGGTCTGTCTGTCTGCTGCTGCCTGCCTCCAGTTTTGTCTTTTGAGAGCGTGTCTTCAAAAGGACGATCGACCAATAAATCTCACACTGCTGTTATTTAGAGTGTAAAGGAAACCCCTCGGAGTTTAGCATTATCGGCGGCTCTCACCCCCCGCCCATGTATCAGTAGCACAAAGAAGAAAGCCTCTCCTTCTCTCTCCACATCAATGGCTGCTGCCTCAAGACCTAGAGAGCCATTTAATGATTTTCCTCTCAGGCTTCAGAGGTGGAGAAACTTGAGCAAGTAAAAACACCCAAGAATGTGACCCCCCCCCCCACCCCCACACCACCACAACAAAAACAAAACAACATCATTGTAAAATCTATAATTTTATCTCTATATAGTTGTGGGAGTGGAAAGATAAATGACAGCAGATATATAAGTATTATTCATATATTATTATGAAATATATAAAAACAAATCACACCCTGTATGAAGGTAGCGGCGCCTTTGATACATTTTGTCATCGATATGTGTTTATAATGTGTTTATAGCCATGTGTCACGTGAAGCTTGACCAATCACTTTGTTGACGTACGCACCTGACCAATCAGAACGTTGACGTACGCACACGGACAAAGTCAGGTATAGAGCGGCTAGCGCCGCTAAAGTGATGTTGTCATCAATGTTTGTTTATTGGACATACATACATACAGAGATGCTCATAGGCCTGCGTCCTGCGTCTCTGACGCACCATATTGAGAAAGGACGCATTCATGACACCGTTGTTGCGTCCATGGGACGCACTACAATTTAGCGGAAATTACCGCGGATTTGAAGGCCATCCGTGGATTTCAAAGCCGTCCGCGGATTACAAGGCATAGTGCAGAAAACAAGAAAAATCTCGGTAAAACACCGCCGTATGGAGAAGTATTCTCTCTCTGTCTCAGGGCAGTGCGAGCTGCTGCTAGAGGGAGAGAAAGTGAGAGTGCTGCGCAACTTACAGCCCAACTTCAAAGCAAGTTAACGATGGCTCGTTGACCCCAATTTGACCACTATGCAATCAACACTGAACAGCACTAATTAATGGCAGCTGTGATTCTTGTGTCTTTCCGTGCAGCCAGATATCAAATAATTCCCTGTAGAGCAGGGGTCTTCAGTGTTTTCAGGCCAAGGACCCCCTAGTTGAGAGAGAGATGAAGCAGGGACCCCCTCTATATTGTATAAAATTGTGTTTCAGATAAACTTTTGCTGCTCTTTTTTCCCTTTACACACCTATAACTCCAAAAATAGCCGATCTACAAGCTCACAAGTGTGAGCTTGTAGATCTGCTCTTTTTGGCTAAAGTTCTCCTCAGAAAAGGGATACTAGGATTCAAGTGGTTAATGTAAAAAAAAAATCAAGTACTACAAGTACTACAAGTACTAGTTGCCGGATTTGGAATTGTGTACTTTTCTTTCAGATACATGTTCTACATGAATATAACCATATAAGATGAAACACGAGTTAAACGCTGTGCATTTTTGTGGGACCCATAAAATGTCCCTGGGACCCATCTAAAAGACCACCCTTGCATCCCAGGACCCATTACATTGAAAACCTAGCAACATCACTGTACATACATACATACATACATACATACATAGTCAGATATAGGAGTGGTTGGCACCACTCAAAAAACAAGTGTACACCCTCGGTTATGCTACTGAAGGAAAGAGGGGTAATAGCAAGGTTTATTAACTAGCCTACTGACACAGTAGTGACAATAAAAGAGAGCAGGGAATAGTGTGTGTGCGCAGTTTTCTTTTACTTATTTAAATAAGCTACTACATGCTCAATTTCGGTTACTTTTAAGATGACTCTGGTGCTGCTGGTCACGGGCTAAAAGAATTATGATTTTTAAGTTCAATTCCAGCCATGATGACCAGCTCCAGCTGCACCTCATGTCTGCCCTGCATACACCTGCTACACTACCCAACGCATCACTGACTTTCTCCTAAATCACTCATTCTGGTAGTAAATCATAGGAAAAAACATTGTTTTGAGGTTAGGTGATGTTATAGATCACACAGATCAGTACTGTCTGCGGTGGCAAAGGTTCAGCGCTCCTACAGTGTTATTTATATTTCAATAAAAATGTTATATCATAGGCTATACATGTCAGAAGAGTAGCTAAAAGTTTTTATAAGGACAATAGCAAATGATAGATCAGCTAAACTATCACTTTATTAGAGCAGAATTTCTCTGGCAATGATCATTTAAAATGTGAAAGTGTTCATCTTACCCCGTTCTATCCTGCCGTATACTTAATGAGAATGAATTAGAATAAACTTTGAGGAAGTTGCATTTAATTGCTGATCTAGGATTAGTGTCATTACCCAAAATATATTAGACTAGTGACCAACATTCTACCAATAGTGACCAATATTCACTAATATATAACGCTGATTATTGTTCAAAACAAACCACAACGCTGATATTAGTTAATGATTGCAAGCTAGCAAAATAGCCAGCAGCGTTATTTTATCTGGTCTATTGTTTAAAAGAAGGACAGATGGATTTTGTCCCGTTTTCTTTATTCTCTTCTTTCTGTTGATGAGAGCCAGCTCATGCCATGCATTACCAGGTGTATAGCCTACATTATGTGTATTTATATCATCTGCTGCGAGAAAAGGTTGCACGTCTATTCTTATGCCAAATGTATAAGTGTGTCGCACAACAAAAAATAGCAGATCTACAAGCTTGTGCCATGCAGACCTGGGTGATCTGGGCTCTCACTATTGCGCATGCTCTCGTTTACAGAGGATGCATGTGCATCCAGTCTTGACACATGTAGCCTTTTGTTGACAATAGATGCACACGCATCCAAAGCATCCATTTTCACGTTGACTTTGTATGGGCATCGCTTTGAGTAGACAGTCTCTCCTTAGACACCCCTCTACACACAAATAAATGAATACAAATAAAAGAAAAAAAGATTCATCGTCATCCTAGATCTAAACAAATCACACAAGTGACCTATTTTAGATTCAAAACAGCGGTTTCTGTCCTCCCAACCCCAAAAAAACAAATCTAGTTTGCATGTTGCCTGAAAAGGAGGCAGTATTCAGCAGTGTGTCTAATGTGCAGCCCCCTTGCTCAGTGCCTCTCATGTTGTCCTTCAAAAAGTCTGGCCTATCGTTCCATCTGGCCAGCACCCAGGAGCCCGGGCTGCGAGGCTCTGTGGCCCACATCCAGCTCTCAGGTGTCAGGGCCCTATTGATTGAAGGCTGGGAGGGAGGGAGGGAGGGCTGGGGTACACTACAGTAGTGGTAGTAGGTAAAACCCCCTCCTTTTGAAACCCAGCCGAGGGCCTTTGGGAGAGAGCAGAGAAGCAGGGTAAAAGGCTGCTACTACCTTCCCCTGTGCTGTAAACAGCCTGTTTGTTTATCCTTCTCCATTTCAGCTGGGTGTATTGATCCATGGAAACCTGGAGGTCTTGTCTGAGGGAGACCCAGACATGGCCCCCGTAATAATGGACTGATGGGCTTTACACACACACACACACACACACACACACACACACACACACACACACACACACACACACACACACACACACACACACACACACACACACACACACACACACACACACACACACACACACACACACACACACACACACACACACACACACACACACACACACACACACACAGGGAGGAAAGATGTGAGCTGCATTCTAAAGAGCCAGTGATGGAAAAAGTACTCACATTTTGTACTTAAGTTAAAGTATCAATGCCGCAAGTAAAAGTATCAATACCGCGATGTAGAAATACTCTGTTACAAGTCAAAGTCAGAAATTCAGAATTTACTTGGGTGAAAGTACAAATGTATTGGTATCAAAACTTAAAGTAGAAAGTTTATTATGTAGAACGTCCCATTTCACAAGTTTTCAAATGTATAAAAACCTTTTGAAAATAGCCGATCTATAAGCTCACAATGCGTCGCGATGCGACGCATTGTGAGCTTGTAGATCTACTATTTTCAAATGGCCGAAATGTATATAGGCTGAAGTGGTTACTGTATGTTTTGTAATAATAATCAAAATCTACAAAGTAACTAGTAACTAAAGTTTTAAAATAATTGTAGTGGAGTAAAAGTACAATATTTGCATCTGAGATGTAGTGGAGTAGAAGTAAAAGTACTGCAAATTGGAAATACTCCAGTAAAGTCAAAAATCCTCAAATTTGTTCTCAAGTACAGCACTTGAGTAAATGTACTTAGTTACTTTACACCACTGGTAAAGAGGTAGAGATAAAATACTACTAATTAGCCTCGCATTATAACAGACACAAACAGAGAATAAGTACTGAACCCATTCAGTTGGTAATTGTGAATGAGTAGATGTGTTCTTATTGGTGGATGTTTGGGGGGGGGGCTCTGCTCTGTATCTGCTGCCTTGGACAACATCTTCCATCAGGGGTTTCCAAGGCAACCACACCAGGACAGTGATCCTCAAGGGGGAAGGTGCTTCGATAAGAGTTCAGAGGTCCATTAAGGGTCATTTATTTTTGCCAGGAGAAGTGATGACCCCCCCCCTCCCAACGCCTCGCACGAGGCGTTGGGAGCTTGTAGATCTGCTATTTTTGGCAAAGTTTGGTGTAGGGTTGGGGGGGGGAGGAGCAAATCAAGTGCTAAGTATTGAAGGTTTAAGTTGTTAAATGTCTGAAATGAAAAAAAACGTACCGAAACACTGTGATAGTCAATGAAGCTATCTATGAAATCTATGAACAAGTTTAACCTGCAACACCATTTTAAACAATGCAGTGGGGGTCTCTGCTTCATCTCTCTCTCTCAGCTAAGGGGTCCTTGACCTGAAAACGTTGAAGACCCCTGCCCTATAGAACACATTATATATATGTGTTCTTCCCCTTTGTGACAACGAACACGGCACTGCCAGCCTAACCCTCTCCATCTCATGGTGGATGACCTGGATAAGAGCTACAGTCCAGACCATGGTGCCTGCAGGCTGTTTCCACTTATAGTCTATCTGAGGCAATATCAAACTGTATGTCTTTGAAGTGCCCGCCCTCCCCCACCCCCTACTCTGACACTCCTCTGCGTGGGTTAAAAGATCATGGCTGTCATTGAGGACCAACAGTGAGAGATGGTTAGATGCCACATCAATGCAAAAAGATGCCTTTGACAAAATGCTGCAGCTCTCAAGTGTCTTCAGCCCCCCCTCCACCCCCCAGACCAGACAAACCAATGGGTCACTAGACCAGGGACCATTCCTCATGGCTTATTAACCCATTGAAGACCTGAGGCCAATTCTACAAATGCTATTCTAAATCCTAAAAAAACGGTTTTCTGAAAAACGTAATGTTGCTTTATCAGTGGTGCTCCAACCTTTACATGTCAAGGACCCCCAAAATGATATGTATTTGGCCACGGACCCGCCCCCCCCCCCCCCCCCCCCCCCATCTCAAAATATTTTGTTCCAGGGACCCCCCAGAAGCAAAGATTTGAGTAAAAATGTTTGCTCATAGTGCGGTGCCGCACTATGAGCTTGTATATCTGCTATTTTTGAATAGCCAAAGAAACAAAAAAAAATGACACAGATGCGTTCCCGGTCTCAATGGGTTAAGTCCCACAGTTGCTCAAACGGGCACATCAAGAAGAAATCACAACAGACACAAATATTTCCGCACACACACACACACACACACACACACACACACACACACACACACACACACACACACACACACACACACACACACACACACACACACACACACACACACACACACACACACACACACACACACACACACACACACGCAATCCAAACCGGCATCATCAGGGAGAGAGAGATCCTATACGGCTAATTCGGGCAAATGACATTTTACTGGAGGAGTTATTTAGATACTATCGGTGGCCGGGGGTCTTTGTGCTAAAGGGGGATTAGTGCCACCATGCCCAGCGTTGAAAGGCGCCTTTGTGGCTGTTAGTCTTTAGCGGGGATGGGGAGAGAGCCGGCTCAGATGGCTGCATGGTGGAGGGTGTCAGTTATCAGGCCCCCCCCCCCCCCCCGCCATGCCCTGCTAATCTCTGGCCCCGCAGAGTTCCTGAACCCCAGCCAGCAAGCAAGCATGTTGTCCCGCACCGCACCGGTCTCTAGTATTCCTTCCAGACGAGAGAAGGGGGGACAATGATGGGCATTCAGAGGGAGAGAACCGCTGGACCGTCAACCTTATTCTCCCTTGAGCAGGCAGCATTAACCCATTAAGACCTGGAACTGTGTCATTTTTAGATTTGAGCTAAAAAGCATTATTTTACACTTTGGGCTATTCAAAAATAGCAGATATACAAGCTCGTAGCGCGGCACTTTTGAAAAATCGTGAAAATGTGAGCAAATCTATAAATATATATATATTTTTAAAGCGAACATTTTTAACTCAAATCTTTGCTTCTGGGGGGTCCCTGGAACAAAATATTTTGATGGGGGTCCACGGCCAAATACATATCATTTTGGGGGTCCTTGACATGAAAAAGATTGAACACCGCTGATATAGAAACATACGTTTTTCAGAAAACTGTTGAGATTTAGGAGACGTGTAGAATCGGCTTCAGGTCTCAATGGGTTAAGGACAGGGCGCACAGGGCTGAGGGTTGAGGCGGTGAGGCAGTGAATGCAAAAGAACATCCTACCAACAATATTTGCCATTGCCAGTTTTATTACAGCGCAGGGACATGCTTCTAAAGGGTGATTTATTATTATCTGTGTGGAGTTCGCATGTTCTCCCCGTGTCCCCTAGGGTAGGTACCTGTTGTGAATATTATACAATGCTCTTTCCTCTATCTAACTTTTCTTTACCTAACTCCTCGTATGCAGTTTCACATCACTGACATAATGAAAAAGTATTTGGCTTTCTTTATGTTATGGTGCAACCTGTCCTGGATGCAGTGCTTCTTAACCTTATTTCCTGTCCCCTTTGTCAGTCACCCTAACGTTTCTTGGTAAAACGCTAGCCTAGAACTGTTTACATGTTTGCAGAAATGACAGTTATCTACAGAATACATCTATACAAGACTTCCTGTAAATCGGGGAGGCTATGGCGCCCCGTGCGGGAGGCCATTTGCACCCGTGGTGAAAGCCTGCTGATGATCAACATCGGGTCCCTGTTAGCCACAGCACATCCTTCCATCAGCACATCTGTCTGACAATCCAGGATGTGGCAAAGGGGCCCTGCCGCTTATCTCACCTGATGATCTTTTGCACTTCACTCACTTACACATATAGACATAATTTATTTCTATAATAGCTACGCCCATACGATACCGCCTCGTGGGCTGTCCAACACTAATTCTGTCAATGTATATATGTGACTGCTTGTCTTTCAATAAATTAGAACATGTTAACTTGGACGCTTGTTTGAGACTGTCACTTAATGCAGTGGTTCTCAAACTTTTTCAAGTCAAGGACCCCCAAATTGACACTTAGTAGCCCGCGGACCCCCATTTGTAAAGATAAGCCAGGGACCCCCATAAGAGAAGATTTGTACGGCTCTAGCAGTGATTCTCAATCATTGTAATTTAAGGACCCCCCCCCCAGTTTGACATGCATTAGGGCTACAGACCTCCATTTAATGGCATTTCTATCTCTGGGACCCCAATTCATATTGTAAAATCAATGTTAATTTAACTCTGAGAGGGTACGAATTTGTACACTCTCAGAGTTACAGACCCATAAGAGTCCATTTGGTTCCTATAAATCATTTAGCTGGGGACCCCCTGGTATCCCCTCAAGTACCCCTGGGGGTCCCCGGACCCCACTTTGAGAACTAATGACTTAATGTGTTCCCGATGCATCGCTCTTCTTCTATGCTGCTATAACTGAGACATCACCTTGTATTTTCCTATGAACTTCTCATCCACATCATCTGACCAGACTTTGAATGACCTAGAGAATAAAATCATTACAGTACCCTCACAAAAAACATGCAGTAATCCTGGTCTCTATACTTGGTCAACCGGGGGCGCCTGATGGATGGGAAAGGAACTGGTTGGAATAACGTGTTCCTTCCAGGCGCTACGTCCGACCGGGGAAACTCCCCCCTGTCAGGTGATGAAGAAGCGGCTTGCTAGCACCTCATGCATTGAAGGAGGCATGCGCTCAGTTCTGGGCTCTCCCTAGGCTGGCAGAGGGAGAGTAGCGCCCAGGATTACATAGGCAATTGGCACTGGGTGAAAAAAATGGGTTACAAAATCTTTTTTTTAAGTAAAGGGTGATTTATAATTAGTTACACACGGGTGTCGTGCAATTAAAATAGCCAATCTTGAATCTACAAGCTCAGTGCATGTCACCAGCTTACAACCTAAGTTAAGTATAACTCAGGCAACACACAAACTGCAGTGGGCTAATAAACGGTGATGCACAGCGGAGCACGTTTCTTTAAGAGCAATGCAAACAGCATTGTTGCAGCAACAGTAAGCGGTCCTCTCGTTATCAGCCCTCAGAGATGCACTTTAGAAAACAATAAAAAAAGGAAATGGCGTGCTTTCTCCCCCATCTACCTGCACGGAAGCTGTGCAGTCAAAGTGTGTTTACTGTCTGTGACGGGGTAATTCCTCCGACAGCCAGGAGAAAAGAGGCTGAGGAGATGGAAAAAGTACTTTGGACAAGATGATCTCCTGCAATTATTGTTGAGTGCACTTTCATACTGCAGGAGTGGATTAAACATGAAAACTTCATTTACACAATGGGAATTTCTTTTTCTTAATCAGTGTGCTAACTTAAATCTGGTAATGATGGGAACGAACAATTTCCCTTTGAGGGGGGGAAAGACCCCAAAATCTCAACATACATTTTTTCAAACATATTAAGAGCTTAATCAGTATCGTGCCAACAGTATCTAGCAAAAAGTAATGTGGTTTTCCTGTAGGGCAGAGCGGTAAATTGGGTCACAATGCGTAGTGTACAATGTGTTCTCTTAGATGTAGGGCCCACTAGCTAACACTAGGAGGTATATTCTCAATTGTTGGTTTAATTATGTAGATGAGTAAAGGAGGAAGGCTATGCAATGCAGCTAAAATATTCTTTTTAGACATGAGGGCTATGTTTGAGGAGGACAGTTAGATAGAGAGACAGAAGACAGAGAGAGAGAAAAAGACAGAGCAAGAAAAAGAGGGAGGGAGGGAGGAGGGAGGGAGAGAGAAAAGAGAACTGAAAAAAGGGGAGATTAGTTCAACCAAATGAAGAGATGATTTATTCAGATGTTGAATTAATTTCTGAAAGTGTCAGTCTCCCTTTCACGGGGAGACTCGCTGTGTGTGTGTGTGTGTGTGTGTGTGTGTGTGTGTGTGTGTGTGTGTGTGTGTGTGTGTGAGAGAGAGAGAGAGTGGTGGAAAAAGTACTCAAATGTAAAAAGTAAAAGTATCAATACTGCAATGTAGAAATACTTTGTTACAAACAAAAGTCCGGAGTTCAAAATGTACTTGAGTAAAAGTACAAAAGTATTGGTATCAAAATGTACATGAAGTACTAAAATTTGTAGTTTAAAAATAGCAGATCTACAAGCTCACAATGTGTCGCATCGGCTATTTTCAAATAGCCTAGGTAATTGTAGTGGAGTAAAAGTACAATATTTGCCTCCAGCATGTAGTGGAGTAGAAGTTAAAGCATAGACAAGTGGAAATACTCCAATATTAGTACCCCAAAATTGTACTTAAGTACAGTACTTGAGTAAATGTACTTTTAGACCATTGGACTGTGTGTCTGTGTCTGTGTCTGTGTGTGTGTGTGTGTGTGTGTGTGTGTGTGTGTGTGTGTGTGTGTGTGTGTGTGTGTGTGTGTGTGTGTGTGTGTGTGTGTGTGTGTGTGTGTGTGCGCGTGCGTGCGTGTGCGTGTGTGTGCGTCTGTGTGCGCCTGCCCTCAACTGGAACTGGATCCCATCTCTCTCTCCCCTCCCTCTCTCCACCACTCCAGAAAGCCTTGGCCCAGAACAGCGTGGCTCGACACAGCCCCTCATGGCTTCTTTTCCACTTCAGTGGGAAGCAGACATGCAGGGTGCTCTCTCGTAAACGCTTGGCCACAGAACTTCAGAGACCGAGGGTCTCATCTCATCCCCTCCCACCCCCCTCCCCTCCCCCTTCTTCTCCAATTTTTCCAACAGGCCCTCCCACGGTTGCCTCATACTGGTTTTTAAAGTCTCTGGCATGATGTGTCACAACTACCCCCCTCCCTCGCCCCCCTCCCCCACGCGGCACTGGTTCATTCCTGGGTGGATACACATCATCCAACTCTTATAAAAAGTGAGGTAAAAGAGCTGGAAGCATTGTGGTCGAGGGCCGTTAAAAATAAAGTCAAGTTGCTGCGGGCATATCTCCAGCCATCTTTATGGGTCCCACAGCTCAAGAAAAAAAAACGACCAGTAAGACATCGTAACATGCTCGCTGCGGGACCTGCACTGCACTGTGGAAGTCTGAGTTCACACCAAGTGCTAACATCTGTAGGTGATTCTAGGATCTGGTCTGGTCTCTAACTGCTCAACAGCAGTGTCCCTGACAATGGGGACACTCACTGCTTATTGGTCTTGACAGCATTAAAGACTCGGGGCTCCTTTTCAACAGAGAGAGAGTGTCTGGGACGCGACACGGCCAAGCGATCAGGGCCAGCGGTATTTCGTTGGCGTCCCCAAACAAAACCCCACACACCCCTCCCTCCCTCGCCACCACCACCTCTTCTTGGTGTTGTTTCAGTGTATGTAGTGTAGTGGCTATGGTTGCTCTCTCGCCCTGGAGCTCACCGTGTGCCCGCTGGGCACAATGTCTCTTTTCAAAAAAAGGACAAACGAAATAGAAGAGAGAAAAAAAAGTACGAGTTAATTGCCTTGGCAACAGAAGGGAAACCTCCCAGCATGGCCGTCCCATTTCCCCCGGCAATTAAGAGCCCGGTTTACCCCCAGATCCACGTGAGTGAACTGTGTGTGCACGGCAGGGTCCAACAATCATGTCAGCGAGCCGAGCGGCGAGCATGGCGGGCCACATTCTGTCTGTCATCTGCTCACCGGGAATAACGCATGTAGAACATGATAGATTAGCCCGTTGAGACCTGGAACGCATCTGTGTCACTTTAGATTTGAGCTAAAAAAGCATTCTTTTACACTTTGGCTATTCAAAAATAGCAGATATACAAGCTCATAGCGCGGCACCGAGTGCCGCGCTACGAGCTTGTAGATCTGCTATTTCTGAAAAATCGTGAAAATGTGTGCAAATCTTTGAATATATATCGTTTTAAAGCAAACATTTTTAACTCAAATCGTTGCTTCTGGGGGGTCCCTGGAACAACATATTTTGAGATGGGGGTCGGCGGCCAAATACATAGCATTTTGGGGGTCCTTGACATGAAAAAGATTGAGAACCACTGATATAGAAACATACGTTTTTCAGAAAACTGTTGGGATTTAGAAGACATTTGTAGAATCACATCAGGTCTTAATGGGTTAGGTTAGTTGTAGGTAGGTCGGTTGGGAGGGTACCGTAGCGTTATAGCCAGACGTTTTCCTGAGCTCCCCTGGAGAGAAAGAAGTGCAGTGAATCCTACAGGGAGAGACTATGCCTTCGCTGAGACATTTTTGCATAGCTTGCAGTGAGTTTAACTCCCCAAAGTGCTTCATTCAAACGTATATAAATATATACGCCCGCTACCTACTACACCCCCCGGATTGATTCCCAACTGGGGACCACCTGCGTTGCACATCCTCCCTCTTGCTTGCCTTGCTGCTTTCCTTACTATCTCATAGCATTTACATACGATTACATCAATACAAATCAGGATGGCATAAAATGGCCAAAAAAAAAACTCACATAGCACACATAGCACAATAAACTTGGTCACATCACAAGTTTTAAGGTGTAAAGAAGTGAATGAAATTAACTTTAAAACCTAAATAAGGTTTTAAATATACACAAACACAACTGATTATTGTCTCTGCCAGGCCGAAAGGCATGGCGAGAGAGTATGTTTTGCCCTCTGTTTTGTTGCTAGTTTGCAAGCAAAATCCTCAAGACAGATGAAGACCAAGGGCTGAGGATGACATGATGATGAGAGACATCATATTACTCCGAAACATTCTGAATGATCGAACAGGTCAACAAGGCCTACTCATAACTGCCGTGAGGGTCCACAGACAGCGGATGCGTACATAGAACTGTTTATTAGGGCTGGCCCCAAATACTTCCCAAGCTTTGTTCGATGCCATGATGGTATTTGACCAAAAAGACTTGCTGTGCCTCCAATTCAACGCGAGTTCAGCGTTTCTCCTCCTCCCCATGCCCCTCATGACCTTATGCATCTAGATGCTGTAGCAGTAGTAAGTAGCCTACATTATCTGTAAAGGATTCTATCATCCAAACTAGATGAGAATGGTGTAAATACACACACATACAGTAATTATGACTGAGGTAAGACATAACAACCAGCCTCCTTCACGCCACGGCAGTGTCATAACGCAGCTCGCTTGAAAGCTATTCACATGTAATGCATAATTATAAAATCTCTATACATATGTATCCTTTGTTTTTTGTCTATGGCTGCAACCCATTCAATCCGGGAACGCATCTGTGTCATTTTAGATTTCTTTGGCTATTCAAAAATAGCAGATCTACAAGCTCATAGCGCGGCACCGAGTGCCGCGCTATGAGCTTGTATATCTGCTATTTTTGAAAAAAAAACGTGAAAAATATTTTTATATATATATTTAAAAAAAAAAAAC
The DNA here is from genome assembly GCF_963454915.1 of Gymnoscopelus microlampas. NCBI lineage: Eukaryota > Metazoa > Chordata > Actinopteri > Myctophiformes > Myctophidae > Gymnoscopelus > Gymnoscopelus microlampas. The sequence continues at coordinate 45,300,378 of NC_139950.1, forward strand.
TAGGTTAGGATTAAGAAAACATTTTTATAAATCGGCTTCAGGTCTTAAAGGGTTAACAGGTTAGCGCAGCCACACAAGTCAAGTGAGCAGCGCAGCCCCGCGACTCAGTCATTCCCCCGACTCATTATTAATCCCCATTATTAATCTAAACCGGCCCCTCATGTCCTTTGAGGTGGTGCCAAGAGCTCAGGCTATGATGAAGGTATCTGAAGGTGACTTAAATAGACCCTACACACAGTGGAAAATACAGAAGGAGAATTTCTCCAATGTGTTTTGTCTAAAATCTAATTCAGTATTAACAGTCTCCTGAATGTTTGGCTATAAGTGTCGAGCTTCAGATAATGGTAATTTCATCTGAGGTTGGCTCCAATGACTCTGGGCCCTTTCTTCTCGCTGTCTCACTTTGAATTAACTATCGAGGGTCTTATTTTACGCACACACGCGAGCACACACACACACACACACACACACACACACACACACGTTTGTATTACTATACTTGTGAGGACATCAACACTTTAGGACAGCCATGTTATGAATGCCATTTAAAAATATTTTTAACCGTAAGCCTAAAGCCGAAAAACAGCAGATCTACAAGCCCACAACGCGTCGCGCTGCGACGAGTTGTGAGCTTATAGATCAGCTATTTTTCGGTGCATGACACTGGCGCGCAACTAAGTATAAATCATGTTGAACTCTAATTTCAATCCCTAAACCTAACCTCTAAGGCACCTAAATGTCTAATCCTGACCTGAATGTTTTTCTAATTGTAAACGTATCTCTAAAACACATTTTTTTAACTATAAAACAACCATTTGTCTTGTGAGGACCAGGAAAACGGTCCTCACAATGTATATTTCTTCAAATTCTACTATACTTGGTCCTCGCAAGTATAACACACACACACACACACACACACACACACACACACACACACACACACACACACACACACACACACACACACACACACACACACACACACACACACACACACACACACACACACACACGTGTGATTGGAAGAAATAAAACAGGCTAACTAAATAGATTTGTGAGGCAGCGAGAGTGAAGGTTTTATGATTAGAGCAGAATAATTAGCTGTAATTGCTTCCTGCTCTACGCTTCGTCTTCGGCAGGTCACGCACACACGGTAAATTGAACAGTGTTTTTGCTTTCCCCAGGATTTAGGCTTTAAGGGGAAACAGGAGACCTGGGGAGCATTTAATTTCTGCTCTCTCCAATCTCTTCCAAACACATACCAGCATGGACGCATGCTCAGTGTGCAGACTACACACACACACACACACACACACACACACACACACACACACACACACACACACAGGGGGACACAGAGGGAGTTTGTTCGCGAGATTAAACTGAGAAGGAATTGAGTGACAAAACCACCTATTATGGGCTCATTTGTATGTACATCACAGCCTCCCTTTGTATTTAGAATAAGATGTGTTGAGGCGCGCTCCTCCGCTCCTCAATGAGAGAGTGACAGGCCTGCAGCTCAGGCCCCCCCGGCCCCCCCACCTCCTCTTCCACAGCCCAGTGAATGAGCTCTCCAAAGCCGTTCCGCAAAGAGAGAGTCCCCCCCTTTAGCATTAGCATGGGCCAAACAGCTTCCTGGAGATTGGGGTGGTGGGCTGAATCACACATGGACGCGGACAAAAATGCATTATAAAAAGGGGCTTGGCAAGAGCTAATGAAATGGTTCAATTAAGCCATTAAGTCCTGGAACGCATCTGTGTCACTTTTTGATTTGAGCTAAAAAGCATTATTTTACACTTTGGCTATTCAAAAATAGCAGATATACAAGCTCGTAGCGCGGCACCGAGTGCCGCACTACGAGCTTGTAGATCTGCTATTTTTGAGAAATTGTGAAAATGTGTGCAAATCTTGGAATATATATTGTTTTAAAGCAAACATTTTTAACTCAAATCTTTGCTTCTGGGGGTCCCTGGAACAACATATTTTGAGATGGGGGTCGGCGGCCAAATACCTATAATTTTGGGGGTCCTTGACATGAAGAAGTTTGAGCACCACTGATATAGAAACATATGTTTACTTTTTTCAGAATACTGTTGGGATTTAGAAAACCTTTGTAGAATCGGCTTCAGGTCTTAATGGGTTAAAAAGGCTGCAATTCTACGGCAGCCATTGCTCAAGCAACGGATTCCCGGGAAAATCGTTTGAGTGAATTAGGAAGTCAATGCATGTCGTTTGGCTATTCATAGCTTCAGCGATAGGCTACTACATCATACATAAACAGACCACTTTCCTGTGAATGTCTTTAGTTTTAGATTTCACATTTGTTAACAAGTCATTAAAATGTTCCAAACGTATGTGAATAAGTAAGTAAAATGGTGGCTAAACATCGGTGCACGTTTAATAAATCATGGACGTTTGAATTTAATTTGTAAATCAATTGTTTCTCCAGGGACACATTTTGGCTGACAAATCAATCAGCACTTAAAAATGCATTAAAATGCCATGCTAACTTAAAGGAGAAATAGACAACATTCAGTCAGGTTTGTCATTTCTCTGATTCACGTATAAATTTGACAAATATTTCATTGTGTTGGAATATTTCTCAAGTCTCAAGTACATTTTCATAACGTACTGAAACTAATGGAATAAAAAAAAACTGATCGACAGTTCATTAACACTGGATTTAATATATCCATTCATCATTGATCAGCGGATAGCCAATGCATTAACCCATTGAGACCTGAAGCCGATTCTACATGTCTCCTAAATCCCAACAGTTTTCTGAAAAACGTATGTTTCTATATCAATGGTGCTCAATCTTTTTCATGTCAAGGACCCCCAAAATGATATGTATTTGGCCGCGGACCCCCATCAAAATATTTTGTTCCAGAGACCCCCAGAGGCAAAGATTTGAGTTAAAAATGTTCGCTTAAAAAAAAAGATATATACAAAGATTTGCACACATTTTCACGATTTTTCAAAAATAGCAGATCTACAAGCTCATAGCGCGGCACTCGGTGCCGCGCTATGAGCTTGTATATCTGCTATTTTTGAATAGCCCAAAGTGTAAAATAATGCTTTTTAGCTCAAATCTAAAAATGACACAGTTCCAGGTCTTAATGGGTTAAGCATTATCTTAACAGAACTTCTCATTTATCTGATGATGACAGACCAGGTGAGTCAGGGACCGCCCGGTGAGGCTCAGCAGACGTCCTGTTCAGACCTCAAGGCAGGACTCTGGGCCGACTCACTACTCGTCTCACTGGATGATCAAAGTCCTCTCCCACTGGAGGAGGTCTCAGATTGTGTAGTCTACTGACCTCACGGCTGATACTAACAGACCCTGGAAACCACATGTATTCCCATTGGCAGGAAAAGCCTTCACGCAGCTTCCTTGAAAAAGTCCCACACAACGGGAAGCTGCTCGCAGCCACAAGGTAAGTGCTTCTTGTCTCACTCTCTCATTCTCTCAGTTCCGCTAATTCCAGAGGGGGTGAGGGGGTTGAATCACTACAGTACCAACCTTTCAAAACCCCAGTCATGATAAAAAACACAAAAAACGTGTTGGTCAGTGGTGGAAAGTAAGTAAGTACATTTACGTAAGTACTGTACTTGAGTACATTTTTGAGATATTTGTACTTTACTTGAGTATTTCCAATTTCCAATACTTTTACTCCTACTCCACTACATCTCAGAGGCAAATATTGTACTTTTACTCCACTACAATTATTTGAAAACTTCAGTTAGTAGTTACTTTTCAGATGTAAATTATGATATTATGAAACGTACATTAACCACTTTAGCCCTATTTTATACCGAGGCTCACAACGCGTCGCAGCGCGACGCGCTGTGAGCTTGTAGATCTGCTATTTTCAAATATTTTAGTACTTTTACTTTTTAGTACATTTGGATACCAATACTTTTGTACTTTTACTCAAGTAAATTTTTAATTCCGGACTTTCACTTGTAACAGAGTACTTCTAAATTGCAGTATTGATACTGTTACTTAAGTAAAACATTTTAGTACTTTTTCCACCACTGGTGCCAACCTTTCAAACCTCCAGTCATGATAAAAAAAAACACAAAAAACGTGTTTCTGACTAATAGTGTTGAATGATGCTCTCTCCTGTGACTCACGTCAGGGCCCAGCCAAACCAAAAAGCGTTGCATTCCAGATAGCGTGACATAACGACGTCCGTCAAGCGTTGCATTAGCACACACACACACACGCTGAATCAAAGACAAGCAGTGGCGAGAGAATCAAAGAAAAGCTGTGGCGAGAGCCTCTCTGTGTGTGTAATGCATGTATGTATGTGTGCAAGCATGTCTCTTATATACGGACAAAATGAGACGACGTTCTGGCGTTCTGACAGAGAGCGTGGATAATGAGACTCTACACAATACCCTTTGCCCAGTCACCCGCATCCATCAATGATACAGCTAAACAGATTAGACAGGCCGCATCCGTCATGTGACATGACATCACATGGCTCTGACAGGCTGTCCGCCACGGCACAGAGATCTGTGGTGTCCATCACAGTCTATACGACACACTGATATAATGGGTTAGCCCATTAAGACCTGGAACGCGTCTGTGTCCCTTTTTTGATTTGAGCTAAAAAGCATTATTTTACACTTTGGGCTATTCAAAAATAGCAGATCTACAAGCTCATAGCGCGGCACCGAGTGCCGCGCTACGAGCTTGTATATCTGCTATTTTTGAAAAAAAAACTTGAAAATAATGTGCAAATCTTTGAGGGGGGGGGGGGGGGGGACTCTGTTACGGCCAACCGTATTTCATTCTGTATCGTTTATCTTTAGTTTTTTTTTCAAAAATAGCAGATCTACAAGCTCATAGCGCGGCACCGAGTGCCGCGCTATGAGCTTGTATATCTGCTATTTTTGAAAAAAAAACTTGAAAATAATGGGCAAATCTTTGAATATATATATTTTTAAAGCGAACATTTTCAACTCAAATCTTTGCTTCTGGGGGGTCCCCTGGAACAACATGTTTTGAGATGGGGGTCCGCCGCCAAATACATATAATTTTGGGGGTCCTTGACATGAAAAAGTTTGAGAACCACTAAAAAAAATAAAAACATACGTTTTTCAGAAAACTGTTGGGATTTAGAATCAGCTTCAGGTCTTAATGGGTTAAGGAGACAGTTATGTGTGCGCAGGTGTGCGTGTGTGTGTGTGTGTGTGTGTGTGTGTGTGTGTGTGTGTGTGTGTGTGTGTGTGTGTGTGTGTGTGTGTGTGTGTGTGTGTGTGTGTGTGTGAGAACATAAAAGGAAAGTGCCTTTCTAGAGTCAGTGTGCCAGCTGTTAGCACAGCAGGGTCTGCGCTCGTGTGTCCGGTCAGAACGGGGATGAGCGCCGTGACCTGTGAAAACTGGATGCTGGGCACCAGAGGCCCCCCTGCGGTGAGAAACACTCCATCATCCCCATTTATAAAACACCTCACATAACGGCACCAAGGAGGGACACACACATTGTCCCCAACTGTGTGAACACGTCACCAGCCTTCCCTCACATGCACGTATGCATAGATAAATTAACTATACGTTGCACCCAAAGGCATCATAGGTAATGAGGTCAGGGAGACGAGACAAAAAGGACACACAGACCAGGTCTGCCTCCTGTCTTGACAGCACACTTCATTAAAGCCAGGCCCACAGAGACATGGCAGGCACACACACCCACAGCAGAGGGATCTCATTATGAGTGTTAGCCAAAAACACAGCCTGCCTGTCTACGACTAATGGACAACCTGGGCTCCAAACCTTTAGGCCCTTACTCTGAAATTAATTCACACCAGCATTGATTTCTACAGCTTTATTCTGTTTTATCACAGAATGGCGTGTGTGTGAGTGACACACCCTCGAAAAATAAGCGAGCTGTGGTCCAGTGAGAGCCCCCACTGCTCCGAGCGGCTCAGGTTAGGGACATATTACAGGTCGAAAAAGCCCTCAGCACTGAGCTCAGTAATATCTGCACTTGGCTTTCCGATAATTTCCTGTCATTACAACCTCAGTAAGTCCCATTGTCGGTGACAATGTAATCACAAGCAAAGATGAGGTCACCCCCATTTGAGTTGTATTTTGGATAAGAAGCTTTCCAGTGAAAAGAATGGCATCAAAAGTGATCATGAGGGTCAGCCAAAGTACAAGATTTTTGGGCAGGATCTCGTCGTTTGTCAACTAGGAGGACTGTTAGTGCTATAATGTTGTTGCTGATATGTAATGGGTTGTATGATGAATTGACTAACAATGGACCACAATGGAAACAAGCCCAAAACATGACAGCTACACAGGAGGATGCAGAACGCAAGAGTTAAATGCACTGAACCTTGCCACTATCTCCCTAAGCAGAAGTACAGCATTACTGCTGCTAGTGTGTGAACCCCTAAGGAACGTGCAGTGCAACTGGCTAAGCCCACCAAAGGCCCTTTAAAAAAAGGGGAAATGCAATTAAATGTCCGGGTTTCATCACCAAATTTCATACCCTAATTTCTACTAAAGCTATTTATTTCTAGCAAAAATAATTACCTACTGGAATGGCAAGCCATGCCCTCCTTGGCAGCAAAAGTTCTGGTATCGTCTGATAAGCCACCGTTTATTTGTTTATTTTCTAACGGTATAGAACCTTATACTTGTGCGAGAGGTGACTGTAAGCACGCAAGGTTTCACTGAGAATAAGCTGGATCACTGGTAGTATGCAGTATGCACGACCCGGGTTCAAAACTGTGTTGAGACCATCATTTGGGTGTGAGAGCTGAAATATTTCCGCGCATCCACAGGAACATCTATCTTTCTTTAGTGGAGCAGGATCAGTCAGCAGCAGCGCTTCTTGATGACATCATCAAGGTGGTTCTTTGGTTTCTTTTGGGAGGGAGTCCTTTGCGTGTCAAAAAATCATCACTAGACTATCCAAGGCCATAGTAATGTGAATTCTTAAATCGAGCACTAATCCCCTTTAACAGACAGCGACATCTACACAAACCTTTTATCCCCCCCACACATCACCCGAAGGCATCTCCTGTAACATAAATCTGTCTCCCCACCACCCCCTTTCTCTCTCTCTTTCCCCCCTCCCTCCTTCCCTCCCTCCCTCCCTGCCCTGCTGATAGCTAGAGCCCCTGAGAAGCTGGCATTGGCTGCAGAGAGAGAGCTCGGAGCTCACATTTCAAGACAAAGCCTGATCCTCTGTCAGAAAGGAGACACTTCCCAAACTCAGGGCCTGCTATTTATCACAGGGAAACCAGTTTTTCAGCCCTGCTCCCTCCTGCCTCACACCTCGGCACTGAAAAGCCGCTCAACGAGGTTGCCTTTTCCACAGGGAGTGACTAACGGAAGAACGTCATGGACAGAGCTCACCAGGAGCCTTAAAAGAGATTTTTTTTTTAGGGATTTCACTCTGCTTTGACGGGAGCTAAATGATCTACCCTTCTGCTTGTTGACAATGGGGAGGAAATCCATTACAGTACGTTAAGGTATACAAGATGACATGGGCTTTGTTTGAGTTTCACATGAACAGACAGGGAGGGGGAGAGAGAGCGAGAGAGCGAGAGAGAGAGAGGGGGGGGGAGGTGGTAGCAGAGAAGCTAAGGACAGACAACGTAACTGTTTAAAAAGGTTGAGAATTTTCTGAAAAAGCTGTACTGTCAGCAGGGGAAGCACTTGGAAACTTTTAACCCCATCACACAAACTATGTGCAAATTTAAATTATGAGATAATGACTGAGAGTTAAGTTATCAGCATTCCTGGAGACGGGTTAACAGTCCAACTATTGTTCAAGTAAACAAGCACCCAGGGCAGCACGGACACAAGTGACAAATTGTTAGTGTTTAAAACCCTTGTTAAATACACAACACAGGTTTGTATGGGGCGTCCTGTGTGAAACGACATGGCGGAGAGATAATCAGATAATGACCTTGTAAGGAGTAGATTAAGCCCTGTTTAAGGTTGAGAGGTCATGTTATACAGGAGCCCCAGTGTACGAGGGCCCTAAGGTTAGAACACGCGTCTTGATCTGCAATCCCCCGGACCTAACTCTGACTGACATTTCAGACACTCGGGGTCAGGCTTATAACTACAGAGGGCTGTGACTTACGGCCTTCTCTTGAGTCTCGGGGCTAGCAGACGTGCTCTCTAATCTAGAGTAACAAAGAGCCACTGATCCGAACATCTGAGCTACAGTCTGGAGGGTTCTGAAGGCACAGAGCTGGCGGTCTAATGGAGTTCTGAAAGTCAACACGAAGGCTTTGCTGACAAGTCCACCACTCACACAGACTACGTAAGAAAAATGGCTGGGTGCTCTCTGCTTGGCCCGTGCTGTCAAAGGGAGGCTGGCATATTCTTTAACACCCTTCCCCAATCCCCTGTTATGGTGCGTTCACACGGGTAGATAAAAAGATACATGCTACCATTCATTTTCAATGGAAGCCAGCGTCATGAAGATACAAAGATACATCCGACGTTTGTAGCTGTAGCTCTATAGGGACAAAGATACAAATTCAAGTTGAACTGGGTTCAGCTTCCAGATACAAAGATACAAAACTGTAGCTCCGATGTCCGCACGTTTGATGACGCCAACGACCGCGTTGAGCAACACAGAGAGATACAAAGCGACACAGCGACAAAGATGCGGTGTATTTCTGTATCTGGCTGTGTGAACACACCAGCAATGGCGCATACAACAGATAGACCTCTAGCAACTAGCAACTTAAAAGGAGGAGTTCACCCAAAAATGTACTTATTTTCTATCAATTACACACCCCATGAAGCCTTGATTTCATGGATTTATTTTAGTTTTTGTGGCATTCCTAAGACAATAATTTGATGGCCGTGTGTATTTCCGGTAGGAGACACAAATAAGCTACTTTGTGTCTCCTACCGGATACATTAGCCGGTAGGAGACGGTACGGTAATCAAATTATTAGCTTAGGAATGCGGCGACAAAAACAAAAAATAATCCATGGATTCAAGGCTTCATAGGGTGTGCAATTGATAGAAAATAAGTCATTTTTTGGGTGAACTCCTCCTTTAAATACTGAGCAAACATGCAGTAGACCAAATAAATCTGCCGGTCATCTGAAAAGGAGCAAATGCTTTTTTTTGCACAGGGAGGGAACCGTTATTTCATTAGGATTAGCCTCGTTCTGTTGCTGACTGGACCGCGGCCAAAGGAAAACGGCATACTTCAGCTTCACACCACATACCTACAATTGGCCCATATTTCAGCTTTTATCAGGCCACCTGCTTCATGTCGCTACATGTGCTAATACCAAGCGGGGAGGAAATTACATTACTAGTAGCAATGGGCCGTCATTAGGAGAGGCTGAGAAGTCATACACACGCAAGTGAAAGATGCTCTTGTTGTGTGTCAAAGGAGGATAACGAAGTTAGACCCTGACTGATAAAAGGATGTCTGATAGGGCCATGAGGCATAAATCACATGGCCCTTATTAGCAGTGTTGGATAAAATACTCAATTTTTTTACTTAAGTAAAAGTATCAATACTGCAATGTATAACTACTCAAAATGCACTTAAAGTACCAAAAGTAGGAAGTACTCATTATGCAGAATGTCCCATTTCACAAGTTTTCAAATATATGAAATGTCAAATAATATTTTGAAAATAGCAGATCTACAAGCTCACAGTGTGTCGCAACGCATTGTGAGCTTGTAGATCGGCTATTTTCAAATGGCCGAAATGTATATAAGGCTGAAGTGGTTAATGTATGTTTTGTAATAATAATCAAAACAAGTAACTAGTAACTAAAGTTGTCAAATAAATGTAGTGGAGTAAAAGTACAATATTTGTCTCTGAGGTGTAGTGGAGTAGAAGTAAAAGTATGGGAAATTGGAAATACTCAAGTAAAGTAGAAATACCTCAAACTTGTACTTGTGAAAGAAAACTTTCACAAGGAGGTTTTACAGCAGAGACTCATTTCTGGACGTAAACTTAATATCAAGACCCCAAAAAAATGCCTCAGAGAAAAGATGAAAGAGGCTAACGTTTCATTTGAAATCTACAATATTAATGAAAACCTGACACAGGCTTGGCTGAAAATACTTTTGGCAATACACGTATTGCACTGTAGGGCTTTGAAAATAGACCCGCATCTTCTTTATAACTTCGACTGAGTACTTTGGCAACACTAAAATTAGCACACAAAAAAAAGATGTACAACAAATAAGAAGCATATGGTTTCAAATTCACTTACAGCCATTTTTTTCCCCTGCTGCTCGCGGATAACAAGAGCCACTTGTTCTCTTGGTGCACGACTTCCACTAGAGCTAGAAATCATTTCACCACACAGCTCAGGGTGACCTCAAGAACTAGCCATCTAAAAAAGAAGACTAGGCGCATAAAACAGACCTCAACAGATGAACATCAGACGCAACCACAAAAACCTAAAGAAGTACCTCTTTTGCAGGCCCTGAGGGCAATGAAAAGTCATGTTCTGGGAACAAGACAAGGATTCACTTTAAGAACAGTCGCTCGTATATACAGAGAAAACTAAAACTAACAACAGAGTGCAATGGGATAACCAACAATTGCGTGACAAATTGAGTTGTCGGTGGAGATAAAAAACAAGAATGGCCAAGGAACAAGGACAGAGAGAGATAAGCCATTTAAGTCATCTGTATGGCAGGGTGAATGAATACCAAAAATGAATTTTGTTTCATCCCAGATATGCAGCTAGCTGCATTAATCCAATCTAGTAAAGCTCTTGGTGCAATCCACTTGGGGAGCACAATTCATTTCCTGTCATGGTACACGGGTCGCAGCTCAATCCTCTGAAAAGCCAAGGCGGAATTAGTAAAACTATATCAGTATTGTTCCCAAACTTTTTAGCTCAAGACCCAAAAGAGAAGTTGTTGGACGGGACCCAAAACAGTGAAAATAGCAGATCTACGAGCTCACAACGCTGCGCAATTTTCACTTCTTCTTAAACATTTCGATAAACATACTGTTTATACGGAATGTTTATGGCAAGCTATGTTTAAGTTATTTTACATACATTTCCATGCATTATTTGTGATAACAGATATTCACAGCACTTCATTAATTTGATTGTTATAATTTGCATGTGAACTGAATGTAAAATGTAAATTATTGTAAAATTCTCAATTCAATATGTATGTATGTTGTCTGTTTCATTAGATCAAGAAAATGTTTTCCGCACAAAACCGTCGTATGGCAAAGTATAAAATAGGCATAAGTGATTCATTACACACACACAGTCTTCACAGTCAAAGAATTGTTGCCTGGAAACGTTGAACTGCATCTGAGAAGCTCATCAAAATACCCATGATCTGCCTCCACCCGCTACCAGGCCGGGCAGGAGGAGGTTGGTTGGTGTCAGATGTGGGCTCTCCCTTGTGGTGGAGACTAGAGGCTCGGGATATAAACACGTTCACCTCAGAGCTCAAGCAGGCTGCGGCTCCTTCTCTCACATCACCTGATCCACAGAGCAAATCAGATCATGATCACAGGACCACAGTGGTGTGTGCCAGCACCACAGAGAGAAAGACACGCACACCCACACCCACACACGCACGCACACCCACCCACCCACCCACCCACCCACCCACCCACACACCCACACACACACACACACACACACACACACACACACACACACACACACACACACACACACACACACACACACACACACACACACACACACACAGGGAGAGACAGGCCTAAGAGCAAAGAGGAACTGAGATGCAAAGGGATCAAGTAGAACAGGGGTCTTCAACATTTTTCAGCCCAAGGAGGACCCCTTAAGGCCCGTTCATAGTCCCTAGATGTGTCTTAAACGTGCGTCATGGGGTGAGGGATTCCGTCCGTTCTTTACGGACACATACATGGTTCGCTCACGTTATTTAGGAGAGAGAGATTGCACGTACCCAATGTTGCCATGTCTGCTTATTATAAGCGACTTTGGGCTTATTCTTCTGTATAGTTGCTTGTAAACAAACAAGCAATTTTTTATTGGTGGTTGCGGTTTTATTTGGTCTTGTTTCTAACGTGTAGTTGCTTATTTGGGCCAATTATTATTTAAACCAGTGATTCTCAAATATATATTGTAGATCTGCTATTTTCATATGCAGTGGTGTAAAGTAACTAAGTACATTTACTTAAGTAAAATTTTGAGGTAATTGTACTTTACTTGAGTATTTCCAATTTCCAATACTTTTACTTTTACTCCACTACATCTCAGAGGCAAATATTGTACTTTTACTCCACTACAATTATTTGAAAACTTTAGTTACTAGTTACTTTTCAGATATAAATGATGATATTATGAAACATACATTAACCTCTTTAGCCCAATTTTATACATAGGCTATTTGAAAATAGCCGATCCGATGCGACGCGTTGTGAGCTTGTAGATCGGCTATTTTCAAACATTTTTGTACTTTTACTTTTGGTACTTTAAGTACATTCTGATACCAATACTTTTGTACTTTTACTCAAGTACATTTTTAATTCCAAACTTTTACTTGTAACAGAGTACTTCTGCATTGGAGTAGTGATACTTTTACTTAAGTAAAACATTTGAGTACTTTTTCCACCACTGTTCATATGTGGCCTAGTCGATTCTTTTGGGCTTGTTTTCATAGACCTGGTTACTTATTTCTCTCACAAAATCTGGCAACCGCTTGTGTCACGCTACAATGCTATGAAACTAGCATTGTAGCCCAGTGGTACTACAGGCAAAACGTAGTAAACGTCCGTCGGGCTGACGGTGAATGTCGACTGAACGGACGGAACAACTGGAGCCGTAAGTGACGGAGGGGGAGTAAAAAACGACAACGCAAGGAGCGCCGGCGCTCGTTACGTATCCTTACGTCCGACTATGAATGATACTTTAGCTGAGAGAGAGATGAAGCAGGGACCCCCCTACATTGTATCTAGAATACTGTGCTGCAGATTAAACTTTTTCATAGATAGCTTCATAGACTTTGTTTGACAGCGCTATCATCAATTTTGTATACATTAATGTTTGTCGTTTGTTTTTTGCACATTTGTTTATCTATTAATTCATGTTATTGTGTATTTTCAGACATTTAACCGCGTAAAGCCTCAATACTAAACTTGACCATTGGGTCTGCTCTTTTTTCCCTCTACACCAAACCTCTTTGCCAAAAATAGCAGATCTACAAGCTCACAACGCCTCGCAGCGCAGCGTGAGGCGTTGTGTGCTTGTAGATCGGCTAATTTTGGCTAATGTTCCCCCTCAGAATCCCATCACAAATATTTGGAGGACCCCCTGTAGTAACTCAACACCCAACAAGGGCTCCCGGACCCCTTGTTGAAGACCCCTGAAGTAGAATATTTTATCGGACACGTTTTTTGTGCGACTGAAATTTGTGTTTGTTTCCGTGTTAATTTCCTGGAGGAAGGTGAAGGGTTAAATGAGTCATCGCCCACCATTGCACACCACAGGAACACATTTTTTAGTTCAATGCCTCAACTCAACTGCCCTTTGCAAGGACAGTGGGCTGGCTCCATGATATTTAACATCTGGTATATCTTCATCATTCTGTCACGTCCTCAAACTATCATCAAACTATCACCGTTCTTCTACCAATCAAATCAATCAATCTAAGGTGCCCAAGATGGAACCTTTTTAGGTGATCGTTTGCAGAGCCAGAGCATAAAAAGGGACAAATGAATCCTTTGTGCGTTAATGACTATAATCCTTCATCAGGCTTTGAAACATCCACTTTTTTTCCTCCCAGTTCCACATGGGAGCTCAAGCTCAAACTTGAGCCTGCAGTGTCTCAAAACATCTCTCTCTCTCTTTCTCACTTTGTACTGAAAGGCTAACGCTTGTTAAGAGGCCATCTGGTCTGAAACATGAGCAGGCTTCTGGGGGGCTGACCTAAAGGTTCTCGCTGACCCCCCTAACCTCCCTTGTGGACTTCCATGTCCTTCTGACCAGCTCGCTGGTTCAACCCACTCCAAAGGGAAAGCCTACATTACGGCATAGACCTAAAGCCTTTTAGAAAAACCCATATTTTGAAAGCTGGAAACTTCTGCAGTAATTCAACTCACCAAGAGTCCAGCGTTACAGTACGGTCTACTCTACGGGACAGGAAACCACCATAAAAGAAAACTTTGAAATACTGTCCGTCCGCAGCCCGACGAAACCACCCCTCCGTTCTCCTTACTGCTTTCCAGCTGCTACATGAAAAAGATGAGGCAGCTCGTCTCCGACTCGGGAGACGTAAATTCATGATTGTAACAAGTTTTTGACTGGTCAATTGCGGGGTTCTCGTGTTTCTGTGGGGAACATATATCCTGAAGCTTCTTAACTCGGTTGGAATGGCTTAAAAGCTTCAAAAGCTGGGTTTCAATGTTTAACTTACTTATCTCCATCACTTGCCTTTGAGCATTTCATAATATTTTAAATGTCCAGTTCAAAAAGAAGGTATTAGTGGACATTACAGTGACTGAAATAAATACAAAAATAAAAGCAACAGACAAATGAACTAAAGGAAACGCATGAAAAACTCTTATTTTCTTGAGCATTTCCAACGCTGATCATACTATAGACATAAATATCGGGGGGTTATTTTCATAAATAACCAAATTTGTCATGGGCCGCTTCATACTTTTCCACAGTAAGTCAAATGTAGACTCCCTTGGTCTTAAAACAACAATTCCTAAGGAACAAGAATGGCTCTTTTCTTCCCTCTTTCAGCATTTATAGCACACTGAACATGTTATACAAGGTAAGGTGCCAAGTCACGGCTTTGGGAAATGAACCAATTTTAAAAATGTTTTCGTGAACCCCAAATGGCAACGATGAAAGAAGGCATTTATAGACACGTGGCTGCATACGTGCATGAGAGACGGAGAGGGAGTATGTGTGTCCGTGTGCACGAGTGTGTGTGTGTGTGTGTGTGTGTGTGTGTGTGTGTGTGTGTGTGTGTGTGTGTGTGTGTGTGTGTGTGTGTGTGTGTGTGTGTGTGTGTGTGTGTGTGTGTGTGTGTGTGTGTGTGCAAGAGCGTGCGCGCGTGTTTACTGAAGGAAACAAGAGTGCAAGGGGCCAACAGCTCCTCGAGGCTCTGAGCCCGTTGTTTGGCTTTAACACACTGCCGCGCTCAGCGTATTTCTGCGAAGGTCTCTTACCATTTCTCCTCCGCTGGGAACATGCTCATGTTTAATGCCTTTTGAACAGCCACAAACTTTTTTAGAAAAGAGTTACAGTGCCAGAAAAGATCAAACCATAGAGTTGGGAGGGGAGGGGGAAAATAGAAAGCTGTAGGACATTGACTCTAGATGAGAAACATTTGTGTGTCTATGAATAGCAGGGCTTGTTTAATTCATGACTGGCCTCCTATCTGTGTGTGAGGCGGCGTTATCAATTTCTGCAGAGTTGGTTGTTAATCTGAAGGCCGGGCGTTGACGGCCGCGATGCAAAGATGAAAAGAAAAGGAAAGACGTGTCACGTCCACACCCTACGAGATGCAAAGATGACCGCCGCTTTCATCACGGTGTGGCAACCATCAAGTTCTGAAACATTTATTGGAATCAAATTAAAAAGGCTTTTCAGACTACACATCACATAAATACTTAAATAGTAAAGTGCCACAACAAGAGCTGTAGCCAAAAACAGATGGCATTTTAACGACAATGTCCATCGCAAACGAGCCAAACAGATCACCTCGACGAATCCATAATAAACACATCAAACTCGAACCCTAGCTTCCTTCCTTATTCTGGGCATGTAAAAAGAGGCTAACGGTCTCCATGAATAGGCGAATATTTGTCAAAAATGGCAGATACACAAGCTCACACAACGCATGACAACGTGACGTGTTGCGAGCTTGTAGATCGCAGATGATATTTTCGTTGAGGAGATTTGGTTTAGAGGGGGGGGGAGGCCAAGAATAGACCCCTGACGGTCACCGGTCAATGAAGTATATATATATATATATAGGGCTTAAGTGGTTAACTCAAGGTTTTAAAGGGGGAGCCGCAACGATCTGGTCAGGAAAGATTTGCATTTGTCACTCAAGGCACGTGCTGTTTGAAAACAAACCTTCCTCCAGAGCTGATTGCAATGGTTCTCGGCCCATTTACATCAAAGTGTAACCCGCTTTCTGCCTCTGAGTCACAGGGTAGCCTCCTTTGAAGGCAGGAGAGAGGAAGGAATGAATGAATGAATGAGAGAGAAAGCGAGAGAGAGTACGAGAAACGTAGAGAGAGATGCACCCAGGGCTCATGTGTCATCTGACCTCATTTTAAGATGGACGCGAGGTTGCAGGGAAGGCAGGGGTGTACATTTTCACTGCCTCCCCTTTTTCTTGCCATTCTGCCCTCCCTGGCTGCAACGACGAAACAAGAGGGCCCACAGTACACAAAGCAGAGTAAGATGTCTGCCTGGAAACCATCCACACATGAGATGAAAGGGCCCCGGTGGTGAACGTCACCGCACAAAAACGCAACAGGCAAGAGAGGTACGGCACGCAGCTCCATTACAGAGTAATGGTCTTGTTTATACACCCCGAGAGGAGAGAGAGAAAGGAAGCAAACACAGTAAAATCATCCGTGTTCATTTAACGCCGAAGGGTATACAAACGGAACCAAAACGGATCCATAAGGGTTCATTTGGTTCCAAAATGGACGAATGCTTTAGAATAGATGATTATTTTAGCTGAACTCTGATCAAAGTGAAGCAGAAGAAGCCTTTGTTTCATTAAGGATACAGGCCCCTTTTAAGGATACAGACCCTTTCCTGAAATCATTCACCTCTACTGTTGGCCTAGGTGGGCCAATATACAAAAGATGGGGAAATGACTACTATGGTCCAGGGAGTGCAGAGAAACTCCATTTTTTTCTAGCAGGGGGCTTTTGCATTATTCTCATGCAGCCATGAGCTCACTTGAAGCAGTGCATACCAACCGAGATGAGACAGTGCTAGTCATGCGTGACGAAGAGAGAGAGAGGGACAGATAAAGAGAGAGAGAGAGAGGCATGGGAGAGAGGGAGAGAGACAGAAAGGAGAGGGATGAACAAAAAAAGAATGAATGAAGTCCAATCTATTCTTTGTCAGACGACAAAATGCGATTTTCCAACTTATTATTTTTTGTTTGGAAATGGGTTATTTTCTTGTTTTTTCCAGGCACACGCTCCAGAGTAGCCACACTGACCCACTTCTCTGCACAAACACAACAACACGCCATTCCACAGCCGCCTCGCTGTCTGTCTGCCCTCGCCATCGTCACTGTCAGGAGTGGAGACGCACTCCACGACAAGAACCTATGGTTCCATGTGTCACGTAAACATGCCTGTTTGGATGCATACACACACAAACACACACACACTATCAGTGTTGATTTCGTCGACTAAAACTATGACGGAATATTTTCATCGACTACTGTCGAAAACTAAATTAAAACTAAGCTATGATGACTAAAACTAAGACTAAATATATTGACAATTTCGTCAACAAATAAAAACTAGACTAAAATGTTACGGAGGGACTAGTGAAGAAGAGATCCAGTAGAACAAAAAGACAAGTAATTTTATGTTTGGTTGTGTTTGGGTGTTGCGCTCTGAAAATAGCAGATCTACAAACTCAACGCGTCGCAGCGCGACACGTTGTGAGCTTGTAGATCTGCTATTTTCAGCATGCAACCAAGTGTAAAATCAGCCATTACGACGCCATCAAGGCACCGCCAAAATACATTTTAGTCGACTAAATCAACTGTAGGTTTATTCGACTATAATCTTATATTTAGTCGACTAAAACTAGACTAACAGTAAAACGTTTCAGATGACTAAAAATATGACTAAAACTAAATGGAATTTTATTCAAAAGACTACGACTAATACTGAATCAAAATTTGCTGTCAAAATCAACACTAGTGTGCATGCATGTCGTGTCACACACACACACACACAAGCGCGGCTTTGCGCGTGCACGTCGTGCGCACGCTTTCCCAAATGGCGTCGGCCTGTGTTTACATATTTTCTACATTCCAGGAGATGATGGTGAAAGCCCTGTGTGTTCCAGAGTGGTGTGACAGACAGGACGGAGCAGCATACTACATCTGCTGTACAGGAAGTCAACACAGCCTAACAGCCACGGGCATGCTGCTGCTGCTTCCATGATGGCTGTAGCCCAGACAGACAGAGAGCCCCCAGGGAGACCACAGCAGTTGTGCTCAGCCTGACCACACACACACACACACACACACACACACACACACGAGCCCCATGGTCTACGACCACATAGTTCAGGGCCAAAGAAAGACCTCCCGGGTCGTACAGCCATACCATAGCCTCTCTGTCTGGGGGCTTTATATGTGTGTGTGTGTGTGTGTGTGTGTGTGTGTGTGTGTGTGTGTGTGTGTGTGTGTGTGTGTGTGTGTGTGTGTGTGTGTGTGTGTGTGTGTGTGTGTGTGTGTGTGTGTGCTTGTGGGGGGGAGGGGGGGCGCTTGTATTAGTGGACAGGCTGTGGAGCTACTCTTCCACGTTGACGTAACGGTAGGCGGTAGGAAATGGTTCCAACAAAACATCCACTTCCTCCGCTATGCGGGCACAGGAGGCGTAGCGCGGGGCCGCATTGTCTTTCAGACACAACAACACACACTGACGTGCCACTGGCATGGCCGTCGGTCACTCATCACTTCAGCAGAGAAGGCCAGGAAACAATGTCGTGTCACGGCGTGCTCCCTCATCAACACCATCCGCTACAACTATAGCTAGCTGCACCTGCACAGAGAAATCTATTGTACTGGACTGTATCTGTGTGTCCTCAGGGGATGCCCATAGTATTCACCAGCGAGCTAGTATTGGGAGGATAGGGGAATGGCAGAAGACAAACAGGAAGCAGGTTTTACGCAGACAATGCTGACCCTTGATGACCCTCAGCCTCCCTCCACCCCCCCCCCAGAGCAGCACCTGGCAGAGGCAATCATCACTACCGGAGCAGAGAGTAGAGCCTATAGCTTATGTTGTGAGGCCGACTGTGGGGGTGCAGCAGGGAATGAGAGACAAGTTCACCCCAAAAGCAGGCAAACGGAAATCAAATACAGCAGGAGCGAAGGGGGTCACGTCAGCTTCACATTCCATCAGGGAAAAGGGGAGGGGGGAAAAAAATCACTTAACGAGATGGTGTTTGAAGGAAACCCCCTCACGCAGCAAACTTCAATTATTTAAACTCCACCACGCCGTCCCTCAAGTCAGAACAAATCACGTTAAACCCTGGTGTTGGGCTTATAACGGAGCGCGGGCTCACAGGGAGAAGGGGAACGAGAGGACAGAGTGCAAAGTAGAAGTGCAAAAGCACAAGGAGTAATAATGTCCTGTTAACATTAAGTAAAGCTGCGGAAAGGAATGAATTGCCCCAATGTAATGAACAGCACCCTTTTCTCTGCTGTAGTAATTACTGCCCACTAGCGCAAGGCAAGCCAATGTCGGACTTGAGTGTTTGGAGGGTGTTGCAGGGATGACGTATAATCATTAAACATGGCCGCTCCACACAGACCTCAGGGCAGCAGAGGTGATTGTTGAGCCAATAAATAAATCCATGGAACAATCAGTCCCACTGTTTAGGAGGGCAATTACACGACAGGCGACTAGCCGTATAGACAGGCTAGCCTGCCCTATGTGCCCACTGTGTGCTGGCACATGAAACAGTTCCACAGGTATGCCGGAGCTGGAAAACAAAGTTCTTCTCTCAACTTGAGAAACAGTAACTACAGTACAGAAAGCAAGAGCAGTAGGAGAGAGGCAAAGGGGAAGTTTTCAAATCTATTCTTGGTGTGTTTGAAGAAGCCGGGCAAGCTGAATGACTTTTCTTTTATATTACTGGAGGTAAACTTCCCCGAGCAGTCACCTGCTCTCTGCGTGCCTCTCATTCCATTCATCTAGCTTCCACAAAATAGGAAGAAAAGGAAAAATACAAACGGTACACTGTCCCAGAGTGAGTCCCCTTTAGAAATAGTTTTCATAATGCGTCGGTAATGAGATCTACAGTATAAAGACAAGAGTCAACAGAAGTATCAGTGTGGCTGTTGTGGCATGGGTTCTGTTTTGAACTTTTACTTTCCAGATCTGGGAATGAGCCCAACATAGAGAAGAGCCAAGGTA
The DNA here is from genome assembly GCF_963454915.1 of Gymnoscopelus microlampas. NCBI lineage: Eukaryota > Metazoa > Chordata > Actinopteri > Myctophiformes > Myctophidae > Gymnoscopelus > Gymnoscopelus microlampas. The sequence goes on from NC_139950.1 coordinate 45,320,507, forward strand.
CTAGGGCAGGCACTCTCATGTCATCGCGTCGTCAATCACAATATTATGTCAACATGTTTGTTGACAGATCATTGCTCTTCTCTTCCCAACATTTCTTAAAACATTAAGACCTGAGGCTGATTATTACTAATGTCTTCTAAATCCCAACAGTTTTCTGAAAAACATATGTTTCTATATCAGTGGTTCTCAAACTTTTTCATGTCAAGGACCCCCAAAATGATATTTGGCCGCCGACCCCCATCTCAAAATATGTTGTTCCAGGGACCCCCAGAAGCAAAGATTTGAGTTAAAAATGTTCGCTTTAAAAGAATGTAAATATATTAATTTGCACACATTTTCTCGATTTTTCAAAAATAGCAGATCTACAAGCTCATAGCGCGGCACTCGGTGCCGCGCTATGAGCTTGTATATCTGCTATTTTTGAATAGCCAAAGTGTAAAATAATGCTTTTTAGCTCAAATCAAAAAAATGACACAGATGCGTTCAAGGTCTTAATAGGTTAAAAAGGCCCAGGTAAAAAATACACCTTCTGAAAACAGTTTGAGAAGAGATGCAGACAATATTTACAACCATGCTTTGCCACAGCCTGTCGGAACACTAGAGGTACTGTGGGGCTTGGTTCACATCCAATATGTATGAGCATAGATTCAAAAGGAGTCGACCAGGAAGTGCTAAAACATTCACATGATCCCTGTGCCAAGAAGAGCTGACAGACAGAGCCACCAGTTTGAATCACACACGCATGAATCATGTATGATGTGACTCCATCCTATTCTTCCTATGGAGACATTTCTCAGATCCAAGGCTTTGGCGGAGAGTAGAAGTACAAGCTTAGCACTTATATACACACACAAGGTTCAAGCTTACTTTATTTGTCGTCTCCCTTGGGACAGATTTGTCTTGGACACACGGACCAGCAGCATACATACACAACACCACACAGTACAAGACAAAAATAACAAGGCACACAGTGACACATACAAACCCATTAGGCCTATACATCACCCTCCAGCATAATAAATAAAACACCCCAACCAGCGTAAAGTGCAGCAAGAGAGCTGCCCCGCTGTCTGCCCTGCATTGAGGAGTGTAAATGGTAAATGGTGCATTTATATAGCACTTTTATCCAAAGCCCTTTACATAGATTGTGCATTACATTGACACAAACATTCACACGCCAATGGCGGAGGAAACCGTGCAGGGCACCAACCTGCTCATCGGGAGCAATTAGGGGTTCAGCGGCTTGCTCAAGGACACTTCGACACTAACTCTGGGGGAGCCCGGGATCAAACTGGGAACCTCGCGGTTCCGATCCGGCCGCTTTACCGACCACTACTACCCCTGAGCCACTGCCACTGCCGCCCCAGTGTAATTGTAACAGAGGGACAAAAGAGTACTTGTACCCATTATAGCTCCATGCATGGAGCCCCGTACCTCCTACTGTACCTGACGGCAGTAACCTATACTCAGGATATAGTACAGGAGTACACACACATGCACGCTGCCATGGGGGACAACACTGTACTATAGCCTAGGAGCCGTGCTCCAGCCTCCTACAGCTGACAAGAGTTCACTACAGCCCAGTCTGGAGCCCTGCCTGCCAGACAGACACCACAGACATCTAAAAACACAAGGCTGACAAATTAGACTGGAGGACGATACAGTAAATCACGACAAGAGGACAGGCAAACACACTGAGGTACAACAACAACAACACTGCTACACTGCCGCGTCCACCTAGGTTTAACATATAGACGGGCCATCATCGCCTATTCATCTGGGGGATCAAAGATAGTTCACAGCCCATCCAATTCACAGCCCTTTCAGCCTGGTTAGATCCAATGGTGTGGTTACTTTGGTGGGGAGGGGGGGTTGAGAGCATTGCCTCACATCAGTCTGCCTGTGTGCCCTTGCTACGAGTTCATTCAGCATCGGGACACAAAGAGTTAATGACTCCCGGGATTATGCAATGGCATGCCAGACGCCTCTCTCCTCCCCCTCTCCCCCTCCCCCCCCTCCTACCCTTTCACACAGGCCGGGGCCAAATTAGGCATTCCTGCACGTTTTAATCAGACACATTTTGAATGCAGCACCGAGACACACACACACACACACACACACACATGCCTTGGCTTGGCACGGACGTGGGAACAAAACACAGGGTTTTTCATTTTGTTTCTCCTCTCTCTGGCCTCACACCTGGGCTGGAGGGGGAGGAGAAGCTTGTCATGTAGATTTACAGTTGGTTGGAAGTGTGATCTCGGATGGTGTCAAGCCGGTAATAAACATCTGTATTCATCTTTTCCTTCTTGTGTTTTTTAAGTGCACATGAAGCCCCGTGTAATCTCTCTACATGGAAATAGGGGAGTCTGGCAGAGGCAGTTATTTTAAGGGTTGAGGTTAAGGAAAGGTCAGAGAATGTGGATTCTGATGAAAGACTCTATCGCATTATTAGAGCAGCGTGTCAAGTTAACACAGACGTCTACAGCAAGACACTTCTTAACCCATTAAGACCTGAAGTCTCCTAAATCTCAACAGTTTTCTGAAAAACGTATGTTTCTATATCAGTGGTGCTCAATCTTTTTCATGTCAAGGACCCCCAAAATTAAATTTTGGCCGCGGACCCCCATCAAAATATTTTGTTCCAGGGACCCCCCTGAAGCAAAGATTTGAGTTACAAATGTTCGCTTTAAAAATATATATATATTCAAAAGGTTTGCACAAGTTTTCACGATTTTTCAAAAATAGCAGATCTACAAGCTCGTAGCGCGGCACTCGGTGCCGCGCTATGAGCTTGTATATCTGCTATTTTTGAATATCCTAAGTGTAAAATAATGCTTTTTTAGCTCAAATCAAAAAGTGACACAGATGCGTTCCAAGTCTTAATGGGTTAAGCATTCATTATAATTTATACCAGCCAAACGTATAGCTGCGAATAGCTTAATGACATCTTCCCCCACGAATGAGTTACATGTATGAAATACCATCTCCAGTAGCAAGCTATAGTACGTTTTTTTTCCTTTTCTAGTCAAAATTCCCTCTTGAGGGACTGTGAGATTAAGTGTATGTCTTTAGGGTTGTGAAATGATTAAAGCTGCAATCCTTAAGTTTTATGTCGTACCTGCCTGGGATTCGAACCCCGATCTCCCTTGGTGTGGGAGACCAAACATCTACCACTCAGCCAAGAGAGATATCTTGCCTGAGATAGATCATGTCCAGCCAGGGTAGATAGATAGATGTTGCACATATGAGCATCGGGCAGTACTACTTGTTAGCCAGTAGGTGTCCGACCTACCTGACACCAGGGTCTAAATTTCTCAATGGAAGAGTAGGAAGACCACCACCTACCAACCACTGCAGATATACTAGTTAAGTACTGTCTGTTACATCCCTAAATTCAATGCTTTGAAGACCCACGACAGCAATAAAGAAAAATGTTACCATTTCAACAGTAGAAAGCATTATTTTACACTTTTGCTATTCAAAAATAGCAGATATACAAGCTCATAGCGTGGCACCGAGTGCCACACTATGAGCTTGTAGATCTGTTATTTTTGAGAAATCGTGAAAATGTGTCTTTAATTATTTATTTCAGCACATTAAGAGAAACACTGCTTTTGACCCAAAATAATTAATCTTGTAACATAATTATAAACAATCTTTTCAAAAACGCCGCTGGTGCATCTACTTTTATGGTATCAAATGTTGGATATGACAAGCTAAATCCAGATTCGTCTGTGATGCACATGCAGTGAATGTAAATGTGCAGCCAGCCATAATGATATAAATTTGATATTCTAACAAAACAATAATGTAAAACGATTGCTCATGTGCTGACATATAGTCTTATAAACTGATACACAGGGGGTGGAATCTAAGCATTCAGGGCATAAGCCCACCAGCTGCCTGGGTGACATTTCTACTACCCCCGACAAATGAGTACTAGCCCCCCAGTACCGATAATAATGAAATATTCATTCACTCACAATGGTTGCCGCGTGTGTGTTGTTGTGACTGTGAATGTGATGCATGGCACACTTGTGAGTCCTTGTTGTGTACGTGGGGAGGTGTTCATATCCTTGTGTTCTTGGGTACCATCTGTATGTAATTCTCATTGCGTGGTCATTGTGTGTACATTATACATGTCTCTAAATCAATGGTGGAAGAAGTACTCACATATTTTACTTAAGTAAAAGGCTCTAAAGTGTCAACAATATACTTTTAAGCAACCATAACTATCTAGGCTAAATGTAAAATTGTCCATATGGATGTGATTGATCAGAATTAATTTCATCACCAACTGCACTAGTTTAACCTTGTGTTGATTCGCCTACTCTCGTCTTGGGCGAGTGGGCGAGCTTAATTTCATGCCCCGGATATTCAATTTAAAAGAACGACAAACAATGCTTTTCTGTTCATTAACGCTCCCGTAAAACAGTGGTTCTCAACCTTTTCAGGCTGTGACCCCCCCAAAATAATCATATTTGAGCTGGGGACCCCCCAGATGAATATTGTGGAAAATAGCAGATCTACAAGCTCACAACGCCTCGCAACGCGAGGCGTTGTGAGCTTGTAGATCTGCTATTTTCAAATGTTTTGCCTCTTTCTTATTTGACAATTTGGCCAATGTTTGACCACTTTTTATTGTATAGTTTGTTGATTACTTTTGATGTTGTGATGGTCCTTTTTTTGTATTAAAAGGGTCTTAAAAGTCCTTAAATTGTCACTTCACAATCATGTGGGGACCCCCGTGGGGGTCCCGACCCACAGGTTGAGAACCACTGCCCTAAACCTCTGTAGAACGAGGTGTGTGTGTGGTGATGAGCTGGGGGTCAATAGACTGTCAGTGATAGGCAGGCACACACACGGCCCCCATGGGAATTCATCCGTTTAGTCACACCAAGTCAGTACTCATGACCTTCAACAAAGAGTTGTCAACCACCAGGGGCAAGAAGAGACGGATAAAAATAGACTGACAAGAGAAAGAGAGGGGTGAAACGAAAGAGAGAGAGAGAGAGAGAGAGAGACATTTCTAGGCCCTCATCCAATTGCAACCACAGAGCAGCCAGCTGAGACACATGAGCAAACACATACACATGTGCTCACATGCACACACACATAGTCTTAAGTACATGAAGTACTATCAGGTTCAACAATCATCATTTAAAGAGACGAGTGTAGCATTAGCATTAGCCGCACGTTCTCTTTTGGGTTTGCCTTTATCAATAATGAAGCAGCGATTATGGCCAAAGAGGCCATTATAGCAGAAATGTTTCCCTGTTGCAGTATACTCAAGCAAGGAGGAGGGAGATACCACCTTCCTGCACACATCACATCATTAATTATGGCCATTAAGCACAGGCATTTCCCTTTCCACTAAAGCTGCATGCATTGCAAAGGTGCCAGTATCCCATCGCTGTCCTGGCCTGGGTGGGTACATAACGGATGTCCATGCAGCAACTAGAGAAATCCGAGTTAAACACTGTTTGAGCAAAGCACAGCTTCTGCAAACTGAAAAGTACATAGTAGGCTTTGATTCTTGTGCTCTGATCCAAAGTGCCTTCTCTCTCTCCCCCCGCCTTATCCTCCTCTGTACCCCCCCAATCTCTCTCTCTCTCTCTCGCTCTCTCTAATCCTTCCCCTCAGGCCGAGGACAAACTGTCTCCGTTGTTTTTGGCAAGCATGCGATTCCTAACTTCAAAATGACTCCAATCAACACACATCATAGAAACTCACTGCTTTGTCTTTTGGGGGTTTTTGGTTTGTTTTATTTCTTGGTCAACTCAAGATAATGATGGTGAGGAGAGGAGAGGAAAGGAAAGAAGAGGGGGAGGAGAAAGAAGGAGAAGTAATGAAGAGGGCCCCTGGCCAGGCTGCAACTGGACACCATGACTCCAACCCCCGAGTGAAGGAGAGAGGAGGACCCTCCCCTCTCGAGGAAAAAAAAAGAGAAATGAGGCCAGAAGTAACTTTGGCTCCTCTGTGATGGAGTGAGTGGCAACCCCACACATACCACCTGGATGAAGAAGAGGGCTTTCACGGTCAGAAAGCTGCACTGAAACTTAAGTAAACTGTTTGTTTTGGGTATTTTTTCAGCGAATGTCTGATGAGAAAAAGTCCAATGTATGTCCTACGTAAAACGATCCCACTTCACGTTTTAAACCTTTAGCTGTGTCTGTACTAGTGGCCAAAGTGGCCAAAGAGGTTGAGAGCCACTGGTATAGCCTACACTGTAGGCTATACCAGTGGCTCTCAACCTCTTTGGCTGGTGACCCCCAAAATAGACTTGTCCAAGTCACGTGACCCCCGTCCTTCACGACTCACTGACTCACAATATACACGCACGCACTGCATAAACTTGAGTGCATGTGGCGTGCGTGCGTGTGCGTACACTTACCAAACACGTGTGTGCACACATACAGACTGCTGTAATTAATAATAGGCTAAAAAAAAAGAGAAGGGTTATGGTTTTAATGTGCATTTCGTTAAACTGAGGTTTTGATAAAAGGATTATTATCATCATCAAAATGTGCACCTTCCCGCACCTCTAGTATAGCCAGTGGCCACCCACATTCCTCCTCTTTATGTCGAAAAAAACAACACTGGTCTATCAGTGTAATTTGGACGTTTGGTGTGAAATTCAGATACATTTTTTTGCACATTCAGAAAGGTATCTGGCGACCCCCAGGTTGAGCACCACTGGGCTATACGACCTCCCTGAGAACCAGATCTATTTATTTACTGTCCTCTCTTGTCTACCAGGCTTTTCTCTGTTCGGTGTGAATTTGTTTTGTTACAACACAGCTTTTGTTACAATACAGCTTGGCTATAAAAAGAAAAAGTACTAAAAAACAGCCATTTCTACTACCAAAATATCCTCAGAACATTACATTCATATATATATATATATATATATATATATATATATATATATATATATATATATATATATATATATATATATATATATATATATATATATATATATATATATATATATATATATATATATATATATATATATATATATATTCACACACACACACACACACACACACACACACACACACACACACATATATCTCTTAAAACTGTCAGTGTACAATACAAAAGAACATATCATGTCTCCAGAGGGATGGGAGCCAAACTGACAATAATTAGGTTACAGCAGCTTCTTGTATTAGCTGTGGATCAGAGAAACCATTCACAGAGATGCAGTGTTGTAATCTATCAACTTATACTAATCCAGTACTATCACTCTATTATAGCTGATGACTCCCGTAGGAATAGAAAACACAATTCAAAGGCGATTTATTGGCATTAGAAAACATACGTTTACATTGCCAAAGCAAGCGTCAGAAAACTGTGTCTGTGCGTGTGTGTGCGCACTCGCATGTACGCGTGTCATTGCATATGCTTCCTATAAAATATGTTTTCAGTCCTAAAAAATCTATTCCTGCGTATGTTGGCATCCTTTATCTTCTTATTTGCATTGATAGAATCAGGACCAGAATGCAGCCAAAAAAGCCTGAAGGCTCGGCAGGGTTAATAAAAGCCAAGTGCCTGGATTTTATACATAAAAATAGGCAGCAGGTGGGCGAGCTAGCACAACATCCTGTGATCCTACATAGCAGGGCTGTATAGAGACCCACAGTCCCAGACCCCAAGCCTGCCGATACAGTACAAATGTTTTAAATTATCCAATGGATCCTCTAAATGTGGCTCTGGAACCACCTCATTATAAAATACCCTCCCAAATACAGCCTTTCTGCTACAGAGATTCCACTTAAGTCCTTGCTTCCTGCGTACGCCCCAGAGGCAACAAGACACAGAATTTGTTGACAGCACAGCACATGTATTTGTTGAAAGAATGGCAAATCATAACTGGTTCCATTATTACAGAGTATATCCGCTGTGGCTTTGATTCCCAGCTGCCCTTTAGCTAGCTTGTTTTAGGGTACTAAGCCAGGGGTTTAGGCTGGCCAGACAGTCAGTGGTGACACCCGGTGAAATCTTTGTAAAAGCCTTTCAACTCCTTGCAACTTATGAAAGCTTACTAAGACAACTCCTGGGGTCATCGTAAAGTATGTATACATTATTTAGACAGGAGGGGCAGAAATATTAGTGAACTTTGAAGAATTGATTCATCCGTGGAGCACAACCCTAGATGTTCTACAGCTAGGGCATGGGGGGGGTTAGACAAGAGATCAAAAGAGAAGCCGGGAATGACCAACGCATGCGTGAGGACGTTAGCTAAACACTTCTATCTAAACACTATCTGAGCTCTACTCTCAGCAGCACTAAAACCCAGTCATCTTCTCAAATAAATATCTCAGGTCTGAGAAACAGGGGGGGGGGGGGTGGAAAAACAGAGAGAGGCGGGGAGGAGAGAAGGGAATGAATGCCATTGACTACAGGGGGGCAGGCTGCTGCATTTACATTATGGGTGTTTAGCTTCATAAGTGGCTTTCATCTGCTCAGAGAGAGCCGTGTGTGGAGAGCACTTCACTGTTCAGCAACAAATGGAAAGAAGATCGAGATAAAGAAGCCGAAAGCAAAAAAGGGCTCTGCAGTGATTATTCTAGAAGCGGTTATCCTACCAAAAAAAAAAGAAGAAGGAGGGAAAAAAAAGAGAACTGGGTAAACATTTAATCCTGGCGCCCAGATTCTGCGGTTCGGCTAGCTGCACAGCACACTAACATGGACTGTTTGGTGCGGAGTGCTAGATGGAACTAAACCAATGTACAATCATACTGTGTACGACGTATGAGCATTGTTGTAAACCACTAACCAGCAACTGACCTTAGTCTCTGTTATTTATAAGGAGACCACTTTTAACCCATTAAGACCGGGAACGCATCCGTGTGTGTCGTTTTTTGATTTCTTTGGCTATTCAAAAATAGCAGATCTACAAGCTCGTAGCGCGGCACTCGGTGCCGCGCTACGAGCTTGTAGATCTGCTATTTATTTTGAAAAATCGCGAAATTGTGAGCAAATCTATGAATATATATTTTAACTCAAATCTTTGCTTCTGGGGATTCTACAAATGTCTTCTAAATCCTACGTTCCTTTTTTTTTAAAACTTATGTTGCTTTATATCAGTGGTTCTCAAACATTTTTCATGTCAAGGACCCCCAAAATGATTGAACGTATTTGTCCGTGGACCCCCCGCCCCTCTCCATCCAAATATATTTTGTTCCACGGACCCCCAGAAGCAAAGATTTGAGTTAAAAATTTATATATTCAGCAGATCTACAAGCTCATAGCGCTATGAGCTTGTAGATCTGCCGTTTTTGAACAGCCAAAGAAATCTTAATGTGACACACTGATGCGTTCCCGGATCGAACGGTTTAAAAGAGGACATTTCTGAAAATGCCCGTCGTCCATGACAGTACCTGGCTTAGCTCTGTTCACCCCCTCTTATAAACAGTGATTCCCGGCATAAGCCCGGCAGCAGCACCCTCCCTCTCCTCCACAAACTGCCTACACACACAGAGAACACATTCATGCCTAAAGTGGGCACCACACGAGGAGGAGGGCAGGGGAGGAGGAGGAGGACAGGGTGGCGAGCAGCACACATACATACTTCAACCAACCCCGAGTGAATGTTTTCAGCCACTGAAAGAATAATCAAAATGCAGCAGGAGGAGTAGGATGAATACTTGCAGAGATACTTTTTGATTGCAGTGGTGGAAAAAGTACTCAAATTCTTTCCTTAAGTAAAAGTATCAATACTGCAATATAGGAATAGTCTCCGTTACAAATAAAAGTCCAGAATTCAAAATTTACTTGAGTAAAAGTACCAAAGTGTTGGCATCAAAATGTACTTAAAGTACCAAAAGTTAGAGTACTAAAATGTTTGAAAATAGCAGATCTACAAGCTCACAACAAGTTGTGAGCTTGAAGATCGGCTATTTTCAAATAGCCTCGGTATAAAATAGGGCTGAAGTGGTTAATGTATGTTTTATAATGTAATCATTAATATCTGCAAAGTAACTATGTAACTAAAGTTTTCAAATAATTGTAGTGGAGTAAAAGTACAATATTTGCCTCTGAGATGTAGTGGAGTAGAAGTAAAAGTATTGGAAATTGGAAATACTCAAGTAAAGTACAAAAACCTCAAAATTGTACAGTACTTGAGTAAATGTACTTAGTTACTTTACACCACTGCTTACTTGCCCAGATAAAAATCCCACCCGCACTATGAAATCCTGAGCGTTTTTAATGTAACTCTATGAGTGTACAAATTACAAAATGTTAACCAAGTGCAGTTGTGACAAGATGAACTACTGCACAGTATGAGTTAATGAGCAGCAGTCCTTGGCAGGGTAAAAGAGAGAGTGCATTCCTCCTTGCATAAAGCTAGGGAAGTATCAGTATTCCGAACTAAGCCTTTTCTTGGCTTTCCTTGCACAAGGTTATGAAATAAAAACTTGTGGGCGGCCATAGTGTGAATTTATCTTTTTTTCCCCCATGTTTTGAATGTATTCTGAACAGCATTTCTACACCACCAGCATGGCTCTCCAATCCCATCCAAGCATATGAATGGGATCCAGCCAGGAAGCCAGGCATGACAAGTTTTGGCACACAGTCTAGTGTTCAAAAATGCAAACAAGAGGGTTATGAATATGATAATGAGATCCAACGTGTTGTCATGTCAGAAGTAGACTCTTGAGAGAGAGCAGCACAATGGGGTGAGATGGCTGCCTTGAGGCAATAAACCAACCCGCTATCATACAGCATTCCCCAGAGGTGATAAATGATTCATTTAATTACTGTGTAATTGGCCCAGACTACAGATATTTAGCCTTTTGTTTTGTAACATAAGTTTTATGTAGGTTTCCTGGTCTAAACATTTGAGTTGAAAATGACAGTGATCAGGAGGGGAAAACTCGTAAAATCTTGTCTTTTTTTTATGACAAAACCCCGGCTGACTTTGCAATGGAGCATGAATAGTTAGAAATGGGCTCCCTGGGGCCACAGTACGCTCTGCCTCTAGTCTTTACAGTAACGAAGGAACTGGAAGGCATGTGAAGACTAGAAACATCTACATCTAACAGACACACTGCGAGAAGAAGTCTATACTTAGATCTTTGTTACCATGCATGGACCCTCACTCAACTCAGAGTATCCAAATGTAACCATAGTATCCAAATGTAACCAAAGTATCCAAATGTATGTAACCAGAGTTACATTTGATTTTTCTGTGGAAAAAAGCTACAATAGTGGTTCTCAAAGTGGATTCCAGTGACTATCTGGGTTCCTTTACTTATGGGGGGGTATAAATGGACCCATTCAAGTATGTAACTCTTGGCAGTGTACAAATGGAACCAAATGGACCCGTTAGGGTCCATTTGGTTCCATCTTCCATTTGTACACTGTCAAGAGTTAAGGGGAGACCTTGAAATGCAAAAAGTTTGAGAAGAAGAACCATTGATCTAACACAGCACAGTCACATTGGGGAGAAGAAGTATTCACTGGATCTTTGTTAGTGTTACCAACCTTGGAGGCAGATCAAGCCGACAGAGCAGACCGTGAAAACGGATGGCATCCTCTTGTCGGTTCCTCTGCGCCGATGTTCCGTCCTCGTAGATACTTCCATGGTTTGTTCTTAAACGTGAAAAATGAAATGTCTCCCCCCCGTTTAGGTCTCTCTATCTCTCCTCTCCAGCAGTGGGAGAACCAGACCCAGACCCAGACCAGACCGCAGCGAACAACAACAGGGATCCGTATAAATGAAGATAGTATTACAGCCTCTAAAAAAAAACTGTATACAGGAGCTTCTTTTCTCACGGTGAGACTGGAGACTCTCTCAGGCTCACCTCTCTCTGTTTAGTCCCCTCGTTCTTCTGGAAAAAGCACAAAGAAAGAAGATAGAACACGGACCTAAACGACTAAAAAAAACGAGTTGGAGGAGTTAAAACTGTGTGAAAAAAACTAAGTTTTACAGTTTTGAAAGAGTCCCGTGGGAAGTCTACACTCTACAGCTCGTGCGGCGAAATGCGAACTCCGGGAACAATTGTTGTTGGAGGAACTCGACTGTACCATACAATACGATCCTCTCTCTCTCTCTTTCTCTCTCTCTCTCTCTCTCTCCATTCAATGTGTTTGACCGTCTTGTATGGAGCCGCGTCTCTTCCCTGCGAGGCGAGCACTTCTCTTCTCTTCAGTCCACACTCACACACAACAGACTCGCTCTCTCCCACGGCGGAGTGCTCTCACTGCGGACTTGCGGACGGAGCTGCTTGCTTTACTTCCAAGTTTAGTTTGTCTTCCCACTCATTCAGCTCCTCGCCGTCGTTTGTTTCATCATTGCCAGTTCCGGTGTTACGACCAGAATGGCAACCCTGTCGAATCTTGCGACCACAGAGGTCGCTGTTTCACAGATTTGGTGTCGTGTTTGCGGTGGTGGGAAAAAAGTACTCAAATTTTTTTGCTTAAGTAAAAGTATCAATACTTCAATGTAGAAATGCCCTGTTACAAGTAAAAGTCGGGAATTAAACATTTACTTGAGTAAAACTACAAAAGTATTGGTATCAAATTGTGCTTAAAGTACCAAAAGTAGAAAGTACCCATTATGCAGTAGAATGTGCCTTTTCACAGGTTATCATGAATATATATAAATGTATTAACAATCTTTTGAAAATAGCAGATCTACAAGCTCACAACACGTCGCATATTTGCGATGTGTTGTGAGCTTGTAGATCTGCTGCTATTTTCAAATAGCCAAAGTTTAAATACGGCTGGTGTGGTTAATGTATATGTTTTGTAATAATAATCAAAATCTACAAAGTAACTAGTAGCTAAAGTTATCAAATAATTGTAGTGGAGTGAAAGTATCATATTTGCCTCTGAGATGTAGTGGAGTAGGAGTAAAAGTACAGACAATTGGAAATACTCCAGTAAAAAAAAAATCACAATTGTACTTGTACAGTACAGTACTTGAGTAAATATACTGAGTTACTTTCCACCACTGTTTATTGTAATGTGTTTATTGTTGTTATAGTGAGAATGTCGGGTATTAATTATGCTGATAGTTTATGGGGAATGGTGGACATGTTTTCCATGTGGACTAGGCAATAAAAGGCTGAAAGGCCATTTTATTTATAGTTTATTAAGTTGTATTATTTAATTTAATGTAATTGATATGACAGTAAAAAAAAGAGTTGATATAAAAGGATGTTATGATTAAAAAAGATGGTGTTTGTTTTTAAATACTGTATATTTTTCACGATGAAAAAAAGGAGAGGGTTTGAAACACTGGGCTACAGTGACCTCTGCTGGCACAGTATTCACTAGGTTACTAATTTTGGTGTAACGATCGATTCCCAACCTGTTCCCAACTTGGGAAAAGTTATCCAATACAACACTGCCACCCTGTGGCCGATTGTGTGTATTGTCTTAAATTCTGCCTGGATTAATTGCACAGATGTTGCAGGCAAGTCTTGCTTTAGCGATAGTGACCTGGTAGTGACCTATGAAGATGATAGTGTTAGTGGTCACCAGATAATTCGACAAAGCTTAATGTCGTTTATATCAATGAATAAAGCATTACATCCATCCCATTGTTTGTGGAATCCTACTTGTATGAAACAGTAAAGACATGCACCCATAAAAAACAGTTAGAATAATGAAGCAAAAAAAATCTATAACAACATCTCAAAGTATCAAGCGGGATTCGATCCTGCCTCCACAGTTGACAAAAATCCGTGGTCCTGCGCCTAACCTGTCACGCTGTGAGACACTGGAAGGACTCCCAGGAAATAATGTATATAGTCTTTTAATGTATATCTGGTTGCTCATATAAGCAGATATTGACTGATATAAGCGTTCCGTTCACATGATAGTTTAATAGCTGTAGAAACAAGTCAATGATGTTGGTGGTCACACCATGAACCACAAACTCTTGTGTGAAGTCTGACAAGTGCATAATAGCCTATCATATTAATAATCTTAGTTATCTTTGAATTACAAAGGCTGCTGTGCACTGCAGAGCGTAGAACAGCATCACCTGCTGTAAGTCCTACGTTCAGACAGCAGCAGCATCAGTTCAAAGTAGCCTCATTATATTATATCACAATGCATTCATCTAATCAATATCAAGCCCATTAACCTGGACTCTACACACCTCTTCAGTTGTGCATTAATGCCATTTTCTAACCACTCTATTACATGGCCACAACTTTGTGTGCGAAAATGTCATATGACCATTTTATTTTACCTGTAAAATCACATTGAGACCATAGTCTCTTTTACGAGTGTGCACTGGCCAAGAAAAGAGGCAAATACATGTTACACAGCTCTGCCAGTAACAACAAATACATGACATGACAAAGACAAACAAATAACATTCGTAATACCAAGAAAAAACTACTACCAGGGAGGCTCAGAGAGAATCTAAATAGCTAACCATTAACAGACTAATGAAAAACTAATAAGAACATATATCATAATGATAATTATGACCATAATGGCCACATGGATGGAAATAGGAAGTACAAGGAGGACACATAAGCTCTGATAGTCATTTGTTTATTAAGGGTTGTTACATCCTCAAGATACTATGCTAAATAGCACAATCAAAATCAGCTATTCAACAAGCATGTACAGTGTACACATACAAGGAGACAGTCTTCAAACATTGTTCTCTTGCAGTAGGCTACACAACAATCACATGGAAGAAACCAAAAAACAAACCAAGTGCATGGAAGCATATTGCACATAACTGAATATTGCACATTTCAGTAGACCATGCAGATTTTGCTAGCTAGCACCATTACTACATGGCCATTTAGCAAACAATTTATCAGCACTCAGCTTGTTTAGTGGCTGAATTAAGTAGTAGCCATGGAAACCAACGGAGCAGGAGGCTCCTGTTGTTGTAGCGCGAGGCAGCTTGATGTACAAGTTGCGCTTTACATTTACATATGGACATTAGAATACCAATCAATGATGGTTTTAGACCTAAATGAGAAGGGCCATGGGTAGACTGAAATGTTTGCCTTAATTATTGGGAAGAATGGGAATCACTTCAGAAATTTGGAGGAAGATTTGATTTAATTAATTTGTCCCTTAGTAAGTAAGTAAGATGATGATAAGTGGTCTATATCAGCAGGGGGAATCCTCTGCTGGCCCGTCTGACACAACTCCCTCAAAGTCCTGCGATGTGAGCACAGCTGAATGGATAGAGAGGCTCTGCTTGTTTGGGTCGCAGTAGGTACTAGTTTCAATTCTTGGCTTTGGCTGTGTTTGTGTGTTCCATGAGCAAAACCTTAACACCTCCAACCCTTGATGTTTGCTGCCAAGCAGGGCACTGGGGGTTACCATTTCTATAGTCTTTGGCATGACTGATGATAGATTGAATCCTGACATGACCTCCCAATCTCAGGGCAGACACTCTAGAAAGTAAAAGAACATAATAAGGGTATTATTATTACAAGGGTAAATGAGTGCAAAGAAAAACAACTGAGTGCTCCAAATGATCCAGGTAAACATCAAACCTGTAGCATCTGTATGCATGATGAGGTGGTGAGGCTAGCTGGTCTCCTCCTCCTCCTCCTCCTCCTCCACTCCTACTCCTCCACTCCTCTACTCCTCCACTCCTACTCCACTCCTACTCGTGACACCGCAGAAAGGGCAATGGAAATGGGCCCCACTGGGCCTGCAGTCCATGTGGCAGATGGTCACGTATAAGTCTATAAAGAGACAAAAGCATCATGTCCATTGTATGGTTTCCCTATGAAATTAAACTAACTAGTGTTACAGACTAGACAGGTCTTGGGATTGAAGTGCTCATTGTGTCTATCAAGTCCTAACCTGGAGTGTGTAGATAGAGGTGGAAACCAAGGACATTAACAAAAGGAGATGGACTGGCTTTAAAAAACAGATATTGTTTGGAGGTGGGTCAGTCCAAATGTTTAAGGAAAGGAAAAAAAATAAACGGAAGGAAGTATAAACCCTATATACTCCTAATACTGGTATGTGACATTATTATGGGTAAGCTTACTTAACAGCAGTACAAACAAGTGATAATGGAATAGCACAAAGCTAATGGAGGGTAACTAACCATCAACTCTGACTGCATTCTTTTTATGCACATCCAAGTGCCTTAAGACCTTTTTTGGGTCGTACCTTTGAATTTCCCAGTGGGACAACTGAGTGCTCCAAATGATCCAGGTAAACATCAAACCTGTAGCATCTGTATGCATGATGAGGTGGTGAGGCTAGCTGGTCTCCTCCTCCACTCCTACTCCTCCACTCCTACTCCTCCACACTCCTACTCCTCCACTCATCCACGTGACACCGTAGAAAGGGCAATGGAAATGGGCCCTACTGGGCCTGCAGTCCATGTGACAGATGGTCACGTATAAGTCCATAAAGAGACAAAAGCATCATGTCCATTGTATGGTTTCCCTATGAAATTAAACTAAACTAACTAGTGTTAGAGACTAGACAGGTCTTGGGATTGAAGTGCTCATTGTGTCAATCAAGTCCTAACCTGGAGTGTGTAGATAGAGGTGGAAACCAAGGACATTAACAAAAGGAGATGGACTGGCTTTAAAAAACAGATATTGTTTGGAGGTGGGTCAGTCCAAATGTTTAAGGAAAGGAAAAAGCTAGTAGCCTACAAGACACTCGCAAAGTTATCCTTGTCTAGCTCTGGTCCATAGCGTTAGGAGTTCTCCTTAACGCTATGATACTTTCCATTCTTTCCCCTCGCACCGCAGCCTCTCGTCTTCAATCCCAAGAGACTAGAAAAGTGGAGCATTTTCACAAATCACACAAAGTGCTGTGCATGTTTACAAATTGACAGATGTAATGACAACATTTCGACAAAAACACAAATGGTCAAAGTGGATCCCTTGTGTCTCAATTTCATCATGTTCATTGATCATGGCAAGATCTTTAGACCTACAATATCTTTAGTGGCCTAACCCACCGACCCAAAACCACAACAAAGACTTAAGTAGGTGACTGTTATCCAACTTTCTGAAAGTCACATTTGGGGCCATGAAAATGGGCACTTTATCAATAGATGTTTTAAGGAATGATTATCCTTATTAATTGTATGTCTGTTGCCAAATGCTCTGTTCTCTGAAGGCCACATTGCCCACCTCCATGACCACAACATGCTGCCCAGGTGTGCATCTCTAAGTGACTGAGCCTGAGTACAGTTGTAGCTGGTAGAAGCACTCACATGTCACATCGCAGGACTGTGAGGGAGTCGAGTCAGGACGGGCCAGCAGAGGATTCCCCCTGCTGGCCACTCCACTCCTACTCCTCCACTCCTCCTCCATGTGACATACGTGACCATCTGCCACATGGACTGCAAGTCTATAAAGAGACAAAAGCATCATGTCCATTGTATGGTTTCCCTATGAAATTAAACTAAACTAACTAGTGTTACGGACTAGACAGGTCTTGGGATTGAAGTGCTCATTGTGTCTATCAAGTCCTAACCTGGAGTGTGTAGATAGAGGTGGAAACCAAGGAAATTAACAAAAGGAGATGGACTGGCTTTAAAAAACAGATATTGTTTGGAGGTGGGTCAGTCCAAATGTTTAAGGAAAGGAAAAAACTAAAAGAAAGGAAGTATAAACCCTATATACTCCTAATACTGGTATGTGACATTATTATGGGTAAGCTTACTTAGCAGCAGTACAAACAAGTGATAATGGAATAGCACAAAGCTAATGGAGGGTAACTAACCATCAACTCTTAGCGCGTTCTTTTTATGCACAGCCATGTGGTGCGAGACCCTTGCAATCAGGTGGTAGGTTTGAATTTCCCAGTGGGACAAAGATAAAGGTACAGAACAAAGTGCCTTATCGCCGTTGGTGTGTTGGACCTCCTTGAACACACTGCTATGGACCTGAAGGAACAATATAGGAAAAATAAACATTTTTTTTAAATTGTTAATAGCTCTAGGGCAGTGGTTTTCAACCTTTTTCCATGTCAAGGACCCCCAAAATCATATGTATTTGACTACGGACCCCCATCTCAAAATTTGTGCCAGAGATTTTTCAAAAATAGCAGATATACAAGCTCATAGCGTGGCACAGTGCTATGAGCTTGTATATCTGCCATTTTGAATAGCCACAGTGTGTGTGTGTGTGTGTGTGTGTGTGTGTGTGTGTGTGTGTGTGTGTGTGTGTGTGTGTGTGTGTGTGTGTATATATATATATATATATATATATACATAAAATATGCAGGTTTAAGTGGTTAATATGATTGCAACGCTATATTAGATAATCTTGCTGGAGACCCCCTGGAAACCCTCAAAGAACACTGGTGGTCCCCGGACCACTGGTTGAGAACCACTGCTCTAGTCTAGGGCACTGTTTCTCAAATAGGTTCAGGACTATTTTGCCTACAGGTATTATATACACATTTATATTTATTTATTTGTTAAGCTCAAGGAAACCTGTCTACATTCAAATAACAAATCACCCCCCCCCCCCCCCCCCCCCAAGCTGGCCATGGGGGGGTGAACCCTACAACTCTCGTAGATTGAAAACGTCAGAATCGTAAATACGTCTACGAGGGTTGTATACTACAGCTAGCACAAAACATTTTCAGATGGGGGGGACAAATACTATAATAATGTGAGGGTCCATGACATGAAAATATTTAAGAACCACTGGTTAAAATAATTAAAAAATTGAGAAGCAAGCCCAAATAAGCAACTGAAATGTATAAACAATCCCAAAAAAAAACGCAGCCCGCAACTAACCAATATTTACAAGCAACTTCACAGCAACATAAGCCCAATGTCCATAAGTCCATCATGATTTGTGAGCGTGGGAACTCATTTTAAACAAGCTTAGTGCTTTACGAGTTATCCAGTTTAGTAGACCTTGTATTGTGAATTGTACTTCCATGTACTGTTTCTCATGTCTTACTAAATAAAGTACATCAATCAATCATGTCACTAATAATAAGCGGACATGACAACACTGCTTGTAGACCTTACTGTTATTTAGCTTTAGCCATTCAAGCTAACTAGCTGGCTACTGAACTTGCAATGCTCAATTAGAGAACTAAGGGATAAACAAGAGCACAGGCCCTACTCGTGGACGTCGGGCCCTCATACCAACCTCATGGAGTCTGTTTCTCACAGTTTGAGCAGAAACATGCACATTAGTGGCCTGCTGGAGGTCGTTTTGTAGGGCTCTGGCAGTGCTCCTCATGTTCCTCCTTGCACAAAGGACCAGTTAACGCTCCTGCTGCTGGGTTGTTGTCCTCCTACGGCCCCCTCCACGTCTCCTGGTGTACTGGCCTGTCTCCTGGTATCTCCTCCATGCTCTTGACACTGTGCTGGGACTGGGAGACACAGCAAACCTTCTTGCCACAGCGCGCATTAATGTGCCATCCTGGATGAGCTGCACTACCTGAGCAACTTCTGTGGGTTGCAGAAACTGCCTCATGCTACCTCTAGTAGTGATGGCACTGGCAAAATGCTAAAGTACCCAAAAATCAGCCAGAAAGGACGAGGACAGGGAAATGGTCTGTGGCCACCACCTGCAAAACCATTCCTTTATAGGGGTTGGCTTGCAAATTGCCTCTAATTTCCACCTGTTGTCTGTTCCATTTGCACAACAGCAGGTGAAATTGATTCACAATCAGTGCTGCTTCCTAACTGGACAGGTTGATATCCCAGAAGTGTGATTGACTTGGAGTTACATTGTAATGTTTATGTGTTCCCTTTATTTTTTTGAGCAGTGTATTTCTTTATTATCAGACATTATAGCCCAATCAGACCAATATAGCAGTGGATATACCTCTAAAAGGCCATATACTGTAAGCCATAATGTCCATTATTTCTCCTGCCAAAAGTAGCTCCTACCTGGTGACTGGAAGGTATTTTATGGCAAAAAATGGCTTGCAGGTATCAGGCAAGTTACCTAGTAACCTAGCCCCCCCCCCCCTCTCGAACTGTTAGGTGTACATATTTTGTTTTTCTTATTTTTTTTAAAACTGCTGATGTTCTGCATAGTAGCTATTGTATATCTGTTTGTCATTTAATGTCACTATGAATTGAGTACAAACGACCCCAATGTAAACAAGCCAATGGCTTTCTTGTTTTTTTTTTAATTCCTAATAGCTGTATTGAACTGTACTTCCATGTGCTTTTTTCTGCAAACTTCTAATAAAGTATTCAATCAATCAATCAATCAATCAATCAATGTCTCCAATGATCCTACTAGCCTAGTTGACTACCTGGGTGAGCAGATCTACAAACAAGCACCAATTTGTAGATCGGCTATTTTCGGCGCACGGCACCGTCATACAGAGACCTACAAAAACTGGCTTTAAGTGACTACTGTGTCTGTGTGACGTGTTTCTCAGGTGTTGTGGCGTGCATGCGCATCAGGCTGTGATCACTAGTGTTGCCATGTCTGCTTATTATAAGCGACTTTGGGCTTGTTTTTCTGTAAAGTTTCTTGGAAATTATTGGCAGTTGCGGCGGGTTGCGGGGTTTTTTTTTTTGGCTTGTTTTCTAAAGTGTAGTTGTTGTTTATTTGGGCTTGCTTCGTAATGTCATTCAAACCAGTGGTTCTCAAACATTTTCAAGTCAAGGACCTCCCAAATTAATATGAATTTGTCTGCAGACCCCCATCTGAAAACATTTTATGCCAGGGACCCCCATACAAGATTTGTGTTGTTAAAAATGTAAATTTACTTCAACATTGTTTTTAAATAGCAGATCTACAAGCTCACATTTTCAAGTAGCCAATGTATTGTGTGGTCAGCTTCTTTTGGGCTCGTTTTCATAGACGTCGTTGCTTGTTTCTCTCGCAAAACCTGGCAACGCTGGTGATCACTGAGCACCATTATCATGGCTGTCGGTGTGAAGATGAGGACGTGGAGGATGTGTGTGTGTCCCTCCAGTCCCTTTATCCTGTATCTGTTGACCACCATTCTACTGAGCCAGGGGGACCCTGTCACCGGGGCCCCAGAGCCGGGGCAGTGGACCGTTGCCCTTGTCAACGTGAGTAAACAAACAGCATTTATAATGCTTCTATATGTTATGGGGCAGCAGTGTTGCCATGTCTGCGTATTATAGGCGACGTTGGGCTTATTTTTCCTGTAAAGTTGCTTGTAAATATTGTGGGTTTTTTTTGGTGGGGGGGCTTGTTTCTAAAGTGTAGTTGCTTATTTAGGCTTGTTTCCCCAATGTTATTTTTTTTTATTTAATTTAAAAACATACTTAATTATTATGGTTGTAACCAGTGGTTCTCAAACATTTTCATGTCAAGGGCCCCCAACAAGATTTGTGTTTAAAAAAAATATTCCACATTTTTCAAAATGTCTTTGAAAATAGCCCAATGTATTATATTTAAAAGGGCGAAGCCAGGGCTCTCTTCTTTTGGCTTGGTTTGCATAGACCTGGTTGCTTGTTTCTTTTGCAAAACCTGGCAACACTGCTAGCTTGTTGTGCTAAAACGCTAGCAGGCAGATGTAATGCTTGTGACTTGAATCAAGGAATGTGTTGCAATGCAGAGTGACTGGAGTCATGTGTGTGTGTGTGTGACAACATCTGTGTACTTGTTGTCATATTGTGGAGAAAAATGGACGAAACACAGTGGCTGACAGACCAACACTAGAGTTGTTTAGCACTGGGCTAGCCGCCTTGTGTCTGTCATCATTAGCAATTAGCTGTTTTAATTTAGCCAGATTATAATGGTGGTGATGATGACGATGTTAATAAGCCTTTTGCCAGATAGCCCTATCTGTGAGAGACGTACAGTGGTTCTCAACCTGTGGGTCGAGACACCCCAAGGGGGTTCCCCACATGATTTTGGGGGTGTCCCCATGCAGATGACAGCTCAAGTGACAATTTAAGGATTTGTAATACCTTTTTTGATACTGAAATGAAATGGAACAAAATACCATTACTGCATCAAAAGTAATCAACAAACTATACCAAATACTGAAAATAGCTGATCTACAAGCTCGCTGCAAGGCGTTGTGAGCTTGTAGATCAGCTATTTTAGCACAATATTTGGCTGTGGAACTGAGTCAAACAAAATGTAATGCCTATACTATTCCACATGCTAATGTGAAGGGGCCAGCTGTGTAAAACAGCATTGGTTTGTACAGTACGTCCCCTGTATGCATGTGTATATCACCTCTAGTACCCTGATAAGTTATCAGGGTAGGGCATTGGTTCTCAAAGTGGGGTACGGGGACCCCCAGGGGTACTTGAGGGAGTTCCAGGGGGTCCCCAGCTAAATGATGGATAGGAACCAAATGGACCCTTATGGGTCTGTAACTCTTGAGAGTGTACAAATGGAACCAAATGGACCCGTTAGGGTCCATTTGGTTCCATTTGTACACTCTCAAGAGTTAAGTTAACATTGATTTTACAATATAAATGGGGGTCCCAGAGATAGAAATGCCACTAAATGGGGGTCCGTAGTCTAATTCATGTCAAACTGGGGGTCCTTAAATTACAACGATTGAGAATCACTGCTAGAGCCGTAAAAATCTTCTCTTATGGGGGTCCCTGGCTTATCTTTTCAAATGGGGGTCCGCGGGCTAATAAGTGTCCATTTGGGGGTCCTTGACGTGAAAAAGTTTGAGAACCACTGCAGTAGGAGACACAAAGAGTCTCCTTTGTGTCTCCTACCGAAACTGCTGCGTACCGGTCCGCTGGTCATGAAATTATTGGCTTAGGAATGAGACAAAAACTAAAACTATCCATGAATTCAAGTCTCCATGGGGTGACTAATCCATAGAAAAAAAGTTTTTGGGTGAACTATTACTTCAACATTAAGACATAGTTAAGGAGAACTAGCTGGCCTTCATCAATGATTCAGTGTAGTAAAAAAAAAGTTCCAGTTTTTTCCACTGTGATTGTGCCCTGCCTGCTGCCTCGGAGTCTCCATATCCAGTTGCAGTGAAAGGTGAGACGCTGGTGTTCAGGGGATTGTCTCACACCCTCTCTCTCTCTCTCTCTCTCTCTCTCTCTCTCTCTCTCTCGGTCTCTCTTAAATCCTTCACAGACCTCAAGACCGTTGCTGTTAAGGAAATCAATGTACAAAGACACTGATATTAAATTGAAAGGTAGGCTGTATGATATTAATTATGGCTCATTTATACTTTGTCGTATGTCTGCATCAAGCGTTCAACAAAGTATAGGCTTTAACGGTTAAAGCCTATACTTTGTTGAACGCTTGGTCTTAATGGGTTAGTAACCCATTAAGACCTGAGGCCAATTCTACAAACGCCTTCTAAACCAGTAGTTCTCACACTTTCAAGATCTTTCAAAAAGGCCCAAAAATAGCAGATTTTTTTCTCACCGCACGAAGTGACGTGCGGTGAGCTTGTACATCTACTATTTTGGAATAGCCAACGCAAAAGTCTAAAATGGCACAGATTCTTTCCTGTTTTTTTTTGGATTAATATTTAGATAGATTTGAAAGGTATTGTGGACATCTTTAATGATTGGATGGATTTCATGATTGTTCTTCATTCAAACGAATGCTTTTGTCTCCATTTGTCAGTCGTGCCCTTTGGCTGTCCAGAAGAGGTGAATTTAACCATCCATTGGTACTTAAAGTTCTACCCCTGTCACAATGAATTCAATAACATCGACGTAAGTAAAAGCAGCACTCACTCACGGCACTTCGTTCAACCAGTAATCATTAAGGACTCTTGGACTAAGCTTTGGGTCTTTATTGGTCATCATGTGAATGTGAATCATGGCTTGTCTTTTTACTTTAGGAAATGTATGAGAAAACACCTTTGAGTCGGGGGGAGAGCATGGACCCGAACCCCCTGAACCCCCTGGGACCAGGAGAATACATTGAGCACAAACACAGCCCCTTAACGTGCAACAGCGGACTGCACTCCTTTACCATGCTCCGCGTAAGACCACTTCAACTCAACTTTATTGTCATATCACAAGTTTACAGGTGTAAAGGTCCTTACACACCGGGGCGATTTTTTCGTGCGAATAATGCGTTTTTTTAAAAAAACCTTATAAAGTCAATGGCTCCGTACATAGAGCGAAAAAGCGAAGCGAAAAAGCGTCTTTTAATTATTCGGAACGAGTCCGAATTTTGCGTATATTCGCCGGTATGTAAGGACCTTAAGAGTGGGTGAAATTCTTTTTAGTGGCAAGCTGAAGCTACCCACAAATTGCAGTTACATTTAATGTAAAATAAGAACAGAGTAACAATATCAAAACAAATATATTATAAAGTGTGTAGTCTTATGTAATAGTAAATAAAGGCATATCGAATAGCAGCGAATATCAAGCATGCATTATGTTTGGAAATGGGAGTGCATTCACTCGTACAGTACATGAAGTAATTTTTTATTCTTTCACTTTACTCTCTAATGTAGTTTGTTGAGCTTTTATGTCAAGTCACACCTTTCTGCATTTGTTGTGTCTTTCAGAAAGCCAAGGCCCAGCCACGCAAAGTGTCGCCCCCTGTCGAGGGCGTCCCACCGGTAAGAAGACATTTGACTTTGTTTTTAATTGTGGACTTCAGATCAGACCAAGAACTTGAGAGGAACCTTTACATAATTGTGGTTTTGATGATATCTTGACATCAGTGCCAGACACAACACGGTCGTTAGTACTCAACGTGTTGTGAGCTGTAGATTGGCTATCTTCACAATCTTTGCAGAACACCATTGTATGACGAAGTACAAAATAACACTTTTCAGCCATAATGACATGCCCAAGATAGGGATTGATTATGAATTATTATTTGATTAAATTATAGATTATTCTTTTATAATAGTGGATACCTGTAGACTAGGATTGTCTTTCACCAGGTGAATGGAAGGATACGAGTCGAGGTGGATCTTCAATCTCAGGTTATTTGCGTGCAGTCAGGTTACAAACAGCATTTACTTTACTCAGTATTTATGCTTTTTATCTGACTCTGGCCCTTTGGTCGGGCGCCCTCATTCATGTCTGGCCATTTCTCAGTCTATTAGGCACATAACATCTTCATATAAATCGCCTCTTTTCCAAGAAATAAGAGTTCACTGATATGACAACATTTGATTTGTGTTCTTAATATCACCCTCTTATGGGAACGTTCTACGGCTGTCTTCCCGGGTTTTTCCCAGAAATGGACTTCAGACCCTTGCCTATTGGAGCTGAATATTTGCTGAACTCAGAGTAGATGTTTCACCATCAACTCTTCGTGCATAAATACTTTTACTCAATATTCTGCTGTCTAAAGGCCTTCTAACCCCTATCCTCTTTCTCTGGTTTTACATAGGATTTCACCCCTGTATAGGAGTCTCTTCTACATAGGATTTTGCCACTACATAGGTTTTCTGCCACGACAATAGATTAAATCAATTGGTTTCACCCGTACTTTACTACTTTATACACGTTTTGTTGATTTTCTAGGATGAAAATGACACATGGATAACTGAAGAGTTTGCCAGTAGCAGCAGCAGTGGCGATGTGGACAGTAGTACGAGGCTGAAAGATGACACTATTGCCACCACATGGAAGGATGGGCCGTATCTACTGGTTGTCAAGATCACCTCAAATAAACCCGAGGCCAACTGGAATCTAACAGGTCGGTTCATGAATAGCTCCTTTAACCACTTAACCCATGAAGACCTGAGGCCGATTTCTACAAATGCCTTCTAAATCAGTAGCTCTCACCCTTTCAAGATTTTTCAAAAAATTTCAAAAAGAGCTGCTATTTTTCAATTGCCAGCAATAAAAATGACACAGATGCTTTCCTGGCGTGTTGTGTGAGCTTGCAGATCGGCTATTTTTACTATTTCTGAAAAATGTCACCTATAATGACATGAAAGTGGTTAAACTGTTTGATAATGCAGCTTCACATGAAATCATAAGTAAAGTAAATGATAATTAGTAATCATGAGAATCAAAGCCTTTGATAATTAAATCTAGTTTTCGTTACTTTTCAAATAATCCCCGATTTTGCTTTTCCAGTTGACATCATCATGAAAGGCACCCACGGATTCATTTCCATAACAGAATATCCTCTCATGATTGTAAGTGAATTCAGTAATGCGATATCCATTATATATTATTATTATTATTATATTATTGCATTACAACGAGAGAAAACTGCTCCTGCCATGTTCCCTATCAAGGATTGTCATAAGAAGAGCTGAATTATACAAGGTCTTATTAACTCAATTTCTGCCAATCACGCATAAATGCGATCTATTAGATAGCGCACTTGGCCGCCAAGATCGCATAAATGCGTTCTATTGAAAAAAATGAAAAAAAAAAAATGTTTTTTTTTTTTTCAATTTGACCCAAAGACCAAGGAGATATGATTTTTCGAAGATCTAGACTCCTATCCACTTGTTAACTAAAAACTTAAAAATTCTGTATCTCGGCTCCTGAGTACTTTTGTAATTTCAATGAAAAATCTCTGGCAGACAACAGCAAAAAATCTGAAATAATTAGGGCAGGCTAAGTGTTAAAACGGGAGAAAAAAACAAAACAGTTTGCCTCATTGATTGATTGAAACCTTTATTTGTTCTCGAAAAGAGCATTGAGGTTTACCCTCATTTTCAATGCTATCGAGATTACATACACAAAAATTAAACGAAACATACAGATATAAAACACAGAAACAACTAAAATAAAAACATAACGGAACATTTGTAAGTTAAAAACAATGACATGGTGAGGTAGGGAGATTTAAGAGCAAGTAATTCAATTGTCCATAGGATATTGGGGCATTCATTTTTAGCGTGAGTTGTAGAGTGTTCCATGAAATGGGAGCATCAAAGCAGAAAGCAGATTTTCCTAGTTCAGACGGAACAGGTGAATGCCATGCTTTGAGTGTAACACTTTATAAACATTGTAATTTCTAGTGCATTGGTTCTCAAAGTGGGGTCCGGGGACCCCCAGGGGTACTTGAGGGGGTTCCAGGGGGTCCCCAGCTAAATGATATACAGGAACCAAATGGACCCGTATGGGTCTGTAACTCTGAGAGTGTACAAATGGAACCAAATGGACCCTAACGGGTCCATTTGGTTCCAATTGTACACTCTCAGAGTTAGATTAACATTGATTTTACGATATGAATTGGGGTCCCAGAGATGTAAATGCCATTAAATGGGGGTCCGTAGCCTAATGCATGTCAAACTGGGGGTCCTTGAAATTAAACTGGTTGAGAATCACTGCTAGAGCCGTAAAAAAAATCTTCTCTTATGGGGGTCCCTGGCTTATCTTTTCAAATGGGGGTCCGCGGGCTAATAAGTGTCAATTTGGGGGTCCTTGACATGAAAAAGTTTGAGAACCACTGTTCTAGTGTATCTGATAGCCATCTTGCCTCACTGGAGTTTTGCCCTTTTGTATTTAATGTCTTTCTAAAAGCCATTGTTTGTATGTGTGTACGCTGTACTAGTTCTACATGGTGATGTGTGTGGTGTACATCCTGTATGCCCTGCTGTGGTTCATGTGGGCGGCCTGCTACTGGAAGGACCTTCTGAGGATCCAGTTCTGGATAGCGGGGGTCATCTTCCTGGGCATGGTGGAGAAGGCGGTCTTCTGCGCCGAATATGAGAACACCAACACTGTCGGTTCTGCCTGTGAGTTTTTCCGCTTCTTATCGTTGTCGCTTTATGCCAAGCAGTGGTAGAAGAAGAACTCAGGCTTTTTGACTTAAGGGCATAGTTCACCCAAAAAAAATGCTTTTCAGTACCAGCGGACCGGGAGGAGACACAAAGGAGACTCTTAGTGTCTCCTACCGGAACCACTGCCAGTCATCAAATGATTGGCTTAGGAATTGCGAAGAAAAAAAGGATCTATGAATTCAAGTCTCCATGGGGTGAAAAAAAAGTTATTTAGGGGGTGAGCTATCCCTTTAAGTAAAAGTAGCAATGTCAAAATGTAGGAATACTTAAAAAAAAATGAACATGAGTAAAAGTACAAAAGTATTGGCAGCAAAATATACTTACAGTACCAACGTAAAAGTACTACATTTTTTTTGAAAATGTGTCAAACGTTTTTTTTTTTTTTTTTTTTTTAATAGCTGATCTACAAACTACTAATCTACAAACGTGTCACGATGCAATACTTGAGTAAATTTACTTGGTTTACTTTCTACCACTTACCAAGCCACTTCCCTGTATGTGAAATTCTGAATTTCCTCTTTGTCTTTTAGCCCCAGGCCTGTTGATCTTTGCTGAGCTGGTGTCCGCCCTCAAGAGAACCTTGGCCAGGTTGCTTGTCATCATCGTCAGCCTGGGCTACGGCATCGTAAAGTAAGACAAACAGTCTCATGCATTATACACACGTTGCCTAACCGCCCATATGAACAACCTTCACAGAATCTAATAATGGATGCTCGCCTCCAATCAACCCAATAAGACCTGGAACGCATCTGTGTCACTTTAGATTTCTTTGGCTATTCAAAAAATAGCAGATATACAAGCTCATAGCGCGGCACCGAGTGCCGCGCTATGAGCTTGTAGATCTGCTATTTTTGAAAAATCGTAAACATTTTTTTAAAGATATTCTTTCAAAAAACTGTTAGGATTTAGAAAACATTCTTAAAAATTGCCTCAGGTCTTAATGGGTTAAATCAGGAGTTTTCTGCATCAGATACCGATCACCAAGTTCTGTCTTTGCATAGACTTGTGGTTTGATTTAAGATTTGTCCGCTCATTATAACATCATAACATCTCTAAACCCATTCCATTCCGGGAACGCATCTGTGTCACTTTAGCTTTCTTTGGCTATTCAAAAATGGCAGATATACAAGCTCAATGATACAAGCTATGAGCTTGTAGATCTGCTATTTTTGAAAGAAATCGTGAAAATGTGTGCAAATCTTTGAATATATATATATATATTTTAAAGCAAATATTTGTAACTCAAATATTTGCTTCTGGGCGTCCCTGGAACGAACTATTTTACAAATATTCGGTTTAAAAATAATATATATATTCAAAGATTTGCACAAATGTTCACGATTTAAAAAAAGAAATAGCAGATCTACATGTATATCTGCTATTTTTTAATAGCCAAAGAAATCTTAAAAAGGCACAGACGCGTTCCCGGCTTGAATGGGTTAATTGATTGCGATCAGGTTTTTTTCGGACGATTACCAGATCACGCCATGTGGAGTGAAAATCTTCCAATTTATAATCAGTCAGCCTGATCAATCAGAGCACCTCTAAAATGTGATCTTTATGTCAGGTAGTGGCTTCATGTTTGTGTATGAATCTCTCTGCCTATAGACCTCGCCTGGGAACGGTGATGCACAGAGTGGTGGGGCTCGGTGTCTTGTACTTCGGCTTCGCTAGTATCGAAGGCGTTCTGAGGATTACCGGGGTGAGAGAAACCTTTTTACTTGTCATTATACAAAGTGCAGCCAATTCTCCCCACTGAAAAAGTCTGTAAATGGTTTCTGTTCGATAAATTGCTAATCTTTAACCACTTTGACCCTGTCATCCCTATTTTGGCAATGTTGTTATTGGCAAACATTTTGGAGAGATTTCCCAAAATTGGCAGAAATGTTTAAAACCCTTTAAGACCTGGAACGCATCTGTGTCACTTAAGATTTCTTTTGCTATTCAAAAATAGCAGATATACAAGCTCATAGCGCGGCACCGAGTGCCGCGCTATGAGCTTGTAGATCTGCTATTTTTGAAAAATCTTGAAAAAACTTTTTTTACATTTTTTTTCAAAAAACTGTTAGGATTCAGAAAACATTTTTAAGAATCGCCTCAGATCTTAATGGGTTAAAAATAAATAGTGAAAGTAGCAGATTTATAAGCTTACGACGCATTCACCATTCATCATGCAGTGAATTATAAAGGGCCAAGTGGTTAAAGAATCCTCATTAGGCTATATATCAGATGTAGCCCAAATATTTAGTTAGATAAACCTGATAGATAGATAGATAGACCTGAGGTTTTGAGTCGGCTTGTGTTTATAGTTTTTGGAGTATTTCAACGTGGGCACCAGTGAACTGTACTTCCACACCATGATTTATGTTCATTTCTTGCTTTGGATGTTGGTTCACCTTAAGGGGCGAGACAACGGCCCAACTCTCATCACAGCCATTGTTCTGGCCGTGTTTGACTCCTGTTCCGTCTGGTTCATATCCTTCCAAAATACTCAACATCATCCCCAGATAATGAACACAATTCCCAGTAGTCTGTGATAATTATTATCTTGTTATTACAAAGCAATCCCCCTTTGGTATTATTTTCAAATGAACTCAAAGTTGTATCCTTGGCCCATTTGTTGCTTTTGGGTGGTTGGTCTTTTTTCATCTTTGTCTCACTCTGGTGAAGAAGATCTGTCTACCCCGCTGTGTCAAAGATCCTCGTTAGGGCTGGGCAATATGACTTCAAGTCAATGTCACCATTATTTCAAACCTTTGCCAAACTTCTTAAACTATTTAAAAAAATAGTAATGGTGAAAATAGCCCATCTACAAGTTCACAACACCGTGCATCGCGACGCGCTGTGAGCTTGTAGATCGGCTATTCTCACTCTTTGTACACCACAATTGTACAGCAAAGTATATAATACAATGTTAAGTGATATATCAGAGTGATTGATTTATGGTAGTCGATTATAAAATAATCGATTAGAATTGTTTTGTGTCGGTTCGATGACATTATAGAAAATGTTATAAACCCTGCTCGATTATAGATTAACCTACATTAGCAAGATTAAGTCGGTTATTGCTTCTAAATTAGTTTGGTTAACTGCCCAGCCCTACTCGTCATCTCATTTTGGTCCCTCTCCCTGTGACTTTTCTGTGTGTCATTTCTTCTGTCCTGTGCGTTGACTGTCCCTCTGTCCCCTTCTCTCTCATCTCTTCTGTCATATAGTAGTCATACGTTCTCTCTCATCTCTTCTCTCATATGGTGACGGTCCCTCTGTCCCCTCCCTCTCTCAGCCCAAAGATTCTGACCTGGCTCTGCTGGCCAACATTCCCCTGGCACTGCTTGACTCCTCTCTTTGTTGGTGGATATCCTTTGGGTGTAGCTGATACCTGTTGTCTGTCTGGGGTTCCTCTACCCTCATCCTCACCTCCTTGAATTGTAGAATGATAGATCCCCTGTACACACAGTACTCGGGGTTAATTTAACGAATTAACGTAACGGGTAAAGAGGATAGACACACTGTCTTCACTTGCTCAAAACAGTTACGTTTTTATTGAATACTAGTACATACCTGTCCGGGGAGATGAGCACCAAAAGTATGTGCAGTTTGGGTTATGTGCTGCTGTGCACAGACAGTATATCAGGGATGGAAAGTGACTTTGTACTTGGTACCTGCAACAGCTCCAACAGACATGCGCGCGCATCCCGTCGCCACGTCGCAAACCCACAGCGAACACACACACACACACACACACAGGGACGTCACGGGCTCTCAGAAGGTGGGGGGGATGGACTTTTGGTGGACTATACCCCTTACTTTACACTTTGGCTATTCAAAAATAGCAGATATACAAGCTCATAGCGCGGCACTGAGTGCCGCGCTATGAGCTTGTAGATCTGCTATTTTTGAAAAAGCGTGAAAAACATTTGTAGCATTTGTAATTCTGTATTTTCAACATTTCGCGTTTTTTTGGGCGGATTTTGTTAGTTTTTTTCGTGTTTTGGTTACTTTATTTCGGCGTTAGGGTTAGGTTATTTAATTCATATTTTTGCCTGATTTTACCGATTTATTATCAAAAAATGATATATATTTTTTATTTTTTCAAAAAGTGGGGAGTATGAAATCACGGATCTGTGAGAGTGAGGGTGTTGCGTCGTACGCACAGTAAATGGCCGTGACGCCCCTGCACACACACGCTCGCGACCCGTCGCAAATCCAAAACGGGCGACGTTATTTGGTGCATATGCTAATGGACAATGGGCGTGTGCAAATTCAGATCAATTGCTCGCACCATTGAGGAGGAGAACCGGGCAGGACAGACAGATTCTGAACAGACAGATCCATGTCCACAGAGGGTTCCTTAATTATATGTAGGAAATACAATGTTTCGGAAGCATGACCTTCCTCAGGCATCTCTATGACCAAATATGTTGCATACATTCAATAAAACTTCATTCTGTATTGAGCAAGTGAAGACAGGGTGCCGTCCTCTTTACCTGTTGCGGCTCCTCCGCCAACACACCTGTCGAAGAGTTCTTAATCAGGTGTGCTAAAACAGTGGTTTTCAACCAGTGGTCCGGGGACCACCAGTGGTCCTTGAGGGGGTTCCAGGGGGTCCCCAGCCAAATGAATAGTTAGGAACCATATTGACCCGTATGTGTCTGTAACTCTGAGAGTGTACAAATGGAACCAAATGGACCCTAACGGGTCCATTTGGTTCCATTTGTACACTCTCAGAGTTAAATGAACACTAATGATGATGATACAGTGTAGATTGGGGACCCGCAAGAAATCTAAATGGTTGAGTCCCTGGCATATATTTTCGAATGGGGGGTCCGTGGGCTAATATGTGTCAATTTGGGGGTCCTTGACGCAAAAAAGGTTGAAAACCACTGTGCTAAAAGACTTGGATGAACTCAGAGAGTGTACAAATGAAACCAAATGGAGTGGACCCATGAGGGTCCCATTTGTTTCCATTTGTACACTCTTCCAAGTTAAACGAACACTGAGGATTTTACTGTGTAGACCGTGCATGAAAGCCCACCCTAACCCTCATTGGTGTTCCTGATAAAAGGCGTGTTGTGGAGGGAAGATTATTATGTTCTGTGTGCCAACAGTATGAATTTGTTTGATTTATAATGATGTTTTGATTTGTAAATCTATAAATCCATGTTTACCTTGACTGCCACTAACATATTTGTCAGCCTGGCACAAACTATAAAGACCTTGAAGCTGAGGAGAAACCCGGTCAAGTTGTCTCTCTACCGGCACTTTACCAACACTCTAATATTTGCTGTCTTAGGTGAGTGGCACCTTATGCTTTTTGCACTTAAAGCTAGGGTAAGTGATATTTTTGGTTAAAACAAAACGTTTTTTTGTTAAAAGGTTAAAGCACTATATTCTGATAGTAATCATTGTACATATTTTTCATCTTTCATACCAGTAACCTGTAAGCTGATTGTATGACGTTCTTTATAGTAGTGTGTATATCTGTCTGTCTCTTATATGTCATCATGATTTGTGTGCGTGCCTGTGTGGGGATCTCATTTTAAACAAGCTTTAGTGCTTTATGAGTCTTCCAGTTTAGTAGACCTTGTATTGTGAATTTGTACTTCCATGTACTGTTGTTTTCATGTCTTACTAAATAAAGTACATCGATCAATCAATAGAGTGTTTGTTCAGTAACAGGAGTCTCCCGGTCTCTCCAGCTCTTTAATAAACAGAAAATACATTTTCAGGTAGGTGACAAAATGTCACCCAATCAGGAGAGAGTACCCATTTATCAGCTTTATTTTTATCGCGTTCCAGTTCCAATTCTGTCAGCTCATTTCTTAGTGTCATCACCTCCAATTTCACTTGTTTAATCTGTATCCTGACTGAGTTCTCTGTCCTCATTGGATAAAATTGGTATCCTGACCTGAAATTGCATTTTCTGTTTAATAAAGAGCTGGAGAGACCTGGTGATTAGTATGATTGACCACTTAAGCCGTATTTTATACGTCGCACAACAGTTTTGCACAAAAATAGTGAAAGATTCTAACATTTTTTTTCAGCTTCCATTGTTTTCATGGTGTGGACAACAAAAAAGTTCAGACTAGCACATTGTCAGTCGGTGAGTATCCATTCACTTTTATATTAGTCTTTCTTTCTTAAATAGAGAAATACAAAGATATTTCTCTGTTAATAAATAGTTATTCATCAATCGATTTGGACCATGTAATCAGGCCCACCACAGGCTGCTCTTAAACATGCATAAACAAATGCATGTAACATCATCTCATTATGACCCTCTCGAAAACAAAATGACACATCTCAAGGGGTTATCCTTCTAATAAAGGTACTATATATTATTTGCTAATTCAGTTAAAATGTTAAGTTCAATGCAGTAAGGGAAGTCTTTTTTCATTACTTGGCTCATGTAAGTGCATTGTTATTCTGTTGTTTTTGTACGCAATGCTGCGACCCAATAGATATCTTCCACAGCACAAGTTTGGGTCCCTAGCCCACAACGCATTGTGAGCTTGTAATGTGCGTTGTGAGCTATTTTTGGGAGGAGATTGGGTGTAGAGGGAAAAAAGGAGGGGGCCAAGTATAGACCCCTTGGGGTCAACAAACTATATAGGGTTTAAGTGATTAAACCGAGCTTATGAAGAAACTATGTCTGCACCATGCTTGTAGTTGGAGAAAATCAGTTGCAGTATTTTTCAGTACCAGAGGGGGGCGGGAGTGTTCACAATTGGTGAAATTTGGGGGGAAATGACTGATTTCAGCTTCAACATAATGTTGCATTCATTGTCCATGTGATTCATTCTACTGCAGGACTGGATAGAGTTATGGGTAGATGATGCATTCTGGAGGTTCTTGTTCTCCATCATACTGCTTGTCATCATGTTCTTATGGAGACCATCTGCAAACAACCAAAGGCAAGTATTTGCGCTAAATAAAACGCATCACACAAACATGATGCTCCATGATTTAGTGCAGTGATTCTCAACGTTTTTAGTGTCACACTGTCAAATCCTCAGTGTTACTTTAACTCTGTGAGTTGTACAAATGGAACCAAATGGACCCGTAAGTCCTCGTTCAGGGGCCTCCTGGCGCCAGAGGCACACCGTTGCTCCAATCCGCTCAAAACTTGGCACAAACACTGTTTACCGGTGGTCTGGTGTGAACACAGTCACACCATGGGCCATGTGTGGCTCCCAGGGGCCACGTCAGGGCCACACACAAACACTGTTCAGGGGTCTGCTATGAGAATAGTCACACCAAAAAAACTAAATTGCACACACATGGCGTGCTACAGCAGTGTTAATACAGTGTTTAACGCTTCAAATGGCCATAACTCGGTGACCATTGCTCTGATCTGCACAATGTAGGACTAGATTGGAAGGTCTAGGCGTATCGTCCTGAAAATGTAGTGCATTTTAAAGTCCCCAGATGTATTGGTAGACAGAGATTTCAGATTGTTTGGTAATGCAAAACGATATCCCATTTAGCTGTTTCTCCATTGCAATGTAGTCTCGTTCTGTTTTGTATGTACAGTGTTCTTTGGTGTATATTTATAGTTTTTGTGTGAAGTAGTCCATCCTGTCATGTTGTACAGAAATCAGTTTCTACACGTCCCGTTATACGGCAGTATCTCGAAGGGATTTCTGACTCACTGACCTCTCTAATATCCACAGATATGCATTTACTCCGTTGATGGATGACTCCGATGATGAGGAGATAGAAGAATATCTTGCCAATACAAATTTAGGTATGGTAATGCCTCCATTCAAACTAACAGTATAAACACTGCTGTGAAATGATGAACTACAGTAAAAGTCCAAAACTGACCCATTTTCTATCCACAGCTGACGGCATGAAGCTGAGAGCAACAAAGGGTGATTCAAATGGCACAGTAAAGTCTCCAGCTGCGAACCCGGTCAGTGTCACTCTTTTTTTTTTTTTACATTGTTATTTATTGAGTTTTTCCCAATAACAGTAGACATGATAGTACTGCCAAATGTACACCTGCCAACCCTTTCCACCATTACTGTTATCAAACAAATTGCAATAATAAAGACGACCACAGAATTATTAAATAAGTACATTAAACCAAAATAATACAGTGAAGTAAAGTAAATGATAATAATACAAAAATGAAAGCATCAGATATGACACTGTCATTAAATCAGTCAGAAAAATAATATTGAAAATGGAAAATGTTTGGTGAAAAAGTATACTAATATATCCTCAAAGTTAAATTGAACCAAATTGCAGCAGCGGCTCAGTGTCTCCAATAGACACTATTTTCATTGGTTCAAATCCTGAATGATCCGCTGATACTGTGTCAGATTCTTCCAATTCACAACATTCTATGCAAATGGAATGTTGGGTTATTTTTTCCCCCCTTTGGTACAAAGGTTTAAATGTTTCAACAGATGGCAGTATTTACTCAGTTTCCTCTTTTTTCCACCTGTCCAGGATGAGGACTTGAAGTGGGTGGAGGACAACATTCCCAGCTCTCTCTCAGATGTGTAAGCATCGTCATTAAACACGTGTATTAGACGTTTTCATACGTGACCAGATTGCAGGATTTAATTGCAGGATTTCCCTTTGCTGTCTGTCGTTTCAGAGCCCTGCCAGTGCTGCTCGACTCAGATGAGGTACGCATCATATTGTGCTCCTACACGGTACAATCAAACTATCTCTGAGAGGGTACAAATGTAACCAAACGGGTCCATTTGGTCACATTTGTACCCTCTCAGAGTTACAAATGGATACATTTCACTGAAGATTTTATTTCATTATGGAATTTCCAGTTTATTTTCTGACTGCTGTTCACTTTAGAATTCCACATGTTTTATCTATGTTATTCCTGGGATCTTTGACCGGATAATGTAGTTTTACGAGCAGAGACAAAGCCTGAATGAAAGTACTATTCCCATTTAGGCAAACATGGATGAATTATTTTTGTTTCATACAATTTCTTGCAGACTTTGCATTATTTAGATAGGATTGTAGACGGGAAACTTTGTCCAGAAACATTGCAATTATATGAGTTAGTTAATACGACTGTATTAACGAACTTGTATAATCAGTTAGTTAATGCATTCAGTTAGTTAGTTAATACAGTCAGTATAATGGAAGTGATGGAAGCGAAAGGTGGTCAAATCAGGTTGAGACCTTGCCCGAATATGTAGTCATAAGTCATAACTGGCCACAGTTACTGTATTATCCCCTGTCTTGTTCTGTTGTCTCTTAATTACTTCATAGCTTCAAACCAGTGTTTCTTCTTTTTGTTTTGTGTTTCCTTTCATTCAACTGACAAATGAGCTTGAATGTGATAACGTGTTAAACGTGTTGCATGTAATTTCTCAGGAAATCATGACTACAAAGTATGAGATGTCAAAGATGGAGTGAGAAGAAGAAGCAGGACATCTCCGAAACTGCGGTTTGGCACCAACTGAGATTCCAGCATGGGGGAACGGGGCTGATGATGTCACCCAGCAAACCCGTCCTTGACCCTGTCATGCACAGCAGGGGTTCCCCTCTGAAGAAGCAGGGTTCCTCCCCTGAACCCTTAAGGCAAGGTGATGCTCTTGTGCTCTTGAATGTTTCAAGTAAAGCCTGATTTATAAACTTCGTCACGCGCCGGTGTTCGCACGCTGAAAATAGCCGATTTACAAGCTCACAACGCGCAACACCGCTAAGCGTTGTGTGAGCTTGTAAATGGTCTGTTTTTGGCACACGGCGACACCATTACAACAAACTATGAATTAAGCTGGTGTGATGCACGTTGATAAGGTGGTTGCAGCACCAGTGCTAGAACAATTTGCGAGACCCTGGTTCATTGCCCTGTTGAACTCCATGTAGCTCCTCTTGACCCGGCAATTTCACCGACACCCGACTTCTGTCTCATACCTCATCTCACTGTCCACAAAGAGGGGAATGGCCTCTCATCTCCAATCAAAACCATGCACAATTAACCATGTTGTTTTTTTAGCCTTCTTTTCCAAAGAGATTGTTATTTTGTAGGCATTGCTGTCTTTTACTTTCTATATTTTATGCATGTGAAATTATGACGTGAGTTTATTTTGTAATGATAAACCCGTTAAGACCTGGAACGCATCTGTGTCACTTTAGATTTCTTTGGCTATTCAAAAATAGCAGATATACAAGTTCATAGCGCGGCAACGAGTGCCGCGCTATGAACTTGTAGATCTGCTATTTTTGAAAAATCGTGAAACTTTTTTTCCCCGATTTTTCTTTTTTTCAAAAAACTGTTAGGATTTAGAAGACATTTTTAAGAATCGCTTCAGGTCTTAATGGGTTAAGAAAAAGCGGGCCTTGATGATAAATGCTCGGGGGGCGATCATATCCACTGTTACGATATGATGTCCCGTTCTGAATTTGCAATGTTCTATTGTACTGTGAAATAGTTGAAAACTACACAGCACGGATTGGCTGTAATAAAGATGAGGATATGATCATTTTGTAATGAATAGAATTAAGAGAAGAGTTTGATGTTGAGATATAATAATAATCAAATAATATAAAGCAGTGGTTCTCAAACTTGTTTTCAAATTTCAAGGACCCCTCCATAACTCTCGAGAGTTAGAGATCTGTAGGGTCCTTTTGGAACCCCCTCTGAGGGTCATTGGACCCCACTTTGAGAACCACTGATACAAACCATTGGTCAGGCACTTTGTTTTTTGCCTCCAATAGTTTTCTTTGAATATAAACAGCATTATTTTCCCATTAATATATAAGACGAATGGACAGATATTCTTTAACAAAGGTGTTAGGAAAGCAACTGTATTAAGAGATGCGAAAGTCGTTTGTATCCCTAACTGATCTTAAGCACAACCACAATCAATAAGACTTCCACTAAAGCCCTGTATACAGTCTTACAACAAATGGCAAAAACAGCCAATCCATAAGTTCACAACGCGTATCATCGTAACACGTGAGCTTGTAGATTTTAAGTTTTTGAAATGTTTTGAAAAAAGGCAAAAATTTGCCTAAAATAGCGACGTCAGGGTCAATGTGGTTACATTTGCACTCCAACCTTTTTCAAGATCAAGTGTTCCTGCCCATTCTTCTCGCATGAACCCTAATGGAATTATTGAACTGTGAAACAAACAAAGTAATGGGATATAATGTTTTATGTAAGTGGTGTTATCTTCTGATTTTGGGGCGAAATACTGTTATTTATGTCTCGAGACTGAAATTCCTCAGCTTCCTGAAAAAAGTGTGCGTGCGTGACAGCGACAGTGTTCGTGCGTGACATTAGGGATGGGACGATAATCGCTATTATCGTTTATCGTGATAAAAAACACATTTTAATTTATCGTGAAATGGTCCTCCGTCATACACTAGGAATTAGCTGTGGTTGAGCCGCAAATTCAATACCACTTAAACCGTCTATACCCTGTAAAGAGCTCATTTGGCACGCTCTTATTTCACGCTACACAAATCGATCTGCCAAAAATAGCTGATCTACAAGCTCACAATGCGTTGCAACGCAACGCATTGTGAGCTTGTAGATCGTCTATTTTTTGGTGAACGTTCCTCTCCCGAATGGGGATTTAAGTGGTTAAACAAAAGTTGCCATTTTGAGTTTTAGCATATTTTGATTATCACGATAATACCGTTAATCGCAATACATTTTTGCCACAATAATCGTGACATGTAATTTTCATATTGTCCCATTCCTATGCGCTGTAACTGGAGTGAATTGAGCCGTAACCAAGTGTTGATATCAATGTAGAATTGTGAGGATTGCTGATGGTTGAGGTAGTGATGCTTGTGTCGTGAAACTCTGTATGTATTTGGAGGAATCTTCTCATGAAATAAGCAGCAATATACTGTATGTACTGTACGTAGTGTCGGATTAATGTTCAGCCCCCCCCTCTACACTGCAAAAGCCTGAGTGCAAAAAAAAAAGAAGGTCCACATTTACACTTTCAGATTTAACACTCAGGATTTTACTGTTTATGTTTCACCTGTTGTCACTATTTATTTGTGTTTAAAGTGTACTTAAGCAACTTGTAAAGAACACATTGTTTACTGTGACTACTGGAACTTCCATTTCAATGTTTGCATCTTTTTACCAGAAGTTTTAAGGGGGACTGATAACGTGTACATTATTATTTCTTGGTTTTCATCGCATGATTAATTTTTCGTT
Organism: Gymnoscopelus microlampas; assembly: GCF_963454915.1. Classification (NCBI taxonomy): domain Eukaryota; kingdom Metazoa; phylum Chordata; class Actinopteri; order Myctophiformes; family Myctophidae; genus Gymnoscopelus; species Gymnoscopelus microlampas. The sequence continues at coordinate 45,360,276 of NC_139950.1, forward strand.
GCTTTGCAAAAATCAGGCATGATTTCACACTTTTAAGCATGATTTTTTTTGGTGTGTGTGCAGAGAATAGATGGCCTACAAGACCACGTTGTGAGTTTGTAGATCGGCTATTTCTGGCGTGTGACACACCGGCATTTGACAAAAGTATAAATCAGGCTTTATTTATATCACCGTTAATCTTATAATTTATTATTCTTTGGGGGATTGACTGTGAATATAGCTGAACTGGTGCTGGTATCAGTCGGTGTTGGTACGGATTTGGAACAAATCTTCGGTTTGTGTTGTCGTGAGCACAAATGGTAGTGGGTCTTCAAACCTTTTGTTAGTCCAGCCACTCCTGCACTATGCAGAGACTGTAGAACAATGGTTCTCAAACTTCTTTTTTATTTCAAGGACCCCCACCATAACTATGAGAGTGTACACTCAGAGTTACAGACCCATAAGGGTGTATTTTGAACCCCCTCAAGCAGTGTTGATTTTGTCGACTAGAACTTATGACAAAAGTGATCGTCGACTACCTTTTTTTCACTGACAAACTAAATAAAAACTAAGCTGTGATGACTAAAACTAAGACTAAATATATTGACAATTTCGTGAAACAAAAATGTAACGATACTATACCTACAGTATATATGTTAGGGAGGGACGAGATCCAGTAGAACTAAAAGAAAAGTCATTTTATGTTTGGTTGCGTTCGGGTGTTGCGCTCTGAAAATAGCAGATCTACAAGCTTGTAGATCGGCTATTTTCAGCATGCAACCAAGTTAAAATCAGCCATTACGACGCCATCAAAGCACCGCCAAAATACATATTAGTCGACTAAATCAACTGTAGATTTAGTCGACTAAAACTAGACAAAAACTACAATATTTCAGATGACTAAAATATGACTAAAACTAAATGGAATTTTATTTCAAAAGACTTTGACTAAAACTAAATAAAAATTTGCTGTCAAAATCAACACTGCCCTCAAGGAACCATGAGGCGTCCCTGTACCCCACACTTAGAGAACCACTGGTCTAGCTCTATTCCTGCACTATGCAGCGCTGTGGAGAACACCGCTATGAGTTACAGCACAAGCTCATCATCTGGACACTTTTATAATGTAACTATAAAAGATTTCTCTTTTCCTTTTTGTATGAATCTAGATACTCCATGTACAGTATGTGTCAGAGAAACCTGGAATGGGTTTTGCTTATGATGGCAAAGTATTTCGTCCGTTATGTAAAAATTATAACCACCTGCCTTGGGACTTTTTGATTATTTGTACAGATGGGCGTTTTTGGCTGATTCCTGTTGATACTTAATTCCACAAGTGGAGAGAAGGTGTCTGGGTTATATGACCTGTCTGTTTTTTCTGGACTTTCACATTCTAGAACCAGGCAGTGAGCTTTTAATCAGAACATTTTTGCCTGTTTTTTTTGCTTTCCTCCTAATGAAGAGAACACACACACCCAGACCAAAATGTTTATTAGACATAGAGAGGTGTGTGTGTGTGTGTGTGTGTGTGTGTTCTCTCTTCTGAGTCTGATATTTAATTGTCAATAAAAAATATATTATATATTTTACAAAGATTTGTGCTCTTGCCCTATCTGTATCTACAGTAGAGGTGGATAGTAACCATCATGTACATGTATTATGCGTACATGAAGTACTGAACTGTACATAAGACAAATTGTAAGATACTTCTACGAGTATTTCAACACTTCATTTTCAACACTTTATACTTCTACTCCATTACAATTATTTGACGACTTTAGTTACTAGTTACTTTGCAGATTTAGATTATTATTACAAATCCCTATTTTGTACTTTGGCACTTTAACCATTATCTTATGAGCTTGTAGATCTGCTATTTTTGAATAGCCAAAGTATAAAATAATGGTTTAAGTGGTTACACAGATGCGTTCCCGGTTTTAATGGGTTAACCTATTCGAAAATAGCCGATCTACTAGCTCTTGTGTCGTGTCGAAACGTTGTAGATCGCCTATTTTTGGAAAAAAGTTTGAAAACTTGAATAATTGGAGTTTGTTCCACCACTGTATCACTAGTAGTTGACAGCTGTTTCTTTTTAGAGCCGACATGCAAAGACAGGATCCAGTAGGAAAGTCGCCATCATATGAGAAACTGCAGAATAAATCTTGTAGACTACTAAAACAAACCACAGTGCAATACTGAGTCATTTAATTGAAACAAAAACCGAGATAGTTGAAATACTGAGAGGAAAGAGTTGAAAGAACAATGTTTTCTTAGTAAAGTGACTGCAAGGGAATATAAAAAAAAGACCTGAAAACCTTACCTCATCAGCTATAAGCCGTGTCAGAAATAACTTTGTATTAAAAAGCTAAAAGCCTTACAACTACCGTACTTCATTAAAAAAAAATATCACACAATATTGTCATCAAAGCAACTCTTACAGTGATAGAAAAGTGATACTGTGTAATCAAAAATGTCATACTACACTGTCGTCAAAAATGTAAAGATTACTAAGTGGTAAACACGCACGCAGTGTGAGAAAAACTGTTACTTTAATGGAGTATTTTCAATACTTTATTTATTTTATCAATTATTGAAAACTTTAGTTACTAGCTATTCTCTACTTATCCACCAGGAGCCAGTTGCACCACCTCATACTAAGTTCCAACTTAGCCTAGTGATGCCTTCAGAGTTTCCTTCCTCACCTTTCCTCATCACTATTTCTGCCCCACCCATCTATCTACACACCTGGTCCCACTGTTCTCATCATCCCTGCAGTTACCTGAGCTTTCCCACCTGCACATGATTCACTATTACCAGCTCCCATCTGTTCACTGTCACTGTGTTATTTAATCTATGTATGTGATGCCTCTCTATAGCCTCTCTTCCATTTCTTGTTTCTATTTGCCTGAAAACCCCTGTTTTACCAGCGTCTCATCTGAAGGCTATGTGTAAAGTAAGTTAACAGGCTCTGTGCATATAGCTGTAGTGATGAGTTTCCAGAAGGTGACATACCGGTGGTTCACACACATGAAGGTGTCATTCGTTGTTTCCCCATTCAAATCTGCTGCCAAGTCAATCAAATGAAGCTATGAGAAAATGACTTATACGGTTTTGTGTAGGGTATTTGAAACACTTATATACAGCCTATATACTTCAGTTGACCGGGGTCCCCCAGGGGTCTATTACTACTACTCCTTTTTTCCTATCTATACTGAAAATAGCCGATCTATAAGCTCACATTGCATCACATCGCTACGCGTTGTGAGCTTGTAAATCTCCCGTTTCCACAGTATGTTTTTGCCTATTTTCGCTGAACATTGGACTATTATGACATGGCCAGAACAGGGATTTGCGAGGGTTCATGTGGTTAAATAGGTAAAGCAAAGAGATGTTGTTTCAGGGGGGGGGGGGTGTAGCACGGTCTACCGATGCCCCTGGAATTTGGAGAATTTGGAATGTAGACATTACTGTTATTTCTGTCTCTTTTTTTTGGAGGGGTGGGGGGAAGGGCTGTATGCCAATGTTACAGGTGTCTTAATCCCAGGAATGTTCCACAAAACTCAACAGTCTTATCAATATATAGGATCACTTCTACCAGGCTTTACTGTCCCATCAGAAGAGACAATATTATTGTCAACACATACTGCGATTACGGACTGAAAGTACGCGTAATGCTCGACAGATGTGCCTTTTTGTTTAATATATTAAAGCAAAAAAACGTGTTTGTGCCGAGCTGTGTCGTGTTTTTGTGGGGAAAAAATGTAAATTTCAATGAGTAATTTGTCTGAGAATGCAAAAGTAGCTATTGAGCTTTTTGATTGGTGAGAACCACACAATGCAGTATCATTATAAAAAACTGCTTGGTTTTGCCTCAAGGCCCTCACTCTGAATGGAATGAATTGCCATCCCCTCACTCTCAGCAGTGGTGGAAAGTAACTAAGTAAATTTACTCAAGTAGACAAGTACTGTACTTAAGTACAATTAGGTACTTTTACTTTACTGGAGTATTTCCAATTTTGAGGTACTTTTACTTTTATTCCACTACATCTCAGAGGCAAATATTGTACTTTTTACTCCACTACAAGTATTAGAAAAACGTAGTCACTAGTTACTTTGTAGATTTAGATTATCATTCAAAAACCTACATTAACTACTTCAGCCCTATTTAAACTTTGGCTATTTGAAAAGAGCAGATCTACAAGCTCACAATGAGTTGCGATGTGACGCATACAGTACATTTGAAAACTTGTGAGATGGGATATTCTGCATAATGAGTATTTTTTTACTTGGTAATTTATGTACATTTTGACACCAATACTTTTGTACTTTTACTAGTAAAGTGAATTTTGAATTCCGAACTTTTACTCGTAACAGAATACTTCTACATTGCAGTATTAATACTTTTTTTAAGCACTTTTTCCACCACTGACTCTCAGGCAAATGGCTTGTTGTCCTGTAAGGCTGTACTCTCTCTAAACTGTCCTCAGTAATATCCTCATGCCTCAGAACTCTTAAAGCAGCTGAAGCACAGAGCTTCAAACAAAAGGCTGAGTGTGATTACTGGAGGAAGCGGCCCAGCCATTATAACCAGTGGTTCCCGACCTTTATCTGGACCAGGGCCCACTCAGGGCCCACTTACTCAGTCAAAATCTTGAAAGCGTTTGTGGGGTCTGAAAATGCACATGGCCCACCCATCTGACCACTTAAAGGGATAGTTCACCCCAAAAAATAACTTATTTTCTATCAATTACCTATGAAGCATTGAATTCATGGAGATTTCTTTAGTTTTTGTCGCATTCCTATAGGCCAATACTTTGATGACCGGGTGTATTTCCGGTTGGAGACTCAAAGAGACTCCTTTGAGTCTCCTACCGGATACACAAGCATCTTTAGCCATGGCTATTTGAGAATAGACGATCTAAAAGCTCACAACGCGTCGCGTTCTGAGCTTGTAGATCGGCTATTTTCAAATGATTTGTATACATTTGGAAACACAGGAAATGGGATATTGTGCGTAACGAGTACTTTCGCTTTTAGTACTTAAGTATATTTTGATGCCAATGCTTTTGTACTTTTACTCAAGTAAAATTATTTCTACTTTGCAGTACTTTTTCCACCACTGCGCCTTCTAGAGGTTGGCAATGCTTTTGATCTCCTTTATTACCATCTAAACCCTTGGATGAAGATGGAGAGTAGGAGAGAGAGAGAGAGAGAACATGTGGTACCACTTAAAAACTTACTTAGTGGACCAGGGTCCACCAGGGCTCTATACTAGATCCTCTAGTATTTCCCTATGCCAGCGATTCCCAAACAGTGTGCCGGGGCCCAGTGGCCCACACTGGTGGGCTGTGAGTACATTGCAAAGTGGGCCCCCCCCCCCCAAAAAATGGCAAAACACTACGATTATATTGATTATCTAGCATTAATATAAAAGCTTGTGTTGTGAGCTTGTAGATCTGGTAGATCTGGATGTTCAATGCGTCGCATTACGCGTTTCAGCCATACATAAATCGGGCTTTACCCCAAAGTTTTACCCCACTTTTTTTCCTATCGAGTATTCACCCCATGGAGACTTGAATTCACGGATATGTATATATATATATATATTTTTTTTTTTGTCTTTGTTTGTATTTCTTTGTTTTTATCGCATTCCTAAGCCAAAATTTGATGACCGGCAGCAGTTCCGGTAGGAGACACAAAGAGTCTCCTTTGTGTCTCCTACCGGTCCGCTGGTCATCAAATGATTGGCTTAGGAATGCGACAAAAACAAAAAAAATATCTATGAATTCAAGATTCCATTGGGGACTAATCGATAGGAAAAAAAGCCATTTTTTGGGTGAACTATCCCTTTAAAAGCTTAGCCAACAAAGTTCAAACATACACAGGAACATCAGACAGACTTTATTTCAGGTATGGAAAAACTGTATTGTAACGACTAATTAAGATACCAGATTATTGTTAACTGCACTGCACGCCTTACCCTCTCTTACTACAGTGTAATCACACAATGTCTTGATAATATACGGAGTAGGAGTAATAGAGGAAATGTGACCACGTAACTGCATTTAAAGCCTCCCTTAGTTGTCGTTATTAATGGTTCTTTTAGCAAAAACAAGACTGTAAAAAGACAAATATACAGTATATGATGGAAGATAAACATGCTGCATATATTACAATGTAAAAAAAAAATGGTGACAATATTTCCAATAAATTAGAGCCATGGGAACATTAGTGTGTCATAGGGATTCATGACTCTCATGGGATACATCTATAGGGCAGTGCATCAACCCCAGGGTTCAGCGCTGAGCCACGCAAAGATAGGCTACTATCGGTAGGGTTAGTGGTGTAAAGTAACATTTACTCAAGTAAAGGCATTTTTACTTTCACAATTTTCAGTACTTTCACTTCTACTCCCCTACATCTCAGAGGCAAATAGTGTACCTTAACTCCACTACAATTATTTGAAAACTTGAGTTACTTTGCAAATATAAATGATTATATTATAAAACTTCAAAATGAACCACTTCAGCCCTACTTTTACTTTTGATACTTTAATTACATTTTGATACCAATACTTTTGTACTTTTACTGAAGCAAATTTTGAATTCCAGACTTTTACTTGTAACAGAGTGTTTCTACAATGCAGTATTGGTGCTTTTACTTAAGTAAGAAATGTGAGTACTTTTTCCACCATTGGGTAATCACTTAAAATCTGATTTCAAAAGTAGCCAAAATAGCCGATCTCCAAAGCTCACAACGCGTCACATCACGTCGTGTGGTGAGCTTGTAGATCTGCTATTCTCACAACTTCTGACAATGTCTTTGACTTTTTTTTTTCATCAGGATGGGGGACAATTATTTTAGCACTTAGCACGCCTATAGTGACCGCACCTTTCACCAGAACAGAAGAGACATGATAAACATCTATGAAAGCACTAAAAGAAAAGTGTTATTATTTTAATTGTGGTTAAAAACCCGGACAATACGGTAGACAGTGAAAGTTAAAAAACAGGATTTTCTTTTTGTGTTTTCGAGATATTTGTCGGGACTCGGGACGCACAGATTCAAACAGGGACAATCCTGGCCAAACTGGGACATCTCTGGTCACCGTAACTACAGAACCCCCCCAAATAAACCATAAAGTAACAGCCATACAAGCAACACCAAAAACAAAATGGTATCAATCCTTGCTTTTTGGCTGGCTCGTCAATCTGTTTCATTCATTCAGTCACTCACTCAATCAAACTCAGTCCCAACATCAGATATACTTTACACTGAGTCAACTTTGAAAACAAGTTGTCTTGTACTATTGCCATATATTCACCCGTACAACAGTATGCTCATAATCAGGGTTCCATGTGTACAAAATAAAGGGGGCATTTTCTGAACCACTGAAGCCCTATATACTTTTTCAGACAACAAATAGTGGAAACAGCGGATAAATCTGCTGTTTTTGCTATTTTCGATTTTTTGGAAAACTTTGAAAGTTTTATTTATTTGGACAAATATGCCCAAAATAGGGAAACCAGGGTTAATGTGGTTAACATTTATGGTAATTAAATTGTTAAATTGTGTCATAAATATCAAACATATCCGTCTACATTTACCAAAAAAGGAAATGCATGTATTTAATTTAGGCATTAACATTTAATTTAATCTGCCCCAGAAGCAGGGATAAAAACATATCCCCCACCGGCCATAAAAAAAATTAATGACCAGAGAGAGAGGATATCAAAAGCAGAGGTATGGATTATTCCTCCGCCAGCACATTGAACCCTGCTCATATAATATAACTCTTTGGTCCCTCGCCCTCTTTGTTAAGTTTGAACATTCTTGGACCTCAAAGTAACATTTGGCCGCTGTGGACAAAGGCAGGCCTGTGTGTGAACAGACCAACGCATTTGTGACAGGGCATGAAACTCAGTGTACGCTCTTCTTCCAGTGGTGTAAAGTAACTAAGTACATTTACTCAAGTACTGCTGTACTTAAGTATACTTTTGAGGTACTTTTACTTTACTGGAGTATTTCCAATTTTCTGTATTTTTAACTTCTACTCCACTACATCTCAGAGGCAAATATTGTACTTTTACTCCATTACTATTATTTGACCACTTTAGTTACCAGTTAAGGCCTTTGCAGACAGCGTGCGATTAGTCAATCAGTTTTTACCGCATGCGAAAAGACGCACGAATCGAACTGGGTTCGATTGGGAAAACAACGCATCGGCGCAACGCATCGCCGCATGCGGCATGGTAAATTGGGAGCCGGTGTGCATGAGGTCATTGAGAACCATGTGTTCATTTAAAAAATGATATTGTCCGCTTTTTCCGTGCGAAAAATCGCACCCTGTCTGCAAAGGCCTTTACTTTGTAGATTTTAGCTTACAAAACATACGCACAACTTCAGCACTTAAACTTTGGCTATTTGAAAATAGCCAAACGCGTTGCGATGCGACACGTTGTGAGCTTGTAGATCTGCTATTTTCAAAGGATTTTTGTACATTTTTATACACCTTCTGCATAATGACTACTTTTACTTTTGGTACTTTTAAGTACATTTTGATACCAATACTTTTCTACTTTCGCTCAAGTAAATTTTGAATTCCGGACTTTCACTTGCAACAGAGTATTTCTACATAGCAGTATTGATACTTTTAACTTAAGTAAACAAATTGAGTACTTTTCCCACCAACTGCACTCTCTTCATAAACTCCTCCAGCGTACTTCTCTTCTCTCTCTCAACGTCCTTCTTCTCCACTTTGAAAGGGAAGTCACCCCCCCCCCCCCCTCCCTCAGAAGCCGTACGGCGACACCAGAACGTTGACCTTGGCCACGTGTTTGGCCTGGAAGGTGCGGTCGGTGTACTCGGACATGTCCACGTCGATGCTGATGTCCTGCGGTCCACGCAGCGTCTGCACCAGGATCAGCTCGCCGGTCTGCCGGTCGGAGCGCTGCATGACGAAGATGCCCCGCGGGCTGCCCCCCACGATGCCGAAGCGCAGGCTGTCGGGCCCCGTGCGGCCCGGCGCCGTGGCGGTGGCCATGCGGAACAGGGTGGCGGGCGTCTGCAGGCTGGACGGCAGGGACAGGTAGTGGAAGGAGACGGTCTTGGGAGCCAGGTGGCAGGCACGGCTCTCCATGGGACAAGGGTTCCTCTCGCATTGGCTGGAGGAACAACGGAAAAACAGCCAAACACACAAAGAAAATACATAAACGATGAATAGTGGGCTGCAACTATACAAATATTATTTTTTTATTCAATTATTCTATCGATAACCTTTTCAATTAACTCCATTCAATCCGTGAACACATCTGTGTCATGAGCTTGTAGATCTGCTATTTTTGAGAGAATCGTGAAGATTTGTGCGAATCTTTGAATATATACATATTTTACAGCAAACATTTGTAAAATATTTAGTTCCAGGGAACCCCAGAAGCAAAGATTTGAGTTACAAATGTTTGCTTTAAAAATATATATATTCAAAGATTTGCGCACATTTTCAGGATTTGTCAAAAAGAAAATAGCAGATGCCATGAGCTTGTATATCTGCTATTTTTAGCCAAAGTATAAAATAATGGTTTAACTGGTTACACAGATGCGTTCCCGGTCTCTCGCTCTAACATAGGTCAACAATCATATATTTTCTGATCACAGTAAGCTTTAAACCTGTTTTAAAAATATATTTTTATCCCACGATTTTTGTAACCCCTATTTTTCACCCAGTGCCAATGCCTAAGCTTGTAATCCTGGGCGCTACTCTCCCTCTGCCAGCCTGGGGAGGGCCCCTAACTGAGCTCATGCTTCCTTCAATGCATGAGGAGTGAGCAGGCCGCTTCTTATCACCTGACAGGGGGGAGTTTCCCCGGTAGGACGTATCGCATGGAAGGAACACTTATTCCAACCAGTTCCTTTCCCCTCCATCAGGCGGGGAAAGGACCAGGGGGAGGCAGTATATAGAGACCAGGATTACTGCATGTTTTTGTGAGCGTACCTATACCCTAGGGGACACGGGGAGACCATGCAAACTCCACACAGAAAGGCCCTGTGAACTTCTGACTGATCCTGCATCTCATCATGTTGCTTTTCCTCTCAGAAGAACATGTAATGCCCAGTTAGTTCCCTGGCCAACGTGTTCCCTCATTCAGCTGGCAGCAGCCAGAGCAGTATTGCACCACATTGACAGGACTGCATTGTATGTATGCCCTTAAAACGAGGCTGTTTGCAAAATGACTGGCAAATGCAATGTTAGAATGAAGCCAAAAACACTTGGAAGTTACGATGTTTCTAACTGTTTGGACTTTAGTAAAGTACAGATAAAAAATAAAATAAAATAAAACTTTTATTGATTGAAATAAAGTTGGCTGAGTATGCAAGCAGATTTTCAACAAGGACATGGTTCACTGTAATAGACTTATTCCAATCTGGATGCAGCCCAGTTAGGTCTACTTTCAGCCAATGAACAATTTCCTGGGAAGAGTTGAGCCTTGCTCAAGGGCAACTTGAAAGCAACTTGAAAGCAACTTGAAAAAGCAATTGAGGGTGAATTAATGTACACACATTTAATGTATTCTTTATAGTATTTTTTGTTTTTTAATTTTTATCCCACGATTTGTAACCTATTTTTTCACCCAGTGCCAATTGCCTATGTAATTCTGGGCGCTACTCTCCCTCTGCCAGCCTGGGGAGAGCCCCAAGCTGAGCTCATGGTTCCTTCAACGCATGAGGAGCTAGCAAGCCGCTTCTTATCACCTGACAGGGGGGAGTTTCCCCGGTAGAACGTGTCGAAGGAACACGTTATTCCAACCAGTGCCTTTCCCCTCCATCAGGCAGTATAGAGACCAGGATTACTGCATGTTATTTGTGAGGGTACCTACCCTAGGGGACACGGGGAGAACATGCAAACTCTCCACACAGAAAGGCCCTTTCGCCAACCCCACCTAGGGCATGGGCACTGATGAAGCGGAGGAGAGAACACACCCCCAAGCGCCCACAGTGTCCCCTGCGGGAATCGAACCCAGGACCTTCTAGCTGTGAGGCGACAGACAGCGCTACCGTATTCTTTATAGGACTTGATGAGGATTTAGTTTAGACTGTTTGGATGACATGCTCTGGTTTTAATACAATGACGACGAGCATAAGTAATACACACAGAGCAGACAAAACAAAATAACATCTATGAAATCCAGAACAATGAAACACTAGAAGTTGAGGTTTTTGCATCCCCACTTACAAGGGTGATGTCTTGACGTAGCTGATGTCACCGTGGGACCGGGGACACTCTGGGTTGACACACTGGAATCCCCCCCCTGTGTTGATACAGGTCGTCCCCTCACTACAGTTGTGCTGCTGGCTCAGACACTCGTCCACATCTGGAAGACAAAAGAGCAAAAGGCATGCAGGAATGAGAGAGGGAGAGAGAGAGAGAGAGAGGAAAGAAGAAGGGAGGAGAGACACGGTTTCGTTGTTACGAGGCTGAAACCTCGTAACTCTATGTTTCAACATTTAAATGAATGTTCTACTTTGTCGTACCTAGAGTGTCTCGCAACAATAGCCAATCTACAAGCTTGAATATTGTTGTTTTTTTTGCTAGTTTTGAAAAGTTTGTAAAGTGAATGTGGTTAAAATGTGTCAATACTGAACCTGACAACCCATTCAATCCGGGAACGCATCTGTGTATTATTTTTAATTTCTATTGGCTATTCAAAAATATCAGATATATAAATCTGCTATTTTTGAAAAATCTTTGAATATGTATTTTTTAAAGCGAACATTTGTAACTCATATCTTTGCTTCTGCAGGTCCCTGGAACAAAGTGTTTTACAAATGTTCATTTTAAAAGAATATATATTAATATATATATAAGATTTCACGATTTTTCAAAAATAGCAGAGCAAGCTGATGAGCTTGTACATCTGCTATTTTTTAATAGCCAAAGACATCTAAAATGACAGAGCTGCATACCCGGTCTTAACGGATTTGAAAGCATCATCAAGAGCTTGTGACTATAGTAACTACATTGGGACCCGTTGGAACACAGGTTATTTTTAAAATGTCCTGAAACGGTAAGGTTTTTTGGACATACAAGGTTTCCACCCTGACAGTGGACAATTTCTGCTTGACTGCCATCCCGGCTTCCTGCAGTTATACCACAGTCCAGGAATAGGGGGGGTCGGACGTGTGTGATTGTTTATTTGGGTTCTTTAAGTTTAGTCTTCTCCCCCCCAAAAACGCCTCATCCTGTCCTGGAGATCCCTTCTCTTTGCAGGAGGAAAAGGGTGAGGTCACTCATTCCACTGGCAAGGCAGCGTTAAGCTTCACAGAGGTGCAAATGAAAGACGGGACGCCGGCCAAGCGAGGCTGACTGACTGACTGACTGACTGACACCTCCTCCGCGGGAACCCAGGCGTCCGTCCACTGCTTAAAGTCAACCCCTCCTCATCCCTTTAACCCATTCAATCCGGGAAACGCATCTGTGTGACTATAAGATTTATTTGGGCTATTCAAAACTGGCAGATCTACAAGCTTCTCCTATTTATTCTTTTTAATCGTGAAGATTTGTGCAAATATTTGAATATATACATCTTTTTTAAAGCGAACCTTTGTAACTCAAATCTTTGCTTCTGGGAGGGGTCCCTGGAACAAAATATTTTGAGATGGGGGGGGGTCCGTGGCGAAATACATATAATTTTGGGGGGGTCCTTGGACAAACTTTGAGAACCACTGATATTATAGCAACATACGTTTAAAAAAAACAGGACATTTGTGGTATCCCACAAAAATGTTCGCTTTAAAAAACATATATGTATTCAAAGATTTGCACACATTTTCACGATTTTTCCCCCCCAAAAAATTGCAGATCTACAAGCTCATGGTGCGGCACTCGGTGCCGCGCCATGAGCTTGTATATCTGCTATTTTTGAATAGCCAACAGAATTCTAAAAAAATGACACAGATGCCTTCCCGGTCTGAATGGGTTAACTGTGGTGAGCTAATGGGTTCACAAAGTAAATCATAGCTATAATTTCTCTCTGATGTTACAGACTAAGCCGGGGGTCCCGGCCCGCCCGCCAAAGGGCCCTAGTGTGTGTGAATGAATGAAACCCTTTGTCTTGTTTTTTTCTCGCTCACCCTCGCAGCTCCGTCCGTCTAGGAGCAGCTTGTACCCGCTGGGACAGGAGCAGTGGTAGGAGCCCGGGACGTTCACACACTCGTGGACGCACAGCTTCCCTCCTTGGTCCAGCCGGTACACCTCACACTCGTTGACATCTGCAGAGAGAGGGGAAAGAGGAGGAAGACATGCATGTATGTATGTATGTACACGTGTCATATAAACACATGTTCACATGACCCATGTGTAGTGGTGCATGGAAAAAGTACTAAATTTCTTTACTTAAGTAAAAGTATCAATACTGCAATATAGAAATACTCTGTTTACAAGTAAAAGTCCGGAATTCAAAATGTACTTAAAAGTACAAAAGTGTTGGCATCAAAATATAGTTAAAGTACCAAAAGGAAAGGTACTCATTATGCAGTATGTCCCATTTCAAATATTTAGAAAATAGCAGATCTACAAGCTCACAACGCGTCGCATCGCGACGCGTTGTGAGCTTGTAGATTTCGCCTATTTTCAAATAGGCGAAATATATATAGTGCTTAAGTGGTTAATGTATGTTTAGTAATACAAATCTAAATCTAAAAAGTAACTAGAATCTAAAGTTTTCAAATAATTGTAGTGGAGCAAAAGTATAATATTTGCCTCTGAGATCAAATGTAGTGGAGTAGAAGTAAAAAAAAAAAAAGTGAAAATACTCCAGTAAAGTAAAAGTACCTCAAAATTGTACTTAAGTACAGTACTTGAGTAAATGTACTTAGTTACTTTACAGCACGGTAAACACTGTTCACATGGCCCATGTGTATAGCAGAGAAGCCCTGAGAAGCCTTAACATCTGCCGTTGCCAAGGTGGGGGGATTCCCATTTGGATGATGAGAGCTTCGATATATATTTTTGGTTTCCCATGTGGGAGACCCAGGCATTGAATTTAATAATTTAACGTTGACTGCCAGAAATAAAACATAGTTTGCTATAAGCCACTGCCAGCGATTTCCCAGTGTTTTCACTAACCTTTGAAAAATCATAGAACATAACGATCCACCCGCCGACCGCTTTAAAAGACGTAGGGGGGTCTTGTAGAATCGGAGAAAAAAGATTTGTGCCTCCGTGATAATCCATTCCATAGTTATGGGCATTTGAATGTAGGTTGTTTTCGCCAAAAAGCAACGGAAAGCAGAGAAAAGGCAATTTTTCCAAATCCATTAGAACAGGGGTCTTCAACAGGGGGTCCTCAGAGTTACTACAAGGGGTCCGCCAAATCTTTGTGTGATATGATTTTTTTTTTACCTTAACCACTTGAAACCTATAGCATCCCTTTTCTGAGGAGAACTTCAGCTAAAAATAGCAGATCTACAAGCTCACAACGCCTCGCGCTGCGAGGCGTTGTGAGCTTGTAGATCTGCTATTTTTGGCAAAGAGGTGTTTGGTGTGTGAAGGGAAAAAAGAACATACCAGGTAAACAAAAACATTTGAAACACAATTTTATACGATATAGAGGGGGTCCCTGCTTCATCTCTCTCTCAGCTAGGGGGTCCTTGGCCTGAAAACGTTGAAGACCCCTGCATTAGAATGGAAGTGAATGTGGATGTGTTTTTTTTTTGCCGTGATTTGCTCACGTGATTTGCTGCTTCTTTGCTTCACTGGGAGTCAAATGGTGACTCATGTGTTAGCAAACAGCGCAATCTAGCGTAAAACCACTGAACACACAAAATCTCATCGTTGGCAGTCTGACCCGTAGCAAAATATGACGAGAAATCTCATCATTGGCAGTCAAAGAGTTAATACAAAATGTGTGTGAAAATAGTAATGACAGAGGGAGAAAATGTGTAGGATCTGCTGTACTGTAGGAAACATAGAGTATTTGAAATAACATGGAAATGTGTACTCTTTGCTGTGTTCATACTGACAGATACAAAAGATACAACGATACAAAGCGATGCAGTGTATCTGTGATGTGTCGCTGTGTTGAAGCGTTGATCAACACGCTTGTTGACATCAGCAAGCGTCCGAAAATATAAAGCCTGGGGTTAAAAAGAAAACAAAACTGGCTGACGGGAAAATTATTAGTTTCCCACCCATTACAAGCAGGAATTGTGTGGAGAGCGAAGGAGAGTTGAAATGGTAAAACAACACTGGGTCTTTTTGTAGCTTTGTAGCTGCAGTTGAAGCCAGCACAACTTGGTCACGTTGCAGATTTTGTAGCAGCTACAAACGTTGGGTGTCGCTTTGTTGTCTTCATGTCTCTGGCTTCCATTGAATGGTAGACTGAATAGCTTTGTATCTGCTAGTGTGAACACGGTATAACGGATTTCCAACTCAAAAGGTTAATTCATTTCCTCAAGGACAGTGTCTCATCTTTGGATTATCAGCCACATCAACATTATGAAGTCAAGGCATTTTTTCATGACTGCACCAAATGTTGATTTATTTTTTTACCAAATCCAATCCATCTAAAAAGCAACTTAACAGTGACCTAAATATCTGCTAATCAGCTTGTAACCTCTATAGAGAACACATGTATTTTATAACTCACAGCTTCACAGATCGCTGTCATTTATATGAAAGCCCATTTCCACCACTGAAAGAATTTACCACCATATCCTTTCACCTGGAGAAAACGAACCAAACACTAAACAAACAGATATTCAGGCCTCCTCACCCTGGCAGATGCTGTTGTCTGAGGTTCCGCTCATGTGGAAGCCTGCATCACAGCTGCAGTGTTGAGCCCGGTCCACCTTGGCACAGCGGGGTCTGCGGCTGAACGCTGGGTCATTCATTACACTCCACTCTGGTGGCGCTGTGTGCCAAGACCAAAAGTACAAGATATAGCTTATGCCATTCACCCTGTAACACATACAGTACAACATAACACGATCCATCTACGCGGACCACCAATCTGGGTGGGCCGTGGACGCTTTTCAAGTGCATGCATGGACCCTGATCCAGAAATGGTTGAGAAACCACTGCATTGGAAGAATTGGGTCAATTCACATTTATAGAAAGACATTAACAACGAAGAAGCGCAGAGTAGACATGTATTTTGTGTCACTGACTAGCCATGGTTCACACGATGCTCGTCTGTCACAACTTGGCGCAACTTGTTCCTGTTTTTGGAAATTTCTCCATTTACAACCTGTACATCTACATAAATAAACGTTCAGATTTCAAATATAAAGTGCTTACGGTACTTCACGGCCACGGATGTAACAAGTTAAAACGCCCAGGTCTAAGTACCCCTATCTTCCGTATTGTTCACTAAAAAACATTTTAATCCGATCGGTGGCCATTTTCTCAAAAAAATCCTTCATACAGTATGCTATCGGTTGGGAGGTGTATTGCACTCTGATACATCATAACTATAGACAAAATAGCCGCCGATTGGATTAAAATGCTTTTTTTTAACAACACCGAAGATACGGGTACTTAGACCCTACATCCATGGCCTTGGGGGCAGCAGTTTATATTTGAAATCTGAACGTTTATGTAGATGTACCGGTTGTAAATGGAGAAATTTCCAAAACCAGGAACAAGTTGCGCCATGACTGTCATCATATGACATGACATGACAGTCATGTTTCAGGGCTATGTCACTGACCTGTCTGGGTTTGGTGTTGACAGTGAGAGCCAGTCCAGTTCTGGGGACAGGTACACTTGTAGTGGTTGACCCCTTCAACACAGGTCGCGCCGTTCTGACACGGGTTGCTGTCACACTCACTCACATCTGTGGGCATGGGTAGAGGGTTCTCAATACAACGTATACACAGACAGAGGTACTCACAGTCTAACTGTCAGTAGACAGTAGGACTAGGCGATATGACTTCAATATCAATATCACCATTATTTCAAAGTCTTATCTCTCGATTATGATTAACGAACGATTGTTTAACAAATTGTGAAAATAGCCGATCGCATGCGGTGAGCTTGTAGATCGGCAATATTTTTCTAATTTTACACATACAACGACAACTGTACAACAATGTATATTACAGAGCTTAAGTGGTTCATATTTTATAGCTATATTTGTTGATTATAAAAAAATCTATTAACATTTTTGCGCCAAAAACAAAACAATATCCATGAATTCAAGTCTCCATGGGGTGACTAATCGAAAAAAAAAGTCATTTGTCGGGTGAACTATCCCTTTAAGCAAGATTAAGCCGGTTATTGGTTCTCAAAGTGGGTTTCGGTGGATTTTTTTGGTTAATCGCCTTCCTGCCCTAATACAACGCATGCAGGCAGCGTTCCTCAAAGTCTAACTTCAGAGGGACTGTTCACATGAGAGGAAATATATTAATACAACACTCCAATAAAAATACAAATGATGACTGGGTCAGATCGGTATGCATTGAAACAGAAGGTCTGGTGGAGTGCGTTGTGTGTCCCATGTAATAGAATACAGATGAAGTGAATGAGGGCCGTGTTATCCTTCCTGTCCTGGGTCAACCTGGGGTTGTGGTTTAGACCGGGTTCTGCCCAAGGGCCGATAACTGACACTGAAGAATGAGATGCTGGTACCATCGTTTATTATGGACACAATGATTCATATTTCTCCTCCTTCGTGCGGTATTGTTCTCGGCAGAGGTGGAAAGTACATTTACTTAAGTACAATGTTGAGGTTTTTAGTTTTTTACTTTACTGGAGTATTTCCATTTTTTTGTACTTTTACTTCTACTCCACTACAGTACATCTCAGAGGCATATATTGTACTTTTACTCCACTGCAATTATTTGAAAACTTTAGTTACTAGTTACTTTGTAGATTTTGGATATTATTACAAAACATACATAACATTAACCACTTCAGCCCTATATACATTTTGGCCATTTGAAAATAGCCGATCTACAAGCTCACAATGCGTCGCAATGCGACGCATTGTGAGCTTGTAGATCAGCTATTTTCAAAATATTTTTAGACATTTTACACATTTGAAAACTTGTGAAATGGGACGTTCTGCATACTGAGTACTTTCTACTTTTGGTACATCAATTGCATTTTGATACCAATACTTTTGTACTTTTACTCAAGTAAATTTTGAATTCTGGACTTTTACTTGTAACAGAGTATTTTTATATTGCAGTATTGATACTTTTACTTAACTCATTGAGTGCCATTAACGTGTTTCACATGTTTTTACCGCTATGGCTCAACGTGCCAATGACGTGTTTGACGTGTTTTTGAAAAAAAAAATGTTTACTTGAAAAAAACTCTGGCACTGGGACAACATCATTCTGAAATAATTCTGGCAATTCTGGCACTCAATGAGTTAAGTAAAAAAATGTAGTACTTTTCCCACCACTGCTTGATACGTCCGTACACTCACAGACTAATATAGAGGAAAGGAAATACAGTCATGAGTGAATTAAACACCAAAGGTAGCTGATATATTACTTTCAATGGAAGGTCAACTTGAGGTTCCTTTTCATGGCCAGAATGAGGGGCTGTGAAGTCTTTGGCTGTCAACACCTCCGCCCAAGATCCTTTTAAAATTCTTCACGTTTTTAGCAATACTTCTCAAGTTCTCACAGTAAAAACCCTCGCTCATACTATTTCACAAAATATGCTGTAGTTTCCACTCCCAAACAATGTTGGGAATTCAATGTTTTTAGTGCGAATACCTTCAATGAGGTGGACAGTGTGGAGCAACAGTAAAATGATGACCATAATAGCAGGTTGAAGACATCTCAGTACGTTTAGAGACCCTCTGCTTCCCCTGCTGATGGCCATTACAATATAAATCACCCCTCTCTTCTTCTGCACCATTTTAACTATGGAAACATTTGATTACCTGTTGTCAAAGCCAGTGGTGGAAAAAGTACTCAATTGTTTTACTTAAGTAAAAGTATCAATACTGCAATGTAGAAATACTCTGTCACAATAAAAAACATATATATATACTTGAGTAAAAGTACAAAAGTATTGGTATCAAAATCCAAAAAATGACACACCCCATGAAGCCTTGATTTCATGGATTTATTTTTGTTTTTGTGGCATTCATAAGACAATAATTTGATGACCGTGTGTATTTCCGGTAGGAGACACAAATAATCTACTTTGTGTCTCCTACCGGATACATTAGACGGTAGGAGACGGGAATAAAATTATTAGCTTAGGAATGCGACAAAAACAAAAAAGAATCCATGGATTCAAGGCTTCATAGGGTGTGCAATTGATAGAAAATAAGTCATTTTTTGGGTGAACTCCTCCTTTAAGGTACCAAAAGTAGAAAGTACTCATTAGGCAGAATGAAAGTTTTTCAAATGTATAAAATTGATAAAAATCTTTTGAAAGACCACAATGTGTCGCATCACGACACATTGTGGCTTGTAGATCGTCTATTTTCAAACGGACAAAATGTGTTTGGGGTCAGTGACAACCGTCATTCATCAAAGTGTAAAATAAGGCCTAATTGGTTAAACGGAGACGCCGACGTGCTGAAAACCAAACATAAGACGGACTACAAGCTGCTGTAGATCCCAGAGACATTCCTGTGCCTGCCCTAAACTTGTTTAGTCTGTTAAGCTGCAGGAATCAAAATGGACAAATAGCTGTAGCTTTGCCTCATGACCATTGTTGTCACAGCCAGCACTAAGAGCTTGCTAGACGTTATAAAAAGTGATGACTGAGGGAGCTGAGCGGTACGGTCGCCCCCCTGCTCAACTCAGACGCCCGAGGCCACGGCTCTGAGGCCACTGTATGTATCGTCTCTGTCGGGATGGAAACCTCATGTGTCCAAAACTGTTACTTTTCAGGATTCAAATAAAAAAAGATATACTGTAGCAAAAGTTGCAGATCCACAAGCTCAAAATGCGCCTCGTTTCGAGCTTGTAGATCTGCTACGTTTGATGCTTTTGTGTGACGCTGTAGTGTGATCAAGTAGTAGGGAGTTCATTTATGAAAAACATTATTACAAAAATTATAAACATATAGGAGCTTTCTGCCCGACAGCAACGATATTATCCTCTTATCCTTTCGGGTGGAAACCTTGTCCAAAACCGTTCCCTTTCCTGAAATGGAAAAAATAACCTGGGCCCTATTTTCGCTGGTGCCCTACCCATTATCCCTAAACTTCTTTGCCATTTTTTTTAAACAATTTTTAAAAACATTTCAAATAGTTCAACTAGCCGATCTACATCGACACGTTGTGAGCTTGTAGATTTTAGGGAAATTTAGGGATAATGGGTATAAGACACCGGCGAAAATAGGGCCCCCTGTGTTCAATGGATCCATTCCAATGTAGTTATTATTTAGTCACAAGCTCTTGATCGATGTTTCTAAATCCCACATGGATTTACAAGCTCCCGGCACGTTGTGGACCTGCTATTTTTGCTGCCTTTGTGTGACACAAAAACATAAAAAAGTTGAAATACGGAGATACAAGCTTTCTCTGCCCGACACAGCTAGGATATTCCATAACTTCACTGTTTGTTTTGCTAGCCCAGGGCTCCCTCCTCCTACATGAGCACAACACATAAAAAAAGGGCCCACTTCGTTCTCCTGGATATTTTTAGGCTTTCTTTAGACATCAATGTTTTCCACTCTGTATCAATCACTGCTTTTCAAGCCACGGGCTAAATTTAGAGCTATTAGGATGGACTTAAAGCACCCGAACAGAGATAATACTGTGCAGGTTGGCTGCTTTTCTGGCCCTCTTCAAACACCAGTGTCAACAAACTTGCACACATTTTGAAGCCACTTGGAATGTCCTGGAGGCCTCAGGCCAGTGGTGAAAAAAAGTACTCAAATGTTTTACTTCAGTAAAAGTATCGATACTGCAATATAGAAATACTCTGTAAAAGTCCGGAATTCAAAATTTACTTGAGTAAAAGTACAAAAGTATTGGTATCAAAATGTACTTAAAGTACCAAAAGTAGAAAGTAGTCATTATGCAGAATGTCCCATTTCACAAGTTTTCAAATGTATAAAATGTATACAAATCTAAAATCTAAAATAGCAGATCTACAAGCTCACAATGCGTCGCATCGCGACGCATTGTGACCTTGTAGATCGGCTATTTTCAAATGGCCGAAATGTATATATAAACGGCCAAAGCAAAATAGGACTAAAGTGGTTTCTGTATGTTTTGTAATAATAAAGCAAAGTAACTTGTAACTAAAGCTGTCAAATAATGTTTGTGGAGTAAAAAGTACAAAGTTTGCCTCTGAGATGATAGTGGAGTAGGACATTCAAATATTTTAAAAATGGAAACACTCAAGTAAAGTAAATTTACCATCGTACTTGAGTAAATGTACTTAGTTACTCTCCACACATTGTGAAGCGAGCGTGCCACAATGTCTGGAGGCGCGCCAGCTGCGAAGGCTGAAGGCGCTATCAATAGCATGCTTAGCATACTTGCGTGCTATGGGACCATGGCCTGGGCATAGTGTGTGGACCTAACCCCCTGTCCAGTGGAAGCCCCCCGTCCCCCCCAGTCACACAGCCCAGGAAACATAATCAGCCGGGGCCCCGCTTATTTTACAATGTGTGGACTCAAAGTACCCAGCCCTGGTACTTTGACTCAAAGTACCCAGCCCCGGTACTTTGACTCAAAGTACTCAGCCCCGGTATTTTGAGTCAAAGTACTCAGTCCCGGTACTTTGAGTCAAAGTACCGGGGCTGGGTAATTTGAGTCAAAGTACCCAGCCCTGGTACTTTTCAAATAGCCTTGTATGTACTTAGTTACTTTACACCACTGGCCATAAGCACCCAAAAACAGAAACACTCAAGTAAAGCACAGGCACTCAAAAAATGTACTTAAGCGCAAGTGCTCAAGTAAATGTAGCCTACTCTGTGTTACTGTCTGCCACTGGTTATTGTACAGTAGGAATGGAGACAGAAGGAGGAGGGGGGGGGGCGCCCCACAGTGGAATGCGGTACAGGTGTTTTGCTGTGTTCTGGAGGACATTTAATGCCATTTTAACGAGGCCTTCATTCACTGTGTGCTCGGAGCCCCCAGCCTCCACTAAATAATGGACTCTTTTCTTCGCCCTGTCTTATCTGTTTTGTGTGGGGAGGAGGAGGAGGAGGGGAGCCCCCCCTCCGGGCTCACGGGACGCCGTCTCTTTCAACCCCGCATTCAGCGTTCGGCCGCCGAGCCCAAGGTCACCCTGAATGGGGATTTTTTTCAGCGTTTTCCTTTTTTTTTATTACCCCCAACAGACTGAATAATGTGGCAGACATAGCATGCTATGAGCCTCATGGCATTCCACTGATTCACTGGGAAGTGGCAATGGATACAGACCAGTGGTGGAAAAAGTACTCAAATGTTTTACTTAAATAAAAGTATCAACACTGCAATGTAGACGTACTCTGTTACAGGTAAAAGTCCGGAATTAAAAATGTACTTGCGTAAAAGTACAAAAGTATTGGTATAAAAATGTACTAAAATGTTTGAATATAGCAGATCTACAAGCTCACAACGCGTCGCGATGCGACACGTTTCTAAATTCGTAATCCTATGATAGAATCACTACAATAAAAGTTGAGACAACACGTTCCTCTCCTTCCTCAAAACGTACAAATACAAAAACAGCCCCCGTTCGGTTACACCAGCGGTTCTCAACCAGTGGTCCGGGGACCACCAGTGGTCCTTGAGGGGGGTTCCAGGTGGTCCCCAGCTAAATGATGGAGAGTTGGTAACCAATTGAACCCTTAGATCTTTGACTCTTGAGAGCCCGTAAGGGTCCATTTGGTTTCATTTTACGCTCTCAAGAGTTAAATTATTGTTAAACATCTGCATTACTTAATGAAATAATTGCTATTTTGATCAATGTTGCCTGTTATCTCTCCTATGGTACCAACATTGATTCAGCATCGAATTGTAGACAAAATCTCATCCAACGATAACAAAATATTTAAAGTTTTGGGTCTGTAAGGCATAAATCTCATCAAATGGTGGTCCGTGGCTCACTCACTCAAGGACCCCTGGGGGTCCCCAGACCGCACTTTGAGAAACCACTGAGTTACACGATACGGTAATCGTGAAGATTTACGACGTAATATATTTTACAACTGTGATTTTGTGTGAAACGATACTAGTTGTTAAATTGCTAGGTGTTAGGTCCTGATGATGACATCGGCCCACTTTACAGTCCCGGCGCTTTATGAGGCTCGGGAAGGCTTTCTGAGACACCCTGACGTCACCTTTACAGACGGCGTTGACCCCGCTCCAGCTTCCATTCTCCTGGCAGACACGCGACCCCTGGCCGACGATGTGGTAGCCCTGGGAACAGCGGTGCAACAGTATTATATCCATAACAAAATTATGGATCATAAAATATTCCTTTAATAATCGACCAAAGGTTTCACTCATAGCGGCACTAGCGGTGACTTTTTTTTTTATGAATAAAAAATATATTAATACAATATAACTTCTATTAACTACAATTGGGGTGGTTGTATTTTGTCTCCCTGCTCTTCTATCATCTATTATATTGAGACATTTTACATCAGTGGTTCTCAACCTTTTCAGGCTGTGACCCCCCAAAATAATCATTTTTTAACTGGGGACCCCCACCCTGACAAGCACTTGGAATGGTAGGAGTTGAAGCATTACATTTAGTTTGACTTGGTTCCACAGATAAATATTGTGAAAATAGCCGATCTACAATCTACATCTCACTGTGAGCTTGCATGTAGATCAGCTATTTTCACAATATTTGCCTCTTTCTTATATCATTTGACATTTGGGCAATGCTTGACCAGTTTTTATATTATAGTTTGTTGATCTTTCTTCATTTAATTCTTTAGGTATTAAAAAGGTCTTAAAAGTCATTAAATTGTCACTTTACTGTCATCTGGAGACCCCCCAAAAATCATGTGGGTATGGGTCCCGACCCACAGGTTGAGAACCACTGTTTTACATCATGTCAAAGGTCATGTCTCACCTATAGACGAATCCACAGAGCGCTGCCTGTAGCTGGGGTGTCGCGGTGCGGAGCGGCACCCGCTTGACACCGCAGTTATGATTGCCGCTCTGTGGATTCGTCCGTAGACACAGGATCTGACACGAATTTTGACCTGATGGTCAAGATTCAATGCATCCCCTGAGTAAGCAGGCAGGCTCTATTAGCTCAATGGTAAAAAAAAAAAGAATTAGCACTTGCGCAGGAAACCGGGTTCAAATCCGGGGTGGAAGAGGAAAGTTACAGTGCAGCTTATTTTTATTTTTTTTAATAGCTGATCAACGTGTCACATTGCAACAGCTATTTTCGCTATTTTTGCTCCACACCATTGTGCGGCCAACTATAAAATAGCACTAAAGTGCTTAATAGATTCGTTGACATTTTGAATAAAAAAAGACAAAATACATATACAGTAGGTAGCCTATAGAATAAAAGACGCTTTTCGATAATTTGATTAATTGAAAGAAGTAATGTATTAGAACAGTCACCTGGGAGCAGGTGAAATGGACCTCGTGGCCCACATAGTACTTGGATCCAAACTTGCGTCCGTGTGCAGGAGCCTCCAGGGACGGGCAGCTGGTGGGAGCTGTGGGGGAGAGAGAACACACCACCGGAGGGAGGGTTGTACATTTTCGGCCATTTGAAAATAGCTGAGCTACAAGTTCACAAGCTCACAATGCGTCGCGATGCGACGCATTGTGAGCTTGTAGATCTGCTATTTTCAAAAGATTTCAAAACTTGTGAAACGGAACAGTCCGCATAATGGGTACTTTCTACTCAAAACAAAACCACCTAAGTGGAAAAAGCGGCTCTCCAAAAATATAATACTGCAAGACAGTGGCTCAGATGTGGTTTCTCATTTTATTGCGAGAAGTGAACGCTAACGTGTTTCGGCCGCAGCCTTCCTCAGAGCAGATTAGATTAAAAAGTATGCTTTTGGTACTTTCTACTTTTGCTACTTTCTACTTTTTGGTACTTTAAGTACATTTTGATACCAATACTTTTGTACTTTTGCTCAAGTAAATTTTTAATTCCGGACTTTTACTTGTACCAGAGTATTTCTACATTGCAGTATTGATACTTTTACTTAAGTGAAAAATGTGAGTACTTTTTTCCACCACTGCCTAAGTCTTCCTGCATCCTGTGGCATGCATGGTGTGCCTGAGGATATGCACGTGTCACTGAGCGGCATGTGGAGAGAAGAAACTTCATGGGAAACAACAGCCCAGAATGCTTGGTTCAAGTCCAGCAGAGAACTGAACTGGTCATACGTTGTGAGGGAAGAACTGTAGCGAGGAACGGTCAAATGTTATGCTATGGTTCATTTAAGAAATCAGATTACACTACTTTGGAATTTACTACATTCCAATTTCCGTGCTTTATATTCACAGTGCCTTTGAATGAATTTCATGTTTGGTTTGCTTGCCTTGAACTTTTTGCCACTTTAAATGATACAATAATCCGACGATAAATGCGCAAAATTTCTGTGTGAGTGTTTGTAGTTCACGTATCTCGAGAACTGTCCGACCGACCGGCCGACTTCAAACTGGGCGCCCACGTCGCAGACGACCCGAGGAAGTGCAGCGCCCAGAGTCGAGGCGGTTGTCCAGAACTGCCCATCCCACCGATACACCTTTATATAGTACTAACACTAACTCTGAGGGAGCCCGGGATCGAACTGGGAACCTCACATTTTCCATCCGGCCGCTGTACCGGCCACTCTACCCCTGAGCCACTGCCGCCTAAAAGGGATTGACTGGGCATAAGGGACTGGACAGACCGACAGGTACAACGGGTACAATGATAACAGGTACACCGGGGATTGCATAACAGGGTGGAGCATGCATTTCCAACTTGCATCATTCTCGACTTGCATCGTTCCCGAGCAGGCCCGGTGCCGCATCGGTCTAGTAAGTGAAAAGGCCAGGAGAAAAGTACAGTAGATTTAAGATAGTCAGATTATACAGATATTCACACTGATGCCTAGAAGTAAATTCGTAAGGAAGCTACGCTGATTGAGAATAAAACAATGTACTGTACTAATTAAATTTACACTGCACAACACTAAACTAAGAAGAAGATGACTTAGTTCTCACCCTATTAGATTCTACCTCCATATTTTCCTTCCTAACTTACCTTTATATTCATCAAAACTGTCCTGCTACCTCATCTCTTAGCGTTGTACAAATGGAACCAAATGGACCCTTATAGGGTCCATTTGGTTCCATTTCAACACTCTCAGAGTTACAGACCTGTTATGGTCATTCAGGGCTAGCTCTTTATGCGTTTCTGGTAATATTATTGTCCACTCATTTTGTATGTCTGTGGCAAAAACTGAATTTTTACCAAAATGTCCACCACAAGCCAGCATGGCGATGGCCCCTGACCAAGCAGAGTTTTGTGAGTTTTTGTTTTTTGTTATGGTTACAGTGCTCGGTGTGAATGGGCCTTTACTCGGCTTTCCTCTCCTAGCTGATACTTTTATTTAAAAAAAGAATGTCCCTGGCACTATTAGTTTGACCTCTCAATTAAGCTTACTAAATACAGTGTTTTTGTAAGTTTCTCTGGATAAACAAAGAATGTCATGTTTCTTCCAAGGATTTACAGTAATACCTCTCATACAAATACTGACCTGTAAAGTTAGTGGTTCTCAACCTTTTTAATTTCATGGATCCCCAGTTTGGATAATGCATTATAGGCCACCGACCCCCGTTTGATTTGATTTCTGGCACCCTAATCTACACTGTAAAATCCTCAGTGTTAATTTAACTCAGTGTACAAATCATTTGCACAAATCATTTGTACACTCTGAGAGTTCGAGACCCATACAGGTCCATACAGGTCTCTTATATGTCATCATGATTTGTGTGCATGGGGATCTCATCTTAAACAAGCTCAGTGCTTTATGAGTCTTCCAGTTTAGTAGACCTTGTATTGTGAATTTGTACTTCCATGTACTGTTGTTCTCATGTCTTACTAAATAAAGTACATCAATCAATCAATGAATCATTTGGTTAATAATTTAAACAGGGACCCCTGGAACCCCCACGTTGAGAACCAGTAGTACAGGAGCAAATGAATTCACTATTATCTGCTTCACGTTGCCAAGGCTTTGTTGCGGTGAATGCACTGTATCAGCAAACATATCAGTTTCTGCCTTCCTGCCAAGAACTGTCCACAAAGCTACAGCAGAGGCTGCGGACCACATTGGAAACAAGTGTTTCAATACGCAATATAAGAAACAGTGACCGTGATTAATGATAATTATGATGCTGATGATGATGCATTGTAATTCTTAGATTTCTCACCAGCTGACTGGTCCGCCTGTGGCAGCTTAGAGACTGAGTTCTGCAGCGCTGCCAGCTTTGACTTCATGATGCGCAGGCCCTCCGTGAACCTCATCTCCTGGCCTTTCAGAAACTTCTCCATTTGACGGAGGACCCCAGTAACCTGGTGCTTGTCCATACAGTTCTGTGAATGAAGGCATGTACGGTTAAATGGTTAAAAGAGGCTCTCTCTGCAAAGCACTAATGACATGACTCATCAGAAAGAAAACAAGCAAAGGACCAAAGAATCCATTACTGCTCAGCGTGTGTTGAAGCTCAAGTCATAAAATATGAAACATGGAAGGTATAACAGTCGACATAAAACGCAGCTGTGGAGGGTGATGTAATGACCTCTAGACAAACGGTGGCTATGGTTACAAAACAGATTTTCCTTTGGTGTACCTTGTCATTAAAAACCTCCTCAATCCCCAAATGGTGGCATCTGTTTGCTGTATAGCCTACCTCACCATGATTTATCATCATAACCAGCAGAAATATCATTCAATGTTTCCCAAACAATCTGGGTCAGACCCATTTTTGGGTCACAGACCCATTTTTATGTGTCACAAGTAAATATCCCATTTTGTTTTTAGTTTCCTATCATTTTTAGTATTTCAAAAGATTTACAAAGATTTTTCTGGACAAGAAGAAATGTCCAGAAACATTTTTCAAAAGAATCCCATTTAGGAGGAGATCTCTGATTTGTTAAATGAAAGAATAGGACCTGCACACTGTCAGAAACTTGCAAAGAAGATTTGCTCTTTATTCAATGTTTCGGTCATTAGACCTTCATCAGGACAGCCAAAAAATAATTCCAGAAATTAATTCTATACATTTCCAAACATTTAAACAAATAGCGATGCATTGTTAACTTGCGTATTGGCTATTTTCACTATTTTTGAAATAGGGCTTCATAGTTTCGTACGTTTTGGTCACAGGGACTCCCGGGGGAGACACCAAATGTATGTTTTGGCCCTGGAACTGAACAGTTTGGGAACTCCTGTCATTGGCGATGTCACCAGCCACTTTCTCTAGCAGACCTTGTGGCAGTGGCATGTGAGATGTTATTATGCCATATCTCTCCACCCCCTTCCACTAACTACACCAACTCCAGTGGCAGACACAGCTGGACAAAAGCTGTCTGGCAGATGTCAGCAAGACCTCAGTCCACTGCGCTGGTCCTCCTCAGTGGTGGGAAGTAACTAAGTACATTTACTCAAGTACTGTACAATTTTGAGGTACTTTTACTCAACGTTTTACTCCACTATGGCCATTTGCAATATTTGGCACCTTCCTGTTTAGATACTAGTAGCTACATTGTAGATTAGTATTTCAAAACATACATCAACCAATTACTTCGGAAAATCGAAAATAGTCGATCACAAGCTCACAACGCGTCACATTGTAGAGCGCTGTGAGCTTGTAGATCTGCAATTTTTGAAATGTTTTTTACAAATTTGTAAGAAACTCAGGAAATCTGGGCCATTCTGCATGATGGGTAGGCTATTTATTACTTTGTATACTTTAAGTATATTTTGATGTCAAAACCTTTGTAAGTAAAATGTTGAATAAAGGACTTGTAATAGAGTACTTCTACATTGTGGTTTTGCTACATTTATTCAGGTAAAATAGGAGTACTTCTTCCACCACCGCTGGTTCCTGTGTATATTTTGCATGGCAGTGGGAGAAGGCACTGCCTCCTCAGATTAAAAAACAAATCCTGAATGGACAGGCTTTGTATTCAAAATAGCCGTGTGCCAGTTTACTTCAGAGCAAACGGGGCTCGATTAGCCAACGTTCCAAAGTTCTGCAGAGAGAGAACCAGCCACTAAATCCTTTGAGAAAAGTTCATTAATCACGAGCTCATTGGAAGAAGAATGTCCCAGGAAGAAGCATATCTTACATTCTTTGTTCTACCCTGTTGTGGGTTTGTTCAATTAACTGCCTTTAGGGCAGTAGTTCTCAAAGTGGGGTCCGGGGACCCCCAGGGGTTCCAGGGGGTCCCCACCCAGCTAAATGATTGATAGTTAGGATGGAACCAAAAATAGAACCATGGTATACCAGTCTGTAACTCTGAGAGTGTACAAATGGAACAAAAATGGGTGGTTCCAGGGGGTCCCCAATGGTTCCAGGGGTCCATTTGGTTTGGTTCCAGGGGGTCCCCAATGGTTCCAGGGGGTCCCCAGCTAAATGATTGCTAGGATGGAACCAAATGGACCCATACCCAGTCTGTAACTCTGAGAGAGTGTACAAATGGAACCAAATGGACCCGTACGGGTCCATTTGGTTCCATTTGTACACTCTCAGAGTTACAGACTGTTACATGCCTATAATTCATACCAAACTGGGGGTCCTCGAAATGAAAAAAAGGTTTGAGAACGAACCACTGCTTTAGGGCTTTGAAAAATACATTCTTCATGATGTATGTATGCAGTTTGAGCCGGGCCACCTGTCACAACAATGGTCAACAACACATTTAGATCAAGGCCATAATGAAGAGGAAGAAAACACGTTTGAAAAAAGAAAAGGAAAAGGGGAAGAAAAAAAAACACAGAGAAAAAAAACAAGGCATCATGTGAAATGTGTACCAGCTGACCAACATGAGGATTCATCAATCAATGGCATAACATAACATACCTCTGGAAATAAATGCCAAAATCAATTGGTTTGTGACTGCAGCTGGCTGCAGTCTATACATTAATGATTCATACAGCCAAGTGTTGGGTTGGATAAAGACTGGATAATCTTCCAAAACTAGAGAATAAAAATGCTGTACCTACCAGACAGTCACAGTATAATTTAATGCACATGTAGGCTATAATAGTCCCAAACCTTGTTACATAATAGCAAAGAAGTTTGGAAGATCTAAACGTTAAAAGAGAAAATGCTCAAAACGTGGTCATTTGTCCCGTTTTAGAGTTGTTATTAACCTACTAACCTGTACTCCATGGCAATTCTGGATGATTCCCAAATACAGCAACAGTAAACAGCTTTGTTGAAGTGACAGTGCCATGTCTGGAGGACGAAAGTTCGGTTATAACGTGGAGATTGATCTTTTCTTTCCCCAAAGAGCAGTTTAGTCCAAAACAAAACAAGTGTATAAATGTCTCTATGTCCTGTCCTGGTCTGGTCTAGTCCTCAGACTGGAGAAGATGCTCCTCAGGTGCCTCAGTGTTAGAGATGCGATGCGCCCCCCTGTCTGACTCTGAGACAGGTTGGACCACCAGACCCCATCCACAAGCCACCAGGAAAATCCCTCCCACCAGCTCAACAAGAATAAATTAAACTATTCCCTCGGATCCCTCCTGTTTCAGAGCCAGTCACCCAGCCTGTTCGAGGCGAATCTTGGCTAAACATGAGAATTAAATCGACTAAATTGAGCAAATAATCAGATAGATTTTCGCAAAGCATAAGTAGGCCTAATATATCTCAAATAAATAGATAGGTCTCCTCGCCTACACCTGTTACGCAACGGGCCTCATAGGGATGTGATACAACTCTTAAAGTAATTTAATATTACAACTTTACAAATTAACTGCGGATAGTCAGTCAGTGTTGTGTTCAGTGCACTGTGCACAGAGTGCACTCTATTGAAAGGGACATTTTGGTTTGTGGAGTTGTGAGGACATCTGGCGGTGGAAAATCAGTATTGATGGACTTACAGGCGCGTGACCTTCAGCGGCCGCACGCGAGTGTGTGTTTGATTGAAAATTGATTGATGTACTTTATTTAGTAAGACATGAGAACAACTGATGGAGTTAAAACTATATGTTTTGTGGACCAGATTGATATGATATAGAAATATTGATCTAACCAGTCAAATTAATATAGTGATGTATTTTTGGGCCTGTACTTCAGTCTTTTAAACATGCTTTTTGTAACTCTACTATACTTTCCCTACCAAGGCCATGTAGCTGGCTCCATAGTTGCTATCTGGTGCCGGCTCCATATGTTTCCAATCAGTAAAAACATGTCTTGGTCAACCAACGCTTTGTGATTAAATGTCAAATGACCTGTATCTGTGTAAGCTGACCTATGACCGGGATATTGTCACTAATTTACTCTGTCAGCTGTCACCCTGTCACAGATAAACCTGCCACATGTCCTATGATATCGAAGGAATAACTTGTTTATGGAACCAAAAGTTGTACACAAGGACACTATAAGATGAACAACAACTTATTATGATGACACCCTGATGCCTGACAGCTCATCAGATATGATCTGACGTCTGAGGGTCTTAACCAATCGTTAGTATCCACCTTATATATCTGATGTCTGGACTCCAACTTGTGTAGGCTATAAATACTATTGCCTGTATTTGTAACATTGGTGTGATTGTTATTCTTGTCTGTAACTTGTACTGTCCTCGTGTGCATACTCAGCAATACAGAATTGTTTCATCCTTGGACTTACATCCGTTCTTGTCTGACTCTCATTTCTTTATGTCGACTGGTCAAATCTTGGGGTCTTAGAACGAAAACCATCTCTTTATCTTTCTTGGGCTCAGCCCTATGTATAGGGTTCATATTTTAACCCTGTCAACAACAGTACATGGAAGTGCAAATTCACAATACAAGGTAGGTCTACTAAACTGGAAGTCTCATAAAGCACTGACTGAGCTTGTTTAAAATGAGATCCCCACGCACACAAATCATGATGACATAAAGGGTAACCAGACAGATATACACACTACTATACAGAACGTCATACAATCAGCTTACAGGTTACTGGTATGAAAAAATACAAAACACAAAAAATATGTACAAGAGAAAAGTGTGTGTGTGTGTGTGTGTGTGTGTGTGTGTGTGTGTGTGTGTGTGTGTGTGTGTGTGTGTGTGTGTGTGTGTGTGTGTGTGTGTGTGTGTGTGTGTGTGTGTGTGTGTGTGTAAAATACATGTTTTCAAAAACATTCTTGAGAGCAATGTTTAGTTGTAAATTACATTGTGTGTTTGTTTACATGGCTGTCATCATGTTGGATACAGCATAAAATTCAAGCAGTGCAGCAGGTGCTTTGGGTCTTTGATTAGACAGCGGTCTGTTATAGCATTGGTTCTTGAGGGGGTTCCAGGGGGTCCCCAGCTAAATGATGGACAGGAACCAAATGGACCCTGGGGTCTGTAACCCTGAGAGTGTACAAATGGAACCAAATGGACCCTAACGGGTCCATTTGGTTCCATTTGTACACTCTCAGAGTTAAATTAACATTGATTTTACAATATGAATTGGGGTCCCAGAGACATACATGCCATTAAATGGGGGTCCGTAGCCTAATGCATGTCAAACTGGGGGTCCTTGAAATAAAAATGGTTGAGAATCACTGCTAGAGAGCCGTAAAAATCTTCTATTATGGGGGTCCCTGCCTCCCTGGCTTATCTTTTCAAATGGGGGTCCGCGGGCTAATAAGTGTCTATTTGGGGGTCCTTGACATGAAAAAGTTTGAGAACCTCTGGAGCTTATCAGTCATTATTATTCAGAACTAACACACCGCTGAATTCAGCGATTGACCAATCAGAATCAAGCTTTCAACCAAGCCGTGTAATAACATAGTAATAATAATAAATGTGTTATCATGTCTGTAATACAATATGAGCGCCTACAGCTGTCTGAACATAAGTGGCATCTCTCTGAGCCAATAGGACACCGCCTTCAGGACCTCCGTGGGAGGGA
Organism: Gymnoscopelus microlampas; assembly: GCF_963454915.1. NCBI lineage: Eukaryota > Metazoa > Chordata > Actinopteri > Myctophiformes > Myctophidae > Gymnoscopelus > Gymnoscopelus microlampas. The sequence goes on from NC_139950.1 coordinate 45,393,263, forward strand.
CCTGACACCACATTTTGACCAATCGCCGGGCGAGGCTCCGTCCCATTCACGTTAGATGGATCCTGATAGGGTGGAATTTAAGCCTGGGATTCATACGACGGTGTCGCGCGCCCGAAAATATCCGACCTACAAGCTCACTATAAGCGACGCGTTCGTCGCCTTGTGAGCTTGTAGCTCAGCGTTTTATCGGGCGCGCGACACCGTCGCGAGCGACACAGAGAGAGCATATAGATTTTTTAGGCTATAATACGCGGACGAGTGCATTAGAGCCAGGAATGTTCCAACAAGCCCTCTCTCTCTCCAGAAGCCATTTTGAGAATGATGTCTGTGTTGAGAAACACTGGGAAGATGCTGAAATCAACGAACATGGTTCCATTTGTTGTGTTGTGTCTCCTCTAGCCTCACCATGGCCGCTGTTCTACCGACGGGACACTTAAAAAATGGCAAGGGGTTCAAGCTGTGTGAACACTGAGTTAAAAAACGTCTCTCTGACATGAAAAGAGGAGAATGTTTGACTCGTCTCTCTGTCGAGACATGGTAACAACCGTGAGTTTTTTCATTTCCAGTCTGTTGTTGAACAGATCTTTGCAGCATCTCTGTCTCGCACCTCCTCCACAACAACAACAACAACATCATCAACATCAACAACAACAACAACGTCTCCTTTCGAGTGAATCGAGTCATTCACTCCTGTTTACCGACACAGGCGAACAGGGATGGCTTCTGTGAGCCTTGTTGTCTCCAGTCCCCTCCTCCCTCCTCATTCTACTACTACTACAGCCCCTGTTCTTGACAAAAACATGACAGACTCTGAGCTTGCAGGGGAAGAAAGGTCGAGTAACAAATCTTATGCAATTCTTAAATATACGCTCATCATCTGTGGTGCGTTTTGACGGTGCTGTGGGTCCTCTTCTACATGCTTGTGTTTTTGTTTTGTTTTTTATCATTAATTACAGGGGCAGAGCTTTTTTTTTTTATTCCAGCAGGATTTTTTTCCCCCCCACACATATTTCCTTTCTTTCTTTTTTTTGCATGCATTTTTCGGTGCATTTGTCCAATTAAGCCATGTAGTTCATCATGATCACCGTGTTTCTATCAGTCATTCATGATCATTTCCATAGCAGACTTCCATCATTGTGTTATTGTGAGCTGGGATTATTATTATCATGGCTTCATTGTTGCCATCTGCAGGAGGCTATGTAAATGCTCTATAATAATGTGGGATGCCACGCCCATCCTCGCACTTTGACACCCCCTAGTGGCAACCTCGCGGCGGTGCTCTCCGCAGGATTATGATTATGTTATTATGAGTGGCTTTTTGGCTAAGCTTCAAGTAGGCCAAAGCCATGCCTGTGGTCAATATAACATCATGTTATTTACCCCTCAAAGGGGTATGTTGATTATCTCGGCTTGTAATTATCACTTTGCCCCATAATCATGTTAAAATGTACATGTTAAAACTTACATGATACATTTTATGGCTGGAGGCCATTTCCTAAAATCCAGTGTGCAATGTTTGACTTGAAAATCAGTCTTTTTGGATTGCCATTGGATATTGCATTGGTTCTCAACATGGGGTCCCTGCACCCCTAGGGGTCATTGATGGGGTTCAGGGGGTCCCCAGCTAAACTGGGGACTGATAGTTGAGAACCAAATTGACCCTTCCAGGTCTGCAACCTAGTGTGTAAAGGTCCAAATTACGCTTGTACACTACGCTCAGACACAAATGTGCAGATTGGTGTCCCAGAGGAAAAAAATGGGCTATGTGCATGCCTAATGCATATAAAACTCGGGGTCCTTCGGGGGAAAAAACAAAATAGTTGAGAATCAATGGGATATTGCATTGGTGTCAGAATTGATGATGGCAAATTTGTCTCTGGGCAGCAGACCAGAGAATGAATGGGAGGACATTCTCTCCTGTTCCATGGTGTTTGTTACCTGCATGCCCTTTATTTCTCAAGAGTAGTTGCCATTACATTTTACAAAGAGAATGTCAAAGCAGTATTAATGACACATCCCATGGTCACAGTGTGACAGGGTGATTTTATATGAAGAAACAATGTGCATGAACTATTTTGACACGTCTTATCTCTAAGCATGCCCTTTTATGATTTCATCCATTTTAAACCAAACTGCCATACAAGGATGACTTTTCTTGACCATACCTCCTTAACCCATGTTTTAAACATATAGCTAAAAGTCAACACTTTAATGTAATAACCTACATTCATAAGCTCCCTCAATCAAGAAGTCAGCACCCATTATGGTATCTAATGCTTGCTGCAGCTTCGTTGTAATATATTTAATTTAAAAGAAAGTGAGTTCCTTCCAGAACTGCCATGTTAATACTGTCTCTCAGCGTGAGCCCTTAGCCAATTACCAGTAATTGCGCTGTTTCTAGTATCTGACAACACAACAACAAAGTACATAGTTAGTTAGTAGGCCTAGTCATGCATGTTCCAAGATGCACTATAGAACTCCCATGGCCATTATTAGTGGAGTTTCAACATTACAGTGGAATGCGTTTCTAATTTAAATGTACTTTAAACCTTTAGCATGAAAAGTAGATTTTATTGTGATCTTTGGATTTGTGTCTAAGATCAACCAATACATTCTTAAGCCCCGTTGAATCCAGGCCATCATTAATGTCAGGGGACATGTTTTAATTTGCCAGGAACATTCTGTTGGCCGTAGTCAAGTTAAAGGTCAAATCTAATGTGGTTTTGGTGAAATTAGGACACCCTGGTTCGTGGGAAAAGCTGAGCCTTGAATGACTGAACCTTCTGTATGTTTTAGTCCCAGACAGGGATCTGTTCTGATTATCTGTATATTTACTAATGATAAGGTTAAAGGTTTTGTTAAAAGGTTAAAGCACTATATTCTGATAGTATTCATTGCTCTAGGGTGTTTGTTCAGCAACAGGGGTCCCCCTATCTCTCCAGCCCTTTAATAAACAGAAAATACATTTTCAGGTGGGTTGCACATTTTCAACCAATCAGGAGAGAGTACCCATTTATCAGCTTCAAATTTATATTGTTCCAGTTCCAATTTTGTCTGCTCACTAAAGGACTAAAACATACACAACGTTCAGGCATTCAAGGCTCATCTTTCCCCCTGAACCAGGGTGTCCTTATTTCACCAAAACCACATTAGATTTGATCTTCAACTTGACCACGGCCAACGGAATGTTCCTGGCAAATTAAAACATTTCCCCTGACATTAATGACGGCCTTGATTCAATGGGGCTTGACTCTGCCTTGTTACATACAAAACCAGTGATCATAGTGAAATATATTTCATGCTAAATGATACCCTTTATTAATGAAGTAACTGGCTTAGGTTTAAAGTACATTTAAATGAGAGACATATTCCTACTAATAATGGCCCTGTGACTCCTGACTTCTATAGTGCATCTTGGAACATGCAAGGATCATAATTATTCTGTTGATTTAGTAATCAATAATGTGTTGTTGGGTTGTGAGATACTAGAAACAGTGTAGTTATTTGTAGGCGTGCAACCGTTAATCAAACTAATCAATTTAATTTATTATATTATTGATTATAGAAAATAATCAACAATCTATTTGAATAAAAACAATATTGATTTTGGGGAAACTACTGAAATTTGGCCTTTTATTATTATTTTTAAAGTAGATTGGCTGCTTTTGCTAGTTTTGTATTAAGTATTAAAGGAGACACACCATGAATTTAAAAAAAATATTTGATATTTAATATCATATGGTGTATGTCCCTCAAACCATTTTCAAAAGGTTTGAGCCTAAATCAACACTCAGATATACTCATCCCAAGTCAATTCTCTCAGGCTTATAAAGCACTTTCAGCTGCAATACCAAAACGTCCAGTTGGCTAGGGGGGTGCTGTACTGCGGTACTGAGCAATTCTGTCTGTCAAAATACATGGGCAGAAAGTTTGGTGAGGTAAGCAAACTTGCCATTCTGAGATGGCCTGTTCAGACACGCCCATTCTGAAAATCTCTGAAATGAGAATGAATGACTGAATGTTAAAAGAAAATATTTTTTGGGGTACAAGAGACACTGGGGAGCCAAAAAAATAAAAAATAAAATAAAAAAAAGTGAAATTCATGGTGTGTCTCCTTTAAATAGGTCTAGTCAACGTGTCAATCATAAAACATCAATTTGATTTTCTTTCTGTTGATTCGTTGATACGTAGAAAATAAAACAAATGATCAAAAAACACGCTTCTCGACTATTCGATTAATCTAAAAAGTAATCGATAGGTAATCGCTAAGGAAATATTCAATAGTTATTTGTAGCGAACAGCATCATCTGCTACTGAGATGACTAATAAATCAGGCTTCATACTGACGGTATGCTTCTTTTTAAAGAGAGGATGGTGAACTGGAAGACGGGGAAATAGATGATGAAGGGATCGGAATCGAAGAAGAACATAAAGAAAGCAAGGAGGTGAATGAAGATAATGAAAAAAAGGACAGAGAGAAGGAGAAAGGCAAAGAGAAAGAAGACAAGATTCACAGACACTCCAGAAAAAGATCTAAAAAGACCAGAGAAAAGAGACGGTCCAAACGGAGGAGACGGGACAGACAGAGAGTAAGTACTACACTACCCATAATGCAACACTCTGACCTTTACACTACGACCACTACTGCATCACCCTGACCTTAGATGTTTGCTGCATACTGCTATCACTTACAGCACTGGTTGTCAAAGTGGGGTCCGTGGAACACCAAGGGTCCTTGTGCTAAATGAGTTAATATAGCATCAACATCATTTCACCACTTTAACCATATAATACATTTGCTATTTAAAAATAACTGATCTACAACCTCATGTTGTGATGCTTGTTGTGTGTTTTCTGTCCTCTCCTCAGCACCACTCCCCCTCCAGCACCTCCAGCTCTGACAGCTACGACTCCGACCACGACTGGGACGAGAGGCCAAAGACCAGGAAGAGCCAGGGCTCCAACCGAGAGCCTGATAGTCAGACCTCTCAGGTGACTTCCTCAGCCCTAAACTGCTTCTTTTGCAGAGACTTAACAGTAGATGAAGCGTTATTATGCTTAAAGTTGCAATCTGTAACTAGATAATACAATTTTATTTTAACCAATCTGTATGTTAGAGCAGGGGTCTTCAAGTTTTTCAGGCTAAGGACCCCTTAGCTGAGACAGAGATGAAGCAGGGGCCCCCACTATATTGTGCAGCGTGAGGCGTTGTGAGCTTGTAGATCTACTATTTTTTGGCTTAAGTTCTCCTCAGAATATGGATGCTAGAGTTCAAGTGGTTAAAGTAAAAAATGTTTATCCTATCACACAAAGATTTGGTGCCCCCCCTGTAGTAACTCTGAGGACCCCCTAGTGGTCCCGGACCCCTTGTTGAAGACCCCTGTGTTAGAGTATGTTAATACATTATAACTAACACAGTTGCAATGGATAGAGGTGGTCTCCCTGCTCTTCTAATTGAGTTGGACAACTGCTGGTTGACAAGAGGTATTGCATGAAGCTCATAACTGTAATATCTCCCCTGCCCAAGTGAGCAAAATTGTGAATGTGAAATGTTACACATTGCAGCTTTAATTTGATAAAATATTACAGATTGCACTCAGCTATTTTCAGGGAGCGACACAGTAGTGTAAATCAGGCTTTACCGTGTGAGACTGAGCCTTCTCTTGGTGTTTGTGTCCCAGCATGGACGGGATTCAAAGACGGGCCACGGCGGCAACACGCAGAAGTCCCCACAGCACAAGAGCAGCGACTTCGACAAGTACAGCGACTACAGCGAGGACAAGTACGACTACGAGGACGAGGAGGAGGACTACACGGACGAGATGTCCGAGTATCAGCAGCACGCTAAAGACTCCGGCTCCGTCGGTCACGCCAACAGGGGGCGCCATGCCAATAAGAGGGGCAACATGCGGGGACAACAGAAGCAATGTACGAATATTCTATCCTCGAATCCTCTTTTATAATAATCATCATAATAATTATTGTTATTATATAATCATAAACCCTAACCCTAACCTGACATGGTTCATTGGTGTGTTTCCTCCAGTTGGCCAGAGGGGGCGTGGCAGAGGGAACGGAACAGGCCGAGGGCGAGGGATGCTCAATAAGAACAATAAGAAGCTGAAGGGCAAGAACTGGGGAGGTCGGGGACGAGGCCGAGGAGGAGGAGGAGGAGGAGACCAGGCCACTGAGGGAGGCATGAAGCCGGTAAGCAAAGCCACTGGCATCTTGCTCTCAGTGTTAGGTCAGAGCGCTAATGCGGACCCCCATTTAATGGCATTTGTATCTCTGGGACCCCGATTTATATTGTAAAATCAATGTTAATTTAACTCTGAGAGTGTAAAAATGGAACCAAATGTACCCGTTAGGGTCCATTTGGTTCCATTTGTACTGTCTTAGAGTTACAGACCCAAAAGGTCCATTTGGTTCCTAACTATCCATCATTTAGCTGGGGACCCCTGGAACTCCCTCAGGACCCCTGGGGGTCCTCAGACCCCACTTTAAGAACCAATGCCTCATACCAGTGGTTCTCAAAGTTTTTACTTTCAAGGAACCCTAGCTTGGTATGCGTTAGGCCATGGACCCCCATAATGTACAAATGGAACCAAATGGACTCTTCTATTTGGTTCCATTCGTACACTGTCAGTTAAATTCCTGTAAGGGTCCATTTGGTTCCCTAACTATCAATCATTCTACTGGGGACCCCCTGAAACCGCCTCAAGGACCCCTGGGGGTCCCCGGACCCCACTTTGAGAACCACTGCTACCGTGTAAAATGGATTTCATGTGGGAAAAAGAGAGAGCCTGTTTTTTTGTAGTGTTTTAACCTGGCTTCAACATTTTGTTGCAACACTCGAAACCTTTGATTCAAGTAAACTTTCCTTGAACCTTGAACTTTGAACCTTGTACTGTGTAACACTAACACTACTGTGTGTTAGTTTCTCATCTGTGAGAGAGAAAACATAATAAGGTCAGAATTTGTTTTATATGTCCATAGGAGGGTAAAAATTCCTCTGGTTTCCAAAAGAAACGACCAATCATGAGCAAGGAGTTCATCAATCAACACACGGTGGAACACAACGGCAGATACATCTGCAAATATTTCCTTGAGGGTCGATGCATCAAGGTATGCTTGCATCAATGCACTTTTTCCTTTGGAGTAAGTTGTGTACTAGGGCTGCAACTTTTGATTATGTTCTTTATGATTATTCTATGGATAACGTTTTTGATTAACCGGATAATCGTGCTTTTTTATATTCTTTACATTATTTAATATATCAAAGAATCGATTAACCACTTAAGCGTTATTTTGTATTCATTGCACGATTGTGTTGTGCAAAAATAGTGAAAATAGCAGATATACAAGCTTATAATGCATCATCGCTATTGTCATTATTTATGAAATGTGTTTAAACGTATTTGACCATTTTCACCTATAATATGCCCAAATAGGGATTGATTATTAATCAAATATTTTACTAAATTATCGATTCATCTTTATACTCGATTGATCAGTTTGATTAACTGTTGCAACCCAAGTGTGTACGCCTGTTCAACTTAAAACACTTTTCTCACTGACAGTTGACTTGTAACTCTTACTCTTTTTCAGGGAGAGCAGTGTAAGTTCGAGCATGAGCTGGTTGTTCCTGATAAGAAAAAGGAACTTTGTAAATTCTACCTCCAAGGATACTGCAGTAAAGGGGACAACTGCATTTACATGCACAATATCCTTCTATTCATGATGAACAAGTGTTTGTGACACACTTCTACACTATAGTTCAGCGGTTCCCAACCTTTTCTTGATCAGGGCCCACTTGAAAATCTCAAAAGTGTTCACAGGCTGACATCACATCACATCTGTCCACTTAAAGGTAGGGTAAGTGATTTTCTTTGGTTAAAATAAGTGTTAAATAGCTCTATATTCTGATAGTACTCATTTCTATAGAGTGTTTGTTCAGTAAAAGGAGTCTCCTTGTCTCTCCAGCTCTTTATAAAAGAGAAAATGCATTTTTGTTTCAGTTACAGTTTCATTTCCAATTTTATCCAATCAGGATAGAGAACTCAATCAGGATATAGATTAAACAAGTGAAATTGGAAGTGATGACACTAAGAAATGAGCAGACAAAATTGGAACTGGAACACTATAAAAATGAAGCTTAAAAATGGGTACTTTCTCCTGATTGGCTGAGATTTTGACACCTACCGGAAAATGTATTTTCTGTTTATTAAAGAGCTGGAGAGACGGGGAGACTCCTGTTACTGAACATACACTCTATAGCAATTACTATCAGAATATAGTGCTTTAACCTTTTAACAAAATACTTTTTGTTTTAACCAAAAAAGATCACTTACCCTACCTTTAAGTGGTCAAATGGGTGGGCCACGTGCATTTTGAGTGTTTACTTAAATGATCAATTAATCGATTGTGTTCCGTCTTGGATCAGTGGAACTAACTTAGTATAGCATTAAAGCTACACTATGTAACTTTCCTAATCTACCCCGGATTTGAACAGGAAAATGCTGACATTTCTACCATTGAGCTGATAGAGACGGCCTGCTTGATCAGGGGAAAAGGTTTAGGAATCGCTGCTATAATCAACTAACATGCGCTGTTATGTAAATGAGCTATTTTCTGCTGCTTTGTTTGATTCAGCGATGCCGTCATATGGCTCCTTAACCTCTCCTTTGCACATGAATATCCCTGCAAGTTCTTTCACACAGGAGCCAAGTGTTATCAGGGTGAAAACTGCAAGTTCTCTCACGATGCCTTGAATGACGTGACCAAAGAGCTGCTCAGTAAGGCAAGGATAAAGGATTCCATGACTTTTTAACCAGTGGTGGAAAGTAACTAAGTACATTTACTCAATCAAGTACAATTTTGAGGTACTTTAACTTGAGTATTTTCATGTTTTGACACTTTATAAATTCTTCCACCGTGCTACACAACTGCTTTTAACTCCTTTCTGCTTGATGAGCCAGGTCATAATAATAATTAATTATACTACATGCAATTTATATTACGCTTTTCAAGAGCTGTAACCATAGCTTGATTAATGCTCCCAGTCGCTTCTTAACCCTTTAAGGCCGGGAAGGGAACGCATGTGTGTCATTTTAAGATGTATTTGGCTATTCAAAAATAGCAGATCTACAAGCTCATAGCTTGTAGATCTGCTATTTTTTGAAAAATCGTGAAATTTGTGCAAATCTTTTATATACATTTTTAACTCAAATCTTTGTTTCTGGGGGTCCCTGGAACAAAATAATTTTAGATGGGAGGGGGTCCGCGGACAAATACATATTATTTTGGGGGTCCTTGACATGAAAAAAGTTTGAAAAGCATTGATAATATAGCAACATAAGTAAAAAACAAAAAAAACAAAAAAACTTTAGGAAAAAAAAACTTTAGAAGACATTTGTAAAAATGGCAGATCTACAAGCTCATAGCGCGGCACTCGGTGCCGCGCTATGAACTTGTATATCTGCTATTTTTGAATAGCCAAAGAAATCTAAAGTGACACAGACGCGTTCCAGGTCTTAGTGGGTTAAGTCATAATTTGTCAAATTCTCAATCATATCTGCAATCTGCTCTGCAGATTATAAACACGGAAGAGGAGAATGCCCACGATGATGAGCTGGAACTGGAGGATCTGAGGAAGCATGGCATCGCCCCGCTGCCCAAACCCCCCCCTGGCGTAGGGCTGCTGCCCACCCCCGGGCACAGCAGCCCTACGGACGCAGCCTCTGGCCAAGCGGGCAAGAAGATCCCGTCTCTGTTTGAAATCAAAGTTCAGCCTACTGTGGATTTGGCGCAAAAGATTGCTCTGAGGTATACTGTAGCTGCTAAATAAGGGCTGCTAAAGGACTGGGCGATATGTTTTCAAATCAATTTCACACGATTATTCCATAATTGTGCCTCAATGAGGCGATTAATTAAGCTGATCTACAAGTTCACAATGCGCCATGATGCGATGCATTGTGAGCCTGTAGATCGGCTATTTTCGCACGGCATCATTGTTCAACTAAATGTAATACAGGGCTAAAGTGGTTAATCAGACAAATCGATTTAGTCAATTATAAAAAGTATAAATATTTGTTCATGTTGATTTGTTGATATATCGTTGCTGTCGGGCAGAAATCAGTGGAGTTAGCTGTGTTTAGCTGACTCCAGGCTCCACCCCCTTTTGACCGCCAACCTCATTGTGAGCGTGGAGGTCCATTCACCAACATTTTGGAGTTAGCTGGTTTCTGCCCGACAGCAGAGATATAAGAAATGAAAAAAATATGTAACCCCCTGTTCTCGATTACATCGATTGAACTACATTAGCAAGATTACGACGGTTATTGGATATATGTCTGTTTGGATATATTACAGGGGGGGCACCAAATCTTTGTGTGAAAGGATAAAAATCTTTTACTTAACCACTTGAACCCTAGCACCCATATTCTGAGGAGAACTTAAGCCCAAAAAATAGCAGATCTATAAGCTCACAACACCTCGCGCTTCAAGGTATTGTGAGCTTGTAGATCTGCTATTTTTTGACAAAGAGGTATAGGTGTAGAGGGAAAAAAAGAGCAGACCAAGTAAAAAAAAAAGAAGTTGAATCTGAAACACAATTTTATACAATATAGTGGGGGCCCCTGCTTCATCTCTGTCTCAGCTAAGGGGTCCTTGGCCTGAAAAACGTTGAAGACCCCTGCTCTAACATACAGATTGGTTAAAATAAATTTGTATTGGCTGATTACAGATTGCAACTTTAAGCATAATAACGCTTCATCTACTGTAAGTCTCTGCAAAAAGTTATATTATCTGTTTGGATATATTTTCGATGAATTGCCCAGCCCTAACGTGTGATCAAATTGATCAAACAGGATGTTTGGACGTTTGCTTTCGGGCGCACATAAAGTAATTTCACTCTATTCTCCACAGCGGAAACCAGTTTCAGGGGGACGGCTCCGAACAGTTCAGCGGAGGCTCTGAGGACGGCCAGACCGGTAACACAAGTGTTCCTCCCGTTCCTCCCCCTGACTCACCCGGTCCTCCTGCGGGTCACCCCACGGCCCCCCCACCCATGCCACAGAGTCCCCCGGGACACCAACACCCGCCGCCGCTCTGCTTCCCGATGCCGCCGCCCCCTCTGCCACCTGGACAGCCCCCCCCTCCCTTCCATGGAAACCGGCCCCCGATGAACATGCAGAGCCCCCCTCCCTTCCCTCCCATGCCACCAGACCTGCAGATGCTGCAGAGTCTCTTCCCTTTCCCGTCTATGGGTCCCAACCCGGTGGAGTTCTTCAGCAATTTCCTCAGAAATCAGGCCATGAACCAAGGAGGTTAGTGTCGTCATTTATTAACGCATTGTGAGCTCACAGATCTGCTATTTTCAAAAGATTTTTATACATTTTACACATTTGAAAACTTTTGAAATGGGACATTCTGCATAATGAGTACTTTCTACTTGTAGTACATTTTGATACCAATACTTTTGTACTTTTACTTGAGCACATTTTGAATGCTGCACTTTTACTTTACATTGCATTTTCTCCCCATTTAAATTGTATTCATTTTTCATGAATAAATCAACACACAAAACAAAAGACAAACAATAGATATCACAAATGTTGCTATCTGTACTTTTACTTAAAAAATTAAAAATTGAGTACTTTTTTCCACCACTGACTATGATTCCCTCGGGAATCCTTTTTACTTTTCTTCCAATGCAGTGGATCCCAGTCTGGCCTTCATGCAGAGCCTCCAGCAGCAGATGGGTGCTGAGGCCCAGATGCAGTCTTTACCTCCAGCCGTTCAGAAGGCCCTCTTCTTACATGTGACCCAGCAGCAACAACAACAGCCCCCACTGCAGGGAGGAGAGGGCCAGGATGACATGGGTGTTAACAAAGGTGATTAGACACAGTCAAATCCGGTTAAACTTTATTCAGGTCTTACGCCCTACGATACCACCAGCCATCAAACGGTGAGACTCGCTATCCTCAAAACACCATAAAAGAGCACCTGTCCGCAATTTACAACAGGACCTAGACCAGTCTTGTAGCTTGCCACCAGAGAGTACCCCCATACGTAGAATTGAATACACAGGAGCCCAATGGAAACATGCCATCAAGGCTTTTTTTGTGTTGTCCTTTTAGCATTTAGTCGAGTGGAAACCATGTCCAAAACTGTTACTTTTCAGGATTCAAATGAAAAAAATAGCAAAATTAGCAGATCTACAAGCTCAAAATGCGCCGCTTTTTGTTTCGGGACGCGTTTTGACCTTGTGGATCTGCTACTTTTAATGCTTTTGTGTGACGCTGTAGTATGATCAAGCAGGGCATTCATTTACGAAGAGCAACGACTTGCTGTGCTTATTACAACTTTAACTTGTCAATAAAGTATTCAATCAATCAATCAATCAGCAATGACACGCTCGACCTTTTCTGCAGACGAAACTCCAAACTGGTATTCGAGCGACGACGAAGACGGGAGCTGCGTGGCGTCCATCCTCAAGTCTCTGCAGAAGCAGCAGCAGCAGTCCCAACCCAAACCCCCCCAGCAGCCCCCCTCGTCGGCCCCCGCCCTGGGAGACCCTCGGCTGCAGAAGGAGCCGAGGGCCCCGCCCAGCGACCCGCGCATGAAGGCGGACCCCCGCCAGCGGCCCCCGGACGCCAGGAAGGAGCTGGACGGCGCCGTGGACCCGCGGCTGGCCCGCGACCCCAGGAAGGTGAGCCTTGACTCTGGATGTGACTGTTAACCAAGGTTAACAGTTGGTTAGTTTAGAAATGTTCAATCTTTATATTTTTTTCTATTTTGTTTTTAAAGTTTAAAAGTTGTTTTTATTACTCTCCGCAGGAGAGTATTGTTTTCACTTTCTAAATATGACACACCGATTGGTCAAGCCTCACGTGACACGTGACAATACGGTGAAATACTGTATAAATACATGGCATCACTTTGACAGTGTCTGTGCCACTGTCAAAGTGAGGTAAGACAGGAACCATCACGAAATGGCTGCATGGCTGATACATAATTGGCAGATAGGACAGATAGGACACTTATATAGACAGGAGGGATATGACACTTACACAGACGGATAGGACACTTACAGTGCACAGACAGGACGGATAGGACACTTATACAGACAGGACGGATAGGACACTTATACAGACAGGACGGATAGAACACTTACACAGACAGGACGGATAGGACACTTACATAGACAGGAGGGATATGACACTTACACAGACAGGACGGATAGGACACTTACAGTATACAGACAGGACGGATAGGACACTTACAGTATACAGACAGGACGGATAGGACACTTATACAGACAGGAGGGATAGGACACTTACACAGACAGGAGGGATAGGACACTTACATAGACAGGACGGATAGGACACTTATACAGACAAGACGGATAGGACACTTATACAGACAGGACGGATCGGACACTTATACAGACAGGATGGATAGGACAGTTAGAACATAAGAATTAGAACATTCCCAACATTCCCAACACAAGTCTGGTAAGAGTGAGGTAAGACAGGAACAATCACGAAATGGTTGAGAAATGGCGGATACTGTAACAATTGGATAGGACACTTACACAGACAGGACGGATAGGACACTTACACAGACAGGACGGATAGGACACTTACATAGACAGGACGGATAGGACACTTATACAGACAGGAGGGATAGGACACTTATACAGACAGGACGGATAGGACACTTATACAGAGAACATTCCCAACATTCCCAACAGCGGAGAGTTGTGCTCCGAGGAGCACTTTTTCTAGTTAGTTTTAGTGTTAGTTTTAGATTTCTGTTGTCAGGGTAAATATTGAAAAAGCTCAGAGTTTATAGAAAGGGTATTTTAAGAAGAATATTGGATACTGACTAAGACTAAATATTTTTTTGTAAAGCCTTGTTTTTATTTTTATTTCAGTTAACTACATGTTTTTTTTCCCTTCAATTCTGCTATTATCGTCTTAATTAATTAAGAAATTAATTCTATATGTCTATATTTAGACCGTGACAGCTCACAATGTTGTGAACTTGTCGATCAGCTATTTTCAGCGAAAACAGAAAACAGAAAAAAACATTAGTACAGAGCTCTGAGGGACTCCGGTCAACGATATAAGGTTTAAGTGGTTTAAATCCATAATGGTCCCATCTGTACAGGTGAGACCCACGGAACCAAACTCCTATCGGCAACAACAACCAAACCACCCCGCTTCCCGCAACAAGCCCCCCGCCGCCGGAGGAGGAGGGGACGACGACGAGGAAGGCGAGCGGGAGATCAGGGACCGAGCGGCTCTCATCCCGCTGGACGCCAGCCCCGGCGCCGTGCTGCGAGACCCCCGCTGCCAGCTGAAGCAGTTCAGCCACATCCGGGTGGACATCCTGCTGCAGCGGCCGGCGTTCGCTCAGACGGTGGTGTGGGCGCCCCAGGACCTCATCCCTCTGCTGGTGCCCAAGCAGGAGCACTCCATCAACCTGCCCCTCCCGCCTCTGATCGCCGACGCCCAGATGAACCGCGCCGGTCAGGACCCAGACTGTCACCAGCAGTCCTCCCCCGCCGTCACCTCCCCTCCGCCCATCGACCCCCGGCTGGCAGCCGCCCGCCTGAAGGAGGGTGTGGTTCGAATGCCGTCTAGGTAAGGGGCCGCGACTATCGGCCATTATTCTAATCGATTGCTTTTTTTGATTAATCGAATAATCAAGAAGCGTGTTTATATTATTTATACTTATATAGTATTTTATACTTATGTAATTGTATACAAAATAGCCAATCGCGTCGCATTATACGACACGTTGTGACCTTGTAGATTGGCTATTTTCACTATTTTTGAAATGTGTTGAAACCTAAGGCCCATAATGACATGCCCAAAAATAGGGATAGATTATGAATTGATTATTTTATTAAATTGATCAATTATGCTAACTTTTTATAATCGATTAAATCATTGCTTGAAAAAGGGGAAAGATCCAAGCACTGGCTGGCGTAGCGGTCCAGGCACCTAGGTTCCAATGTAGCCTGCGTTCGAGTCCCGATCCAGAAGACCTTTGATGCATGTCACTCCCCATCTCTCCCCATTTCCTGTCCCCATTTACTATCCTATCAATAAAGGCAAAAAAAATAAAGAATAAAGATCCAAGCACTCAAAAAATAACGGAGGAGAGGGCGTAAAATCAAAGTGCTTTAATCATGTCGACAACATTTTAAAAGCCAACATGTTTGGACCAGAATTGGTCTTCATCAGGGCAGAGTGCTTGGATCTTTCCTCTTTTTAAAGTTTTGGTTCCCATTGATCCTAGAAGCACCAATCTATGTTTATAACTCAACTTTTATCTCCATTGAGCACCTGGATGACCTCTCTCTCTCTCTCTCTCTCTCTCTATTAAATCAATGAGTTTGATTAACTGTCGCCCCCTTACATCCAGGGTCCTGGAGCCTCGCTCCTCCACAGACAGAACCCTGGACCCTCGGCAGCACAAGACTCTGGACCCTAGAATCAAACGCACGTTAAGTCTGGACTCCAAACTGGCGCTCCAGAAGGACACGTCCTCCGTCGTTGACCCCAGGCTGCAGAGAGCCAGCGCCTCGAGAGTCGCCGCCATGAAGCCCGAACCTCCCGACAAGCTGCCCCCGTACGCCCCTCGCCTGTCCTCCTCCTCTGGCGGAGGAGGGCTGGAGAGTCCCACCGCCATACTGGGGGGGATCAGCCTGTACGACCCCCGCAACCACCAGGCCGAGACGCAGCAGACGACGCCCAGCAGGGCGGACCCCCCCCAGGCGGAGGCCCCCCCGAAAAAGACGGGGATCCTGAAACACCCCAGTGGCAAGAAAGAGAACAACGCTCCGCCGTTGCCGTCGCTGTCGCCCAAACGTAGACGGGACTCCGTAGAGGAGGCTCCGGCGAGCGCAGCGGAAAAAAACGTCGATCCGGGCGGCTCCGTTTCCGGCCGCCTGGATTCAGTCGCGGCCCCCGACGACACGCCCGCCGTGCCTCCGCCTCCTCCCCCCGCGTCCCCTCCCCCTCCTGCGTCTCCTCCCCCCCGCCCCGCCTCTCCCGTCAAACCCCCCGCTGTGCACAACCTGCCGGTTCAGGCGCTGGCGGGGCTGATTCGCCCACAACAACAATACTCAGACCCCAGACAGGCCAAAGTAGCAGGAGGACAGGGACCAGGAGGAGGAGGAGGAGGCCTCCAGGACGAGAAGGAGAAGGTGGAGGAGGAGGAGAAGGAGAAGACGACGACGACGGAGGAAGAGGAACCAAAACAGGAGGTAGAGGAGGAGGCGGACGACGACAGGACGCTGAAAGACGTTTTCAAGACTTTCGATCCCACCGCCTCCCCGTTCTGTCAGTGAAAATAAGCTTCCAATGAGGACGTGGAAAAAACAATGGATATGACACTGGGTCTCAACGTCTGGTCCGGGGTCCACTCAGCGGTCCAAATGGGACCCTTACAGGTCTGTAGCTCATCACAGAGTGTAGAGAGATACAATGGGTTATCTCTGGTACAGTCAGTGGTGGAAAAAGTACTCAAATGTTTTACTTAAGCAAAAGTATCAATACTGCGATTTAGAAGAACTCTGTTACAAGTTAAAGTCTGTTGTTCAAAATTTACTTGAGTAAAATTACGAAAGTATTGGTAACAAAATGTACTTAAAGAACCAAAACGAAACGTACTGAAAATAGCAGATCTACAAGCTCACAACGCGTCGCGATGCGACGCGTTGTGAGCTTGTAGATCGGCTAGTTTCAAATAGCCTAGGTATAAAATAGGACTAAAGTGGTTTAATGTATGTTTTATAATGTAATAATTTATATCTGCAAAGTAACTAACGTTTTCAGATAATAGTAGTGGAGTAAAAGTACAATATCTGCCTCTGAGATGTAGTGGAGTAGAAGTAAAAGTATTGGAAATACTCAAGTAAAGTACAAATACCTCAGAATTGTACTTAAATACAGTACTTGAGTACATGTACTTAGTTACTTTCCACCACTGCTATGGTAGAGTACAAATGGAAGAGTGAGGTTCCATTTGGTGGCTTCCCCCGGACCCAACGTTGAGAGAACCAGTGGTATATGATTTATATACGGATTAAACACATCTATGAATCTTTATCGAACTTTACATAAAAATGTATTTATTTCAACTGTACATAATTACAAACAAAAATCCTTGATAGAGTCTCATGCAGTCCAGCCCGCAGTACACATTGCTGTCAGTTTGACAGGAGGAAAAAATGCTGGATAATAATATTGTATGGACACATGTATAATTCCTTTGAAAATGTTGTTCATACGAAGCCCAAGAGTGGCCACAGAGAGAAAAATAACTTTATATTGAGGCCACATTTTACTATATTGAGAGGTCAAAATAGTGTCCACAAGATATGGTCTCCGTCGGGTGGAAACCTCATATGTCCAAAAAACTGTTACTTTTCAGGATTCTAATTTAAAAAATGGCAAAAGTATCAGATCTACAAGCTCAAAGATCTTCTAGCTTGTATATCTGCTACTTTTGATGCTTTTGTATGACGCTGTAGTTAATGATCAAGCAGGGTGTTAATAGAAAAACACAAAACGGAGAAACACAAAACATTTGAATATGGAGGTTTCTGCCCGACAGCAATGAGATACTTTACCACATTTTATTTACTTTGTGGCCACAAATTGCGTAATTGATGCGCACAAAGTACCAGTTTGAGCGCTTAATATAGTATAATGTGGCCTCCCTCAATATAGTGTGCTTTTTCTATCAGTGGTGGGAAAAGTACTAAAATGTTTTACTTAAGTAAAAGTATCAATACTGCAATGTAGAAATACTCTGTTACAAGTAAAAGTCCGGAATTCAAAATTTACTTTAGCAAAAGTACAAAAGTATTGGTATCAAAATGTACCAAAAGTAGAAAGTACTCATTATGCAGAATGTCCGAAGTTTTCAAATGAATAAAATGTGTAAAAATCTTTTGAAAATAGCCGATCTACAAGCTCACAATGCGTCGCATCGCGACGCATTGTGAGCTTGTAGATCGGCTATAGATTTCTTTGGCTATTCAAAAATAGCAGATATGAAAATAGGAAATAAAGTAATAAAATACCTCAAAATTGTACAAAAAAAGTACAGTACTCAAGTAAATGTACTTAGTTACTTCACACCACTGCTTTCTATGGCCACTCCGGTGCAGTGCAGAATTACTATGTGTTTTTGCACAGGATTTATGGCCTAAGAAGTTGTCATTGAATTTCTGCGTACGGTACTGACTGAGTAACCCAAAACATGGGATGATCGAGGCGATGATTCTGTGATGTTATTTACCAAACCTGGTTATTAAAACGTAGTAAACTACTATTAGAATAAACCATACATTTCTGTGAGACATGGGAAGAAGAACACAGCACTGTTTTGTTGTGTATCATCAGCATATAGGAGCACTAGCGTTATATATATCCATTAGTTTTTAAATCTCTTGGAATGTTTTTGTAGTTGAGTATTTATTTGAAGGCACTTTTTATGTCATTGGGGATTTGATTTTAGTGCACTCTTTTTTGGTAGAAAAGGGATTTCACAAGAGATTTTCCACTTTTATAGAACATTTCATTTGAGTTCATGAACAGGAAATCTTTGGACACACTTGTAACTCTACTGTACTGGTTCTCAACACCGGGTTTTGGGGGACTAACAAGGGTCTAAATGGACCCCTTTACGGGCCTGTAACTCTCTGAGTTAAACTATCACTGAGGATTTTACAGTGTAGATTGGGGTTTTCAGTATTAGTTTTAGTTCACTGACCCCCCCAGTTTGTTATGCATTAACCCATTCAATTCGGGAACGCATCTGTGTCATTTTTAGATTTCTTTGGCTATTCAAAAATAGCAGATATACAAGCTCATAGCGCGGCACCGAGTGCCGCGCTATGAGCTTGTAGATCTGCTATTTTTCTAATTGCTGGGACCCCGGTCTATACTGTAAAATCCTCAATATTCATTTCAGAGGGAGTTAAAGAGATAGTTCACCCAAAACATATTTTTTTTTCTATCGATTAGTCACCCCATGGAAACCAGTGTAGGCAGCAGTTCCGGTAGGAGACACAAAGGAGAGTCTTTGTGTCTCCTACCGGAACCGCTGCCGGTCATCAAATTATTGGCTTAGGAATGCGGGGAAAAAAAGAAAAGAATATCCATGAATTCAAGTCTCCATGGGGTGACTCATCGATAGGAAAAAAAGTCATTTTGGGGGTGAACTATCCCTTTAAATTAATACTCATTCTCAGACCCGAGTTACAGACCCTTAACCCATGTTGAGAAACGGTGACCCACTCTACTGCATCCTGGGAGATCAATCGTAGCACAAAAACTAAAGCTTGAGCAAAAGCCTGATTTATAATCTGTTGTATGATGGTGTCACATGCCGTAAATAGCCGATCTACAAGCCCCACAACACGCCGCAAGCTTGTAGATCTGCTGTTTTCGCCGTGCGCCACTGTCGTACGACAAAGTATGAATCGCGCCTTATACCTTGTTGTATGACGAAAATAGCTGATCTACAAGCTCACTACACGTCGTATTACACTGAGAAACAATCATCAAATGCTGGAGTTTGTGTTATGTGTTACACATTCGCAATCGAAACTTCCTGAACTATTTTTTTTGTATATTTTTTGTTGCTGGCAAACATTATTTGAGGAAATCAGAAGGGATCGCGTGTGGATAAAATAAAAGGATAACCTGTTAACGAATATATGTGTTAAAGGTCTGTGTGTTAACCACTTAAGCCCTATTATGCTTCACTGTACGATGGATAGCAAAAATAGCAGACATACATGCTCACAATGCGTCGCAGTGCAATGCGTTGTGAGCTTGTAGAGCTACTATTTTAGCTATTTTTGAAAGATTATGAGGGAAAAAAAGTGAAAATCTTGTTTTTTTTTTATTTGCCCAAAAGGGATAATGTGGTTAAATTGTAAAATGCTCCACTGAAGTGAAATACTTTGGTTGATTCATTTGGTCATTCATGTGTTCAATATCAATTGTTCTCACACTTTTTTAATTTCAAGGACCCCGCATAACTCCCTCAAAGAACTCCCTGGACCCCCACTATGAAGATCCACTGTTCTATATTATGTGCGGTGCTACCCTTGTTCAAGACACTATACTTTTCTATCTTGCTCATATAAGTCACATTTTAAATGCTTGTTTTGTATCATGTATGCTGTCTATTTTTGAATGTTGTTGCAATGTTTATTGCTTTTATTATTATTTCATTTTTTTCAGTATGGTAGCTATGATTATCAGAGACAATGTAAGGCCACTTGGAGAACACTAAATTGCTCATCACGTTGCAATGCCTTTATTATCTGTGTCTTAAATAAAAAAAAGTGTTAAATCATCCATTTCTGAAACAACTGATTCTGTATCTCAATGTACAGTGATTGTTTCATTGGTTATTTAATATCAAATCTAAACTCTGTCTCTGATTGAAATGCCCAGCATCCTTTGAGCCTTTGAGTCACACTTTTTTTTTTTTTTTTTTACAGTTTATTTTCTTCTGAAATGACGCCTCTCTGAAAGTGATCACTTAAATCCTTCTTGTACGTGGATAGGAGAGGCGAGGCTGGGTGCCACGGGGGTGGACGAGGTCTTCCTCAGGCCCAGATCGTCGGTCTCCAGGCTGCAGTACTGCTGGGCTCTGTGGATCTGCAGGTTCCTCTTCCACTGGAAGCACAGCGCTGCCGCCTCAGCTCCGTCAGAGTTGGGCTCAGGTTGTGTCAAACCCTATGGCGAACAAACGACAAACACAATAATACTGTGATTATTATTGTAGCTCAGTACTGGTTCTCAGTGGTGGGAAAAGTACTCACATATTGTGTTACGGCGTACCTTGATACATGCTGTCTCA
This sequence comes from Gymnoscopelus microlampas, assembly GCF_963454915.1. Lineage (NCBI taxonomy): Eukaryota > Metazoa > Chordata > Actinopteri > Myctophiformes > Myctophidae > Gymnoscopelus > Gymnoscopelus microlampas. The sequence continues at coordinate 45,414,167 of NC_139950.1, forward strand.
GCGGCTCGGACCCCCAGTAGAACGGTCTGCAGTAGATTCTGTGCGTTCTTCACCAGGATTTCATTTGACGACTTGCACCCACTAGGCGTCACCGCGTTGACACTATAAGACACAGTAATTAATGCAACGTTTATTCAACCATATTATATTATTGTTTTTTTTTGTATTAATGCAAGAACAATGGCTTCTATTTCAGCGTCCTAATTTTGCAGGAAGAGAAAGGCCGTAGTTTCCACAGAACCCCCATCGGTGATGTCATTGGTAGGCAGGTTTCTGAACTGTCCACAGCCCACCAAGGAGACGCAGAGTGAGTAGACGGAAATTGTGCCAATAAGCTTTTATTAAGCTTCAGTGAGGACCAATAACATTAAGATAAGTTTGAAAATGGTGCTCCTTTAACCTCAGGTTTTCCATGTGTTTCTGACCTGGAGATGATGCTGAGCTGGTTGGTGACGGTGAGGATCTGTTCCACCAGGAGGGACAGTTCCACCGTACACTGTTTGTCCACACAGTGGTTGGCGATGACTCGGACAAACTGGGTGACCGACTGGCAGTCTGAGATCACTTCTTTAGCCGTGTTGACAAACGCCTCTTTATTCTAGAATAAAAGGGGAGATAACACGGTTTGTTGTCAGTATGCTCATATACAATAGGCCTATATCAGGGGTCTTCAACGTTTTCAGGCCAAGGACCCCCTAGCTGAGAGAGAGATGAAGCAGGGACCCCCCCTACTCTATATTGTATAAAATTGTGTTTCAGATTAAAGTTTTTTTTTTACTTAGTCTGTTCTTTTTTCCCTCTACACCTATAGCCTCTTAGCCAAAAATAGCCAATCTACAAGCTCTCAACGCCTCGCAGCGCGAGCCGTTGAGAGCTTGTAGATCTGCTATTTTCGGCTAATGTTTCTCTCAGAAAAGGAATTGTAGGGTTTTTATGTTTATTCGTAAATGAATTCCCTACTTTGTCATACTACAGTGTCACGCAACAGGATTGGCTATTTATTTATTAAGTAAAAGTAGTTAAAGGTAGGGTAAGTGATTTTATTTGGCTAAAATAAGTGTTAAATAGCTCTATATTCTGATAGTACTCATTGCCATAGAGTGTTTGTTCAGTAACAGGAGTCTCCATGTCTCTCCAGCTCTTTATTAAACAGAAAATGCATATTCAGGTCTGGGATACCAATTTTATCCAATCAGGATAGAGAACTCAGTCAGGATACAGATTAAACAAGTGAAATTGGAAGTGGTGACACAAATAAATGTGCAGACAAACTTGGAACTGGAACATTCTAAAAATGATAAATGGTACTCTCTCCTGATTGGTTGAAAATGTGTCACCTACCTGAAAATGTATTTTCTGTTCATCAAAGAGCTGCAGAGACTCCTGTTACTGTACAAACACTCTATAGCAATGATTACTATCAGAATATAGAGCTTTAACCCTTTAACATTTTTAACCCAAAATATCACTTTCCCTACCTTTAAGTGTGTCTGTGGGTTTCATAATTATTGAACCAATGAAAAGAGTTTGTGACTGAATAATAAATACAATATATTGGCTCCATTGGAACACAGGTTCTTAGGGTCATCATTCACCGCTATCGGGCCTTTCTTCCTCAGGTACTGAGTCATGTAGTATATCTTGTCGGCCATCTTCCGTGTGACTTGAACAATCCGGTTGTCTTTGGGATCCCAGCTGTCCGTTTCTTGCTTGAGAAACAGGGAGGTGTACGCAAGCGATGAGGCATCTTTGAGCACAGAAGGGCCAGCCCTGGCCTATGAAAGAAAAATGTAGTTAAGTGTCAGTTACTGTAAAATATAATTTCCAAGTACAAACACTGCCCTGTAAGTATTCACCACTTACAATCTGGCATCCCTATTTTAGGCATGTTTTTGTAGGTGAACATTTAAAAAACATTCAAAAGTAAAATATATATATAAAAAAAAATTGCGACAATAGCAGATCTACAAGCTCAAAAGCACAGTGCGCTTGTAGATCGTCTATATTTTCGCTACTTTTGCGTGACACTGTCATACGATGAAGTATGAAATAGGGATTAAGTGGTTTAAACTGTAAATACATCAGTGGTTCTCAACCAGTGGTCCGGGGACCACCATCGGTCCTTGAGGGGGTTCCAGGTGGTTCCCAGCTAAATGATGGAGAGTTGGTAACCAAATGGATCCTTGTAGATAAACCGGGTCCATTTGGTTTCATTTTACGCTCTCAAGAGTTAAAATATTGTTAATCTGCATTACTTAAGTGGTTTTCAAGGGGTTGAAAACCAGTGAACTACATCACTCATGAAATATACTCACATGCTTTTCCATTGTAGGTACAGGCGGTGACACTGCAACCATACATGGAGTCATATTTGTCTCCACAGCCTCTGCTGTATCGTCTTTGTGCCAGGGTGCTATGTCGGGTGAAAATTCCCGAATTTCTCTCACAGAAGTGGGGATTGTAGTCGGCGCTGCCATGACATCCACGGGTGTTCTGCCCTGAAGACCGGTCTGGATGAGCTCTCTAGCCTCCTGGCGAATCCCATCCAGCTTACTGACTTCCTGCACCATGTAATGAGCCTTGGCCGACCAGCACTGCGTCTGAACCTCCAGACCGAGTGTGTCACAGACGCATCGGGTCTCTACGATGAGCCGAGCCCTGCTCACTATGTCAGAGATCTGAAAGGACAGGTGGTCGTTGATGGACTTCAGGTTAGAACGCGCCCGTGGGTCGCGGACATAGTTGAAGCAGTCTTCGATGCGCTTCGTGGCACCTTTGACGTTTTCAAAGAGCACCTGTGCTGCGTTTTCAAATCGCTGCTCTGCGTCTTCTGCCGTCCTGTCGTCCAGGTGGTTTTCGGCTGCTAAATAGGCAATGTTGACGATACTTTGAATTTCGGGAATATAGTCCTTGTTTGCTTTGCTTAAGTGACCACACAGCAGTCTCAACTTCATCAGAAGTTTTCTTTGTAGGAATTCAGACTTGGCAAGAAGCAGAACACTGGGCGTGGTGTTAAGTTCCTCCGCAGCCTGAAGGTAGGTCTCGGTAACTATTTTCAGTTCCTCCTGGAATTCCGTCAACTGTTTAACCTTATAAGCGCTTTTACAATTTATGCCAGTCAGCCTCGCAGCTTCTTGGATGCGCAGTGAGTTTTCAGACAGAGCTGACAGTCTTTTCTGTGGGCTGACCTGCCTCACTGCAGTCGAAGTACCCAAAACCTTATCCAGAGAGCTTAACAAAATCTGAATTGACAATGCCCACAGAATACATGGTGCCTCTAGCTGATCCACTTGGCCATCCAGTGAGTTGACGAGTTCTATCAGATGCCTGGTGTTGTTCTGGGCTTTGTTCAACTTGTTTTGCAAAGCTGTGAAACTCTCCTGACAGTCTTTTTGTGTCGGTACGTCAGACGACATCAGGAGCTGGACCACATCACCGCACAAAGCCACTACTTCGCCAAGTTGCTCTCCCACGGTGGCTGCCATATTCGGTTGATTACCTTGAAGCACTGTGTATATAGAATGGTACCAGGTTCCAGCCACTGGCAGCAGGACCTTCCGTATGTTGTTGATCAGATCAGAAAACAACGCACTGTGTTTGAAGACGCTCTCCGTGCTCATCCCTGAGCTCATGGCGGTCTCTTGAGCCGTCTGGACAAGCAGTGGGGTCAGTGACACCAGCTCTGCCCTGAAGTCATCCAGTGTCTGACAGTCAACTGCGTCAACAACCATCGAGGCCTCCTTCGCAGCTTGAGCGAAGCAGTTGGACAGTTCAAGAACACTGGTGCAGGCCCGGTTGAGGGCTGTCACATCTTTACCTTTAGTCACGGTCACAACTTCATTCAACAGCGGTAATAGATCAACGTCGAGAGGCATGTCGAACGGTCTTGGCTCGTCTGAGGGAGCTCGCAACTTTAGATCATCGTCGTCATATTTATGAGACAGAAACCCTTCTACGGTTTCTCTCCTTGAGTACTCCTCCTCAAGTTCCGCTATGAAATCCTCCTCCTGATCCTCCAGCACAGGAGAATTGATACCGCTAACGTCCTGATCTAGGTCTGTGTCATCAGCCTCTTTGACTTGCCTAGGTGGGGGGGAAGGTGATTCCACAGGCTGCCGCACATTCTCCCGCAACGGGCTGAGGAGATGGGGATGCTGTTGGCCATCCAGTCCCTCCCTGAGCACTTTGAAGTGCTGGATTGCCATGGAAACGTCGTCAGAAAAGGGAGAAAATGCCTCCACGTTCAGATCCGATCCACAAAGCATGTCTTCGACCGACCCAAGAACTTTTGTCTGGGATGACTGCACCTGCTTCAGCAGCACCAGGAGGCCATTCCTGTATATGGGGTTATCGCTCTTGTCCAAGTGTCTTTTTACTGATTGGGTCACCTGTTTCATGTGACAAACAAGGTCCCTTGCATGCTCATCAAACTCTTCATAGCTCTGTTCCTTGTATGCTGCGTCACATCCACGCCGGTCGTTGACCATCTCATGAATAGCAATGCTGGTGAACTCCCTGACGTCCATGACATCACTTAGAGAATCGTGGAGCTGAGCTGTGTCCTCCTCCCATCTCTGAAGAAGGTCGTGGAGTTTCTGAACAGTTTGCAATGAGTTACCGTCCAGCTCTAGCGAGAGCGGTGCAATCACAGATCGGAGTCGTGAGAGGCATGTCCGTGAGTTCTCCACATTCTCCAGACTCTTTGCATCGATAGCAAAAGCTGATATAAAACTTGTGACTTGAATAATTCTATCAGTAAGACAGAGGAAATCCTCAAGTAGTGGTTGCACACACTCCGGATCAAACTCTGCTGTTGATTCCACGTCCAGAACCTGCCTCGTTACACTCACTAATTCTTCAAACGTTGATGATGCCATGGTGAACGTGTCCAACACCTGATAGAGAACAGTAGTCATCAAGAGTCTGTCCAGCATTTCAATTTGCTGCAACAGTAAAGAACAGATATCATCTGCATTCTGCTTGGGGCGTTCAGGATCCTCCGGGAACTTCAATATTCTCGTAATGTCAGACCAGAACTGCAGGACATGACGACAGTAGCCTACCACTCGTTGCTGAAGCTCTTTACGAGAAGAATTTGCCACCACCATGCAGTGGAACACGAGATCTCGCACCATGCTATCAAAGCCACTGCCTCTGATTGAAGAGATGAAAGAACTGGTCAGTAGTTGTACAAGACTATTGCGCCTCCCGGTATAATACCCACAAGGACCCAGGGATCCTCTGTGGCAGTCACTCTTGAGCGTTACAATGATGTCGTTGACCGTACTTTCCACCTTGTCGAGGATGTACCTCTTGGATGCTTGGGCCTGCTCACTAGCAGGATGTTTGATGGTCGTGCACATAGCGGTGTGCAGCATGGAGACGCACTTTCTCAGGGTCTCCAGCGAGTCAAACAGTTGTTGTGCTTGTCTGGGATCCTGTAAGGATTTCGCCCGGTCCATCGTCAGATGGTTGAGGAGAAGCAGGGCCTCGGAAAACAACTTGAAGGACTTCAGAAGGGACACGATGTCCAGTGAAGACCCCAATTCACCGAGGCATTCCAAAACCTGGTCAGCGGCTGCTAATATTTTCCTTACGGTTGCATCGTCATCCACTACAAGTACCTATGGAGCAGACAGACAGGAGAACCATGTTGTTGACAAAGGATTTCTCAGACTTACATTTCAAATGTATTTTTGGATACTGCATGACCTAGCATGGCCTTGCATATTTAAACCAATTTGATAACAAAATGTAAGATCTAAAACGAGGAGCAATCTTACATGCAATCTTGATGAATTTTGAAGATTTTTTTATATTTACAGTATATACTTATTATTCATCCATTCACTGTGGATCATATAAGAAACAGTATATTTTCGCAGTTTTCTCCCATAGCCATGTTAAAGATCTCCCATTCCTTAATCAGCAGGTCTACTGGACAGCTCCATAGAGGATCAATTGGACATTTCTAAAGAATAGCAGTAGGCCTACCATAAATTGTAGGTGTATGTTTATGTATATATTATGTTTTGCTATTTTACGATTGCATGCACCGGTGTGACATTACACAGTTTTAGTTCTTTTGGCTAGTGCAAAATAGTGAAAATGGCCGATCTACAAGCTCACAACGCGTCGCAGCGCGACGCGTTGTGAGCTTGTAGATCGGCTATTTTCAAAACTTTTGCTTGTAGTTTGTAGCTTGTAGTTTCTGATCACATAATAAAATCAAACTGTACTTTGACCACTCCCAGCAGGACGTTTTGTGCAGCGGTGATGAGTTCCTCTTTGTGTTCAGACAGAGCGGGCTGGATGCTGAGCTTCTGGGCGGTGAGCAACACATGCTGTCCAGACACACTGACTGACTCCAACAGGGAGGACATCTCCATCTGCAGGACTTCATCTTCTGTCTCACTTATTTGCCTGGAAAAGGAAATCATAAACAGACCCTGGCATTGATCTGATACTGTAATGTGCATTACATTGCTTAACCAGTAATCCCATAGATACCTTGTAACTGTTGCCTCAGGGCTCTCTCCTTGGCCCATTCCTTTTTTAGATACACCAAATCTCTTCGCTGAAAATAGCAGATCCACAAGTTCACAACACATCACCTTGTAGATCTGCTATATTCATTGAATGTTTGCCTATTTTTGCCAAATTATCAAATATTATGACATGGCCAGAATAGGGACAGGGAGACCCCTGTTTCTGAACAAACACTAAATGATTGCTACTGGAAATTAGAGCTATTTAACAATGTATTACACCCCATTTAAAGCATGTTGAATGAGCCTGCAGAAATGTATGAAGTGACTTCTAAGTTATTGAACTGTGGAAAATAAACTACCATTCTTATTTTTACTTAATTAAACCACTGCACGCTTACATACCTGGAGGCCACTGCTGCCATTCTCTTAGTGGCTTTGGCCACCGCCAGCGCTGTGTCCTCTAGCTGGGTGAACCGCTCAGGTTCCGCCGCACTGTCACAAAGCAGAACCAGGTGACACAGATGACCAGCGATGGGCGCCACCACCTGCTCTGCCGCCGTAGTTTTGACCAAACCGTGATCCACCAGAGATGCCATCGCAGGAGTCTTGAGCTCTCAAAGAGAAGTATAGAATGGCTCTGTGTCTATTGTGGTGATGTTGTGTAGTATAAATAATTCATTGCACTCTAGTAGGGAGAGACCCTCTCAGCTTGATGTCAGTGTTACATAGCAACCAGTGTCAGCTGACCAACACCTGTAGCCTCTTCAGGAAACAATGCTGCACTAGTGGGCACTGTTACATATGTGCATATAGAATGTGCCACACATCCACAGCCAGCACAGGCCAGTGGTGGAAACATGTACTCAAGTACTGTACTTAAGTACAATTTTGAGGTATTTGTACTTTACTTACGAGTATTTCCAATTTCCAATACTTTTACTTCTACTACACTACATCTCAGAGGCAAATATTGTACTTTTACTCCACTACAATTATTTGATCACTTTATAGTTACTAGTTACTTTGTAGATTTAGCTTACAAAACATACACACAACTTCAGCGCTCAAAACTTTGAGTCATTTGAAAATAGCCGATCTACAAGCTCACAACGCGTCGCATCGCGACACGTTGTGAGCTTGAGGTAGCCTATAGGCCAGAAGATCTCCCTCTTTTAAACAACCAATATTAGCTGGTATATATGCCTGTAACTGTAAGCCACATTTCAAAATTCTTAATAATATTCATCCATCAAATTAATTGCTAATTAGAATGACATTTAATATAGATCATAAGGTGTAGCTTTTGTGACACTGAATTTGAATCATTATTTTTTCCCACTGTATGTACTCTGGGAGGATTTACAGGTAATAGTGTAGTGCAAGGTGTATGGATGGGAAGTAAAGTCAGCCCTAAATAATAGGGGCATGGCGACCGGTGTAGAGCCGGTGGAGACAACAGGGTTAATAGCATGTCAGGCACATCCATAACTACCCAGACTATAACCTGGGGCATCACACTACAGGCTCAGCATTTGGTCACAGCACCATTCATACAGCCTGTCAGTGATCAAACTCCCCCCACCCTCCCTGGCCTCCTCCCTGTGGCATTTAGTTCTCTATGTCAAATGTATGATTCTGTGGATTGTATGATGATATGTGTCTGTGTATCTTAACTTATACCCTTGAAGTGTGCAATGTTATGTTCATGCAGTAACTGTACCTTAGGCTCTGCTTGTGGGGGATTAGTTATCTCAGATTCATGTGTCATGCTTGTGCATAATCTGTAGTTTCACAGGAGCAGAGTCACACCGCCAAACTGAATGCAATATCATTGCAATAAATGTTGCAATGATATTGTGCCTTTTGGATGTGTAGTGAGCCTACTTTAGTTAAAATATCTTTGATGGGCGGTGCATGCTCTATTACGCGCACGCACGCACAGACAGACAGACAGACAGACAGACAGACAGAAGTTGTGAGAACCACTGATTTCCACCTAACTAGTAATTATAATTATATGTAACATATACACTTGGCACACCCCTTTTCACTGCCATTATGAAGGAGTTTAAGTTGACTTAATGTTGGTTAAAGCATAGACATTTTCACACACTACTAACAACTTTTGTGAGTACAAATTTGGAGAGATGTGGCCATGAAAAGCATTACATGTTTGGACAGCAGGGGGCGTAATTCACACTAAAACAGAGCGTACAGTAAGCAAGTAGCACTGTGTACACATACAGGCAGCTGTCTGTCAACACTTGGCAGGACACTGAAGGTGTGGCCAACTTCAGTGGAATAGCTTCAGTATGATGAAGAAAATGCCACGGCAAGAGGCTATGTTAACCACAGATACAACTGAAGCCTATTCATCATTTAACAGGTTTGTGCTTATATTTGGATGTTTCTCTGTGTAGCAAACTTAGCCAATATAGAAGATTAATCATGTTGTCTAGTTATGACCACAAAGCATGATGTGATGTGTGGTTTGATACAAAATGTCTTTACTCTCAAAACATAAGAAAAAAAACAGTGTTAAAAAAAACCCCAGAATAGTTAGCCTATATATGTATTGATTTTATGTCACTTTAAAGTTTTCTTTATGTTGAAATCTGTATAATGTCATAAAGATATTAATGTGGTCTTCGGTTATACTGCAGCCTGCATCAAGAACAGCCGACATACAGTGACTGTTGTTATCTGGAGTTATTAGAGACCTGAATGCTCTTTTAGATTTTATTTTAATTGAGCATCATAGAAAGATCATTATGTATCATTGTCTCAGTTTTGTTTTATGTAAGCTGGATAGAATCTTAATCCATTTAAAACAGACCTCTATGGAATTAAATTGCTTAATTGCAAAGTTCAATTTTTTTCCCCCACTGGATATGTGTGATGAAACTTCCCTATATGAAATATGCCATTTGTAGCAGAAGTGTCTTTCTGTATGTTGGAACATTCAAGGTGGAAGTACAGTATGTGACTGTTATAACGACTTAGCTGCAGAAATTGCATTTTAATGTAGGAAATGGCATCTTAAGTAACCATAATCTAAGCAAGACTATGTATTTCATAATCTAGGACAATGTGTTTTATACAAAATTAATAATCTGTTTGATCTTCTATGACTCTTCTTATGATAGAATAAAGAATAACCAAAGAGTCCTGTCTGTGTGAGTGCTTCTAAGGAAAGGAGACATTGAGTATAAGAGGTTGTAAAGTAGCTCAGAATACAGTGACCAGGCCTTATAGTATTTCTCAATTTGTTTGTGTCTTCTGAAGTTGCAGCACTTTCCTAACTGTAACGTATGCGTTGTCAAAACATCTGTTTCCTGTCTGCTGCATGTGTTTGTAATCTGCTAAACTTCAAGTTTCATGTTGAAGGAGGAGGGAAGAACTAATCTAGAATTCAGATTTCCTGTTGAAGGAAAAGAGTGGAAACGTCTGAATCTTCTGATACGCTGCATGCACAGTAGCTTGATTTGATTACAATGTGATTTTGATTGAACAAAGAAACTACCCCTGCATTGTTGAAGCTCTTCAGTGATCATCTACATAGAACATACGGTTGCTGAATGATAACTAAACGTTGTTTTTTTCAACTGGTGATTTCCATGGACCACCCATGCAGGAAGAACGTTGTCAGAGGAGCAGCAGGAGATCTGGACTGCTTGATGCAATGCTGAAGTTAAGTTCTGCAGCCAAGCTGCAGGATAGGTATGTAGTATGTTTATTTCTTACTGCTGGTTTCCACTGACTACTACAGAATTAGGTATGTGTTAATACAAAAAAATCTGTTGTGTAATTCTCTGTTTGTGGCAGGTATTTTATTATACAGCATAACAGTGGTGGCACTCTGGTGATCCTCTCAATGAATAAAACAAAACAATATGTTATCAATGTCAAGTCAAGTACATTTTTATTATAGCCCAATATCCCAAATAATGTCCCAAAAGGCTGCACATAAAAACAGAACAATAGTAAAAACCAAGTTAAAACCAAGGAGTGCAAAGTTTATGTATACATACAGCCACACATAATAAGTTACAGTAAGTAAATATGAGTGCAATGTACATACATATATACACACACACACACACACACACACACACACACACACACACACACACACACACACACACACACACACACACACACACACACATACGTTCACATGCACACACATAAAACACTGTAGACAAAAGATTAAATCAACACACTGGGTGACTGTAATAAAGTAGGTTAGGTGAAGTTGGTTTGGATTAAATCATGTCAAATGCTGACGCAAATAGGTATAAAGCTATGTAACTTATTTTACTGAATAAAAGTTATTTTGTCCAATCTGTATGGTAGAGTAGGATAATGCAATATAAGTTATACAGTTGTGGTGGTTGTATTTGGTCTCCCTGCATTTAGATCGTGTGTCTGGTTTGACATGACCTTTGACACGATCCTGTTTCTGGTTTGACACAAATTTTGAGCTGAAGGTCAAAATTCAATTTCTCCCCTGAGCAAGCATGCAGGCTCTATTAGCTCGGTGGTAATAATGTCATCACTTAAGTAGAAGACTGTGGTTAAAATCTGGGGTAGAAAAGGAAATTTATAGCACAGCTAGGATTAGGTCAACTGAGCAAGATTCTCAAATATGGATTGGATGTGGTTCCAAAAACCAGGGGCCTGGTAAGAGAATGCCCTGCCACCTACTGATTATTTATTTTGGGGATGGTCGAGAGACCGGCATTTTGTGATCACAGGGACTAATAGTAGTATACAGAGTGACTAGCGGTCGGTAGGACGGATCAAGGTTGTGTTGTATTTTATAAGTTAACAATAGAATCTTGAAGTTGGATCTGGTGTGTTTAGGGAGCCAGTGTAAGGAAATAAGCACAGGGGTGATATGGTAAAATGTTCTCACCCTGGTTAAAATCCTGGCAGCAGTGTTCTTTACTAGTTGTAATTTGTTAAAGGTTGATTTGGGTAGTCCAGAAAGAAGGGTGTTACAGTAATCGAGTCTAGATGAGGCAAACGCATGGACACGTGCTTCAGCCTCAGGAATTGACAGGATGGGAGGGACGAATCTTGGCAATATTTCATAGACACATGCAGTCTTTGTAATAAAATTGATGGTTCTTAAAAGAGAGATTTGTGTCAAATAGAACACCAAGACTTTTAACAGTAGAGCTGTGTGAGATTGTGGAGCCAGCTAGATTCAGTGTGAGATCACTGATTTTGTTTCTAATGCAGTACATCTGAACCACGTACTAACAATTCTTCTCAGCGTTTAGAAGTAGAATGTTTGATGACTTCCATTGTTTAATTTCTAAGATACATTGTGCAAGTTTAACCAGCTGATGACGTATGTCAGGCTTCATAGAGATGTAGAGCTGAGTGTCATCAGCATGAATGAAAATGTTATTTATGGTGTCTAAGTAATACAGTACAAATAGAAAAGAGAAAAGGGCCACGGATCCCTGTGGTCCACCATAACTGACAATATTGTGGTTTGATGAACAGTTACTAATGAAGAAAAAAGTGAGATCTTTCAGTTAAATATGCTCTAAACCAGACTAGAACCGTTATATTATACCTCAGTGAGACCAATGTTATTTTCTAGGCGATCAAGCAACATATGGTGATCAATTGTGTAGAAGGCTGCACTGCACTGAGTTCCAAGAGTAACTTACAGTTATAGTAAGCATGGACTCTAGTCAATGAATAACTGTGCCATGTTTTCCCATTCAACACCCCCGGCCGCAGGTGTCTAGCCTGGTAACCCCCCAGGCTAGCAGGTGTCAGTGATCCTGCTAAAATGAGAAAACATGGCACAGGCTGACTAAATACCCGATTTAAACGGTTGTTTCACCCGTCGCTTAAATGTTACTTTCCGACTATGTTGCAGACAGCTGTGTGCTTACTGGACTACCTTTACCTTTTGGATACGGTGTGGGGAAAAGGGTAATAAATGAATCGTCGGGACCTTTTGCCGGTTGCGATTTCCGACGCGGCGCAGCGGATAGCGAGGTTTGTTTGAGTCACTCACTGCCTAGCAACCGCTGCTGAATTGTGGGAAATTCTTTAGCCTCGCGTCACCAAACTTTCCGGAGTGCGGAGGAAAGCCTGGTTTCGTTCTAAAACTATAAAAAAAAAAAAGATTCCTGGATCCGGTGGTTGGTTCCGGTTGGCGTTGCATTGTTTTTGTTCCCCACATAATGCGAACCAATTAGATTAGTCTTTCTTGTCGTGCTGCGAGTTAGAATAGAAAATGGACATTCCAAACTAAACACGTTTTAAACTAGGGGAATCATTTTGGAGATGCATGGCGCCGGTGGTTGGTTCCATAGATATATATATGGTTGGTTCCACTTGTTGCTTCCGGCCACCTGATGACGTAACGTTCCGACCGGATCAGAAACTCTGGAGAATGGTATTGATGATCCCAGGCTAGCATGTCTATTGTCTAAAGAACGGACGGCATTGCCCCCACCATTCATTTCACAAGCGCAAGACACAAAGCCATGTCGTGGTCGTTTACTCTGCTGCCGTGGCTGTTGATGTTGATGTCGTGGATGAACACAGTTCAGAGTATGTTTCTATTCTTTATTACTAACATTATGGTCTATGCCTATGGCCGAAATGTTTAATCAAAAAACATTGTCAACACTATGACTATCTATAATACCCGAAATCTCTGCGTGTGTATGTGTCTCCCCAAAAGCTAAGGTATGGCAGATCACCTGACACAATCAATTACAATGACCAACAAACACGGGAGGATGGGGGTCCATTCATTGTTGTCTATTTTGTTTTTTGTGGCATAGCAGGAGAACGAATTTAACCCCTTGTTTGAGCCAAGTCTGGGTTGAACGTGAGTAGTGGAGCTTCCTCTGGTGTTGTGATTGTTGACTTAATTAACGTTTGTGAAGTAGTTTGACAGGTACATGGGTATCTTAACGTTGTGGTGTATCTTGTAGACCAGGCCCCCCAGCTGGCACGCGACGTCCGTTGACGTTGATTTTTGGTTGGATTTAGGTTGTGACGTCAGCTAACCAAAATCCAACGTTGGACCAACGTCAACTTCCAACGTTGTATCAACGTATTAATTTGACGTCAATTGACGTTGATATTTGGTTGGTTTTAGGTTGTGTTGGTAACTGACCAATAACCAACGTCTATTCAACGTAATATCCCAACGTCATGTTGACGTCGAATACTGACATGCTGTTGTCGGATTCTTGACCAAACCTCAATGTCTGCCCAACGTTATTATGACAACGTCCACACAACGTTGCAGTCTAACATCATCAGACGTTGATATTTGGTTGGTTTTAGGTTGTGTTGGTAACTGACCAATAACCAACGTTTATTCAACGTAATATCCCAACGTCATGTTGACGTCGAATATTGACATGCTGTTGTCGGATTCTTGACCAAACCTCAGTGTCTGCCCAACGTTATTATGACAACGTCCACACAACGTTGCAGTCTAACATCATTAGACGTTGATATTTGGTTGGTTTTAGGTTGTGTTGGTAACTGACCAATAACCAACGTCTATTCAACGTAATATCCCAACGTCATGTTGACGTCGAATACTGACATGCTGTTGTCGGATTCTTGACCAAACCTCAATGTCTGCCCAACGTTTTTATGACAACGTCCACACAACGTTGCAGTCTAACATCATTAGACGTTGATATTTGGTTGGTTTTAGGTTGTGTTGGTAACTGACCAATAACCAACGTCTTTTCAACGTAATATCACAACGTCATGTTGACGTCGAATACTGACATGCTGTTGTCGGATTCTTGACCAAACCTCAATGTCTGCCCAACGTTATTATGACAAACGTCCACACAACGTTGCAGTCTAACATCATCAGACGTTGATATTTGGTTGGTTTTAGGTTGTGTTGGTAACTGACCAATAACCAACGTCTATTCAACGTAATATCCCAACGTCATGTTGACGTCGAATACTGACATGCTGTTGTCGGATTCTTGACCAAACCTCAATGTCTGCCCAACGTTATTATGACAACGTCCACACAACGTTGCAGTCTAACATCATTAGACGTTGATATTTGGTTGGTTTTAGGTTGTGTTGGTAACTGACCAATAACCAACGTCTTTTCAACGTAATATCACAACGTCATGTTGACGTCGAATACTGACATGCTGTTGTCGGATTCTTGACCAAACCTCAATGTCTGCCCAACGTTATTATGACAACGTCCACACAATGTGGCAGTCTAACATCATCAGACGTTGATATTTGGTTGCTTTTAGGTTGTGTTGGTAACTGACCAATAACCAACGTCTGTTCAACGTATTATCCCAACGTCATGTTGACGTCGAATACTGACATGCTGTTGTCTGATTCTTGACCAAACCTAAATGTCTGCCCAACGTTATTATGAGAACGTCCACACAACGTTGCAGTCTAACATCATCAGACGTTGATATTTGGTTGGTTTTAGGTTGTGTTGGTAACTAACCAATAACCAACGTCTGTCCAACGTATTATCTCAACGTCAGTTTGACGTTGAATACTGACATGCTGTTGTCGGATATTTGA
Organism: Gymnoscopelus microlampas; assembly: GCF_963454915.1. Classification (NCBI taxonomy): domain Eukaryota; kingdom Metazoa; phylum Chordata; class Actinopteri; order Myctophiformes; family Myctophidae; genus Gymnoscopelus; species Gymnoscopelus microlampas. The sequence continues at coordinate 45,429,235 of NC_139950.1, forward strand.
CCAAACCTCAATGTCTGCCCAATGTTATTATGATAACATCCACACAACGTTGCAGTCTAACATCATCAGACGTAGATATTTGGTTGGTTTTAGGTTGTGTTGGTAACTAACCATTAACTAACGTTTGTTCAACGTATTATCCCAACGTCAGGTTGACGTCGAATACTGACATGCTTTTGTCAGATTTTTGACCAAACCTCAGTGTCTGCCCAACGTTATTATGACAACGTCCACACAACGTTGCAGTCTAACATCATTAGACGTTGATATTTGGTTGGTTTTAGGTTGTGTTGGTAACTGACCAATAATCAACGTCTATTCAACGTATTATGCCAACGTCGTGTTGATGTAGAATACTGACATGCTATTGTCGGGTATTGTGACCAAAACCCAATGTCTGCTAAACTTCATAATGAAAAGATCTCCTCAACATTCAAACCTCATTAGATGTAGATATTTTGCTGGGTTAATGTGGCTGTTACTTAAACAAAATCCAACATAGTCTGGCTGTAGAATATGGACAATAAGTACTGAAGGTTCTGACATAGAGTAATGATCTAGCATCTGTTTAACCTGCAATAGTCCAACCAGAGCAATTGGTAGCTGTTTCATCTGTGGTTCAACTATATTCTTCCAGATGAGCTACAGGGCCACCCCATGGCCCAGAAAGGTGTTTGTGCAGTTCTATAACCCTCAGCCTTTTCCAGATAACTGAATTTGACTTTCAGACAAATACCATCAAGTTGCTCCTGGGGCACATGCCAGCATCCCACCTATAGTGAACCTGTGGCTGTATATGAGACTGATTAGCTACAGGTTTCTTTGCCAGTGTGGATTTAGAGCCAAGGCAACATGGTTAAGGCCAGTTATACCTTTTCCCTTCCACTTTAGCAGATGTTAGTTGTCGGTGATCAGCCAGCTGCATCTTAAAGGAATGCGACCGACAGTGAGGTAGGTAGACAGCCATGTCAACTCTTTATCGTCAATAATTTGCCCTTAGTTTGCTTCAGGAGACCTTCCTTAGTTCCAGAGGGCAAATTCAGTTTCAGCTTATGGCTGCTCAAATGTTTTATGTTGAGCGCTTGGGGTGGGTGGACTGTAGGGTCCACCCCTACAGTGTCTTGCTCAGGACACTTCGCCCCGTCCAGGGCCTTTGAGGCAAACCGGGGACCTTCTGATTATCTAACCAGTAACCTATGCTGCCCTAAATAATAAACCCATATGAAAAGAAATGCATCAATACATTACAATGCATAGACACCGGCCTACCTCAAAACCAGGGTCTTCCTTAGTTGTGACATATGGAGCAAGAGTGTGTGACTGTGACACCGTTTATCATCCACACCACTATGTATGTACTACTGGGTGGACGGAAGGGCGGACAGATGGACAGACAGACAGACAGACAGACACTTTTTTGTTACCCTTTCAGCCTAAATGCATGACTGTACCTCATGCTGTTTACATTTCTGACTAATAAAGTAATCAATCAATCACAAAAAGTAAAATAATTGTTTGCCCTGATATGTAGTGGAGTAAAATAATAAAGTATCAAAAGATAGAAACACACAAGTGAATTTAAAAAATACAATGCTAAGTACAGTACTTGAGTAAATGTACTGATTTTCACCATTGTTCATGTTTCATAGCTGTTGCAGTTCTTTATGTTTGCATTATATTAATTGCTAATCAAATAAATGATTGAGGGAAATATTTCACTTTTTGCATTAGGCCTACAGCATAATGCCATATGACACATACAATGTAAACTGACATTTAACATAATAACATTGGGCAGACATTGAGGTTTGGTCAAATATCCGACAACAGCATGTCAGTATTTGACGTCAACCTGACGTTGGGATAATACGTTGAACAGACGTTGGTTATTGATTAGTTACCAACACAACCTAAAACCAACCAAATATCTACGTCTAATGATGTTAGACTGCAACGTTGTATGGATGTTGTCATAATAATACATTTCAAACTGGATTGTCAAATGTCTCCTCAAATCACTGAGCAGTATAGCAACGTTCTGCTCTTTCATTGGACGAATCATTGGACTTGTGGGTGGGACCACAGTTGTATAACACCAGACTGGGCGGGGCAACAGTAACTGCTGCAGGAGCCTGCAGTTTGAATTTGGAGGGAGAGAAGACAGGAAGAGATACTTGTTTGTGCATGGAGATGTTTTTTTGACCATCCCAGGACTTCTAGAATCACAATCTTTTGCACAGGTGAGTTCATAATTAATTTCCTTCTAACTTGAAATGAAATATTTGATTGTTTGTTTTTAAAATAAAGTTCTACATTCTGTTTATGACCGAGTGAGGTGATTTCTTCATATTGCAAATCAGTCATGCTTTGTTGTTTTCTTTTTCTTTTCCTTTTCTTTGCATGTTTTTGAAACTGGCAGCATTGTTTGAGTAAATCATTTGCCCAAAATGGTTACAGTACCTGCCTTTTGTGGCAAAACAGTGGGAACTAGAAAGAGGCTATACTGCATTAACTAGATGGACTGATCCCCATTGCTTTGTGTTGGTGGCTTGGTGCTGCTGAGTTAAACATTTGAATTGCAGCTTTTAAAGCTAATGTCTTATTTTAGGTGAAGTTCTGTTGTTCATGCATGATTCATGTTTTCAGTTGGGAATGTGTGTTATTGAAGGGTAAAAGCTCACATGCCTCACAGCCTGATTTTTGTGTGAGACAGTGCTGTGTAACTAAAAATCAGGCATAAGGGTTGGTTGCATTTGAATAGCCTTGTGTAGCCTTTATCATAGTTTTGATTATATTAGCTTGTAAGACATTATTTTCAGTCTAATATTGGCCAAGCCTAACAGTAAAGCCCACCTAAAAAAAATAAACATAATAGAGGAATGTAAACACTATGTTGAAGATTGATTGGTAAGTAACCAATCCCCAACGTCTGTTCAATGTATCATGCTGACGTCATATTGACATAGAATACTGACATGCTGTTGTCAGGTATTGTAACCAAAAACCAACGTCTGCTTAACGTCATTATGCTGACGTTCACACAATGTCAAATTCTAACATCATTAAGCGTTGTTTTTTTGTTGGATTTAAGTTGTGTTGGTAAGTAACCAATACCCAACGTCTGTTCAACATATCATGCTAACGTCATATTAACATAGAATACTGACATGCTGTTGTCGGGTATTGTAACCAAAACCCAACATCTGCTTAACGTCGTTATGCTAACGTCCACACAATGTTAAGTTCTAACATCATTAAATGTTGATTTTTGTTGGTTTTAAGTTGTGTTGGTAAGTAACCAATGCCCAACATCTGTTCAACGTATCATGCTAACGTCAAATTGACAAAGAATACCGACATTCTGTTGTCGGGTATTGAGACCAAAGCCCAATGTCTTCTTAACGTTATGACGTTAACGTCTACACAACGTTAAATTCTAACGCCATTAGACGTTGATATTTTGTTGGTTTTAATTTGTGCTGTTAAGCAACTATAATACAACGTTTTCTCAAAGTTTTTTTCATTTCTGAGGAATGTAAACACTATATTGAAGATCTATTGGTAAGCCATCTTAAGTTGAAATATTGAAGTAAGTCCTGTACAGTTGAATGGCCCAAACAGAGTGAAGAACAGTTAGTATTTTGCCATAACCGATACTTGATATACAGTAGCTGATAATGAAGTAGGTGTACTGTAGGTTTGATAGCTGTCGTTTTCGACGCTGTTCCAGCCCATATTGAATTTAAATGTCCACAGATGTTTCGGAAGGCAGAGGTAGCCTATCTAATCTGTTTTTTTGTGTGTGTGTGTGTGTGTGTGTGTGCGTGTGCGTGTGCGTGTGCGCGTGTGCGTGTGCGTGTGCGTGTGCGTGTGCGTGTGCTACTTCAGCTTCCAAACACCTGTGATCAAGACTTGGTGAGCCTCCACCAAGTCCGAAGTAAGTATAATATCAGGGCGTTAATTTGAGGGGTAATATGCTTTAAATTGGTTGTAATTTAAAAATATATATTGAATTAGATGATTCAGGTTTCCCACGGTAGTGACTTTCCTGGAACATTTTGAATTGAGTTATAAATTCCCACAGGGCTTTGGGCACCCTGATGATAGTTTTTTGACACAGTTAAACATAACAGGCACAGATAAACTAGTAAACATTAGTCTACAGTCAGCAGTGTAATGTAAAAGCAGTCTTATAGCGTTAATATTGAAAGGGTAGGGATGTGAAGTTTCACTCAACCAACGATTCGATATAATTCACCATACTGGGTTCACAATACAATTTCTTCTTGGGTTTTCTCTGAAGTAGTTGTGCCACGGCATGAGGCCATTGTGAGAAGTCTCTATCTTGCGTCAAGTATATTTTTCATTCATAATGTGTTGTGTATTTCTTATTTTCATGCTAGATGTGGTACATCAAGAGGTGGAAGGTCCTCTCAAGTAGAATACATCGGGTAAGTACCTCCACACTGAACTTCACTATTATTTGACAATAAAGCAACATAATTTTGATTTAAAACAAGTTTGATTTTTCACCGCTATTAAAGGCATCAGGTTAACGGCTATAAAAATGAGGCATCATATACAGTATATGAATAGTTTTGATGCGATAGCATCAATATATTCTAAAGAAGTATTTGTATAATTTATTCGTCATGTCCCTGGTGTTTAAAGACCTTAAGAGGTGTAACGATAGAATAATATCTTAGCTGTCCACTTAATATGGCATTTTCCTTCCTGTGACTTTTACCATACTCTCAGGTTGTCATGGTTGGAGACACAGGAGGTAATTCATTGGATGATGCACCCAGAAGAATGATGCCGTTCCTCATGTCACATGAATTGACACTCCAGTACAACCTTTGTTGACATCATGGCAAGAATAAGTCCCCGGGGCCTGTGTCTTTTTGACGTTGCATATGGTAAGTTAAACATTTTAATTGCCCGATGTAACTTGACCTTTCCGTTATCTTTCAAATTCAAAAAGGAGTGCTACAAAATGTTGATTATTTTTATATACGTTGGCAGTTATGCCTAAGTTCAAGAGTTTGGAATCACTGTGAAAATTAAGTAAGTACAGCCAAGACACTGATGATAATGATAAATGTAATAATAATAATAATAATAATAATAATAATAATAAGGGTAATAATAATAATAATAATAATAATAATAATAATAATAATAATAATAATAATAATAATAATGGTAATAGTAATAATAATAAGGGTAATAATAATAATAACTTATATTCTTCAACATTTCTGTTCATTAAATAATCCACCAAGTGCAGCAATATCTTTAAAGACCTTAGGCATTCTAGATGTCATATTCTCTAGATATCCAGGTCAAATTTCACCCCATATTTTCAGTAGAATTTGCCGTACTTTGAGACTGGTTTGTATAAAACTTCTCATGAACCTTACGGTATAGCTGTTCCCAACATAGGATTTAGATCAAGCAATTGTGATGGCCCTTCCATCAGAGACAGTACTCATATCTGCAAACTCAGTTAATTTCAAAATCATAATTTCTCACTGATTCCAAACTTTTGAACAGATATCTGTCAGTCAATAAAGATGTTTCATAATGTAAAAATCAAGTTAGAGTTATTAAAATAGCTTATTCCTGTCATTTATCTTTAGGGGAACTAAAGAAGAATGCAACCCTCAACAAATTAAACAGAATGATGCAGAGAAGACTCTCCAAGTGATTTACGGGAGCTCAGTGTTATTTCTCTCTCTTTTTAACGTTTTTGCCCTTGGTGCATATGTTATAGACATGCCTCAAAGAATGCACTTCATTGTTTTTATTGATTTGTACTGTTTAGTTATTTTAAAGTTTCACAAATGGAATCATTTTCCTACAAAGGCACTTTGGGCTCTGAACCTATTCACCAAACCTGTAACTGTTTGGACAACAATATGACTTGTAATTTCTGTTTGTTTATACTACCTATTCAAATGTGCCAATTACAAGTTTAAAAAATATATAATAATGTTGTTTTATTAAACTTTGTCAAATAATATTGTCTGATATTGTATTTTCACCTTGGTAAAACTTGACACTGAAACAAGATGTAATTTGTTGTTGTTTGTCTGACGTCGTGATGATGAGATATCGACGTCAAAATGACGTCTGGAAGATGTCCTGTTCCCACCGCCCACTCAGTGGGCACAGGAGACGTTATTTTAACGTTGATATCTTGTTGTGACAAGATATCTACGTGACAAGGTAACTCTGGAGGTTGACGTCCTGCTAATGTTGGATTGACATTTTATTCTCAACTAAAATACAACGTGATTACAACGTTAGAAATATGTCATATTTTGATTGTACTCTAACGTTGAGCCAATGTTGTACTATGACGTCAACCCGATATAAATTTTCAGCTAAAATACAACTTGTCAGTTTATGACGTCAGACAAACGTTAGGTTATGACGTCAGACAAACTTTCATTTACAACTAAAATACAACTTGTATCCAACGTTGGGAGTCTAACCTTTAATCAACGTCTACATAACATCAGAGATTCACGTTAAATCAACGTTAGTTTAAGATGTCAAACCAACGTCAGTTTATGACGTCAGACAAACGTTAGGTTATGACGTCAGACAAACTTTCATTTGCAACTAAAATACAACTTGTATCCAACGTTGGGAGTCTAACCTTTAATCAACGTCTACATAACATCAGAGATTGACGTTAAATCAACGTTAGTTTAAGATGTCAAACCAACGTCAGTTTATGACGTCAGACAAACGTTAGGTTATGACGTCAGACAAACTTTCATTTACAACTAAAATACAACTTGTATCCAACGTTGGGAGTCTAACCCTTAATCAACGTCTACATAACATCAGAGATTGACGTTAAACCAACGTCAGGTTATGACGTCAGACAAACTTTCATTTACAACAAAAATACAACTGGTATCCAACGTTGGGAGTCCAACCTTTAATCAACGTCTACATAACATCAGAGATTGACGTTACATCAATGTTAGTTTAGGATGTCAAACCAACGTCAGGTTATGACGTCTAAACAACGTTGGGTTATGACGTCTAAACAACGTTGGGTTATGACGTCAGACAAACTTTCATTTACAACCAAAATCCAACGGTCATCCAACGTTGGAGTACAACGTTGGGACAACGTTGTACTGACGTCGCGTGTCAGCTGGGCCATTGCAAGTTGCTGTACTATGTCCTCAACCCTGAGCCATCCCGCTCTAGCAAAATGAGCAGGGGTTAGATGGGTTGTAGGCCATGTTTGAGGCCAAGAAGGAGCCATACCAGTTTGTTTTGGGATGTCTGGAGCTTTGTTTTTAAAGCATTTGTGGTGTTATAGTACCATGAGAGGTGCGTGCATAGTCGAAGTGACTTTGGATGAGGGCTCATGTTAGAGTCCTCAATGTATTCTTACTGACCAGAGAGGAGATCCTGTACAAAAATCTTGTTCTTTGGTTGACTTTTTTGATTACTTTAGTTGTCATTTTATCACCGGAAAGATTTGCCTCTAAAATGGAACCCAACGAGGTAATTTTCTATTTTCTTGTAATAGCATTGTCACAAGAGGCACAATCTTTTATGCCGATGTATGGAATTCCATGTCAGCCATGCCCAAATATGGAGCGTCTAGGCCGTCCTATGACATCATATTGATGACATCAGGGTATTCCATATATGGCGATTCGCGTATTTTTCGATATTGTTGTAGGACAACCGCCGATCCGACCAACTTTCACACTGGGAACATCACTCCTTCGGGTCCTATGCACACTGAGTGCTATTCTCTTTGAGTCGGTTGTTGAGGACTTCTTGTCTTGGAGATGCAAACAACACAAGTACTAGGCTCAGCATTGAGTTTGACTGTCCCATTGCAAGCTATGGTTAAGTATCGTAGGGCTTGGCACAACTAAACACCATCTTATGAAAAATTAAGACAGGACATCAAGCCCCCAAGCACTTAAAAGGAGCCGAATCCACGCAAGATGTTCCTTTGTCACTGTAACTAAAACAATCCTTATTATTGCCACTGTCTTCGCTAGGTCTACCGTGTAAATTATATCAATTTGAGGCTTCAAGCTCAATAAAGAATCTATCTGATACAAATAGGCCTGCAGACTAAAAATGAAAGAAAATGTTTATGCCTTACAATAGAAGTGAAGAATCATTGACAATGCATTTTATGAATCATGTACCATGAAGGATTTCACATAAAATCACGTCCAGTTGGATTAATGTTGAATCAAGTTGCTACTGTTTCCACTGTTGACGTGTAACATAACTGCTCTTATTCTGTAGGCCTATTAGAAATGCAGGTAATTCAGCATTAGTAAAGTTTCTCATCTGCTATTCGTCTATCAGATCACTTTGTAATTACCTTAATTGTAAATTGTGTTGTGCAGGTATCAAGGTGATTGGAGCAAAACAAACGGCAGTACAAGGACAGGATGTCTCCTTTCCCTGCACACTGACTGAGAAACCTGCAACTGAAGAAATCGCTCAGGTCTTCTGGAAGAAGACAACCAGAAACAACACCAAAGTTCACGATTTCTTGACTGTGTCTCCTGAATATGGTGCAGAACTCGTCGACGATCGTGACAGTAGATTCAAGTTCATCGGGAGCTTAGAAGAAAACAATGGATCCATCCATTTCTCTAATGTCACGCTGTTGGATGAAGGAGTCTACACCTGCATCTTCACTCTGTTCCCAAGTGGATCATACAGAACAGAGATGCCTCTGACTGTGCTTGGTAAAATATACCCTTTTATATTGTAGTATATTGTATAATGGCGTTATGACAGCCAGGTTATCAAAGCAATAATACACACAAGGCTGTGATATATTTCATATCATGGCTAGAGTGATGAAGTTTTGTTCAGAGTTTCTCTTTATAATGCTACATAATCGCCTTATGCTTTATGATAGCCATTAGAAATTGTACATTTGTTTTCCTTTTTGGATCAAATAAGATATGCAACTAAGCATTGGCTAGTCAGTTGATGCGACTTATTTGTCTACTTTTGTTTGTGCAACTCTCTTAGTCCCTCCAGTGACCAGCCTGAAGGTTGAAGCTCCTGCTCCCGTTGAGGGGGAGGATTTGGTCACGTTTGCGAGCTGCATAGCTTCTGGGGCCAAACCCCCTGCAGATGTCACCTGGGACACTGGGTCTTCTCAAGATTTGAGAGTTGCGACCAACTCCACCCTACATGCCAATGGCACCACCACCACAGTCAGCCATCTGGTCGGCACACCAACCAGAAATATCAACCACCTCCTTGTCCAGTGTGTGGTCAAGCAACAGGCCCTGGCAACAGAGGAAACCCTGCCCTTCACCATTGAGGTCCACTGTGAGTTATATACCTTACCCTACAGCTTATACACTTTCATATTTGTAACAACAGGGAGTCACATGTGCAGGTTAATCATTTTCTCCTGTTTGTGTGAAGTCCTTGTTGAACCACACTATACCTCTAGCGGAACAAAGTTGTATGTTGTCTCAATCTGTAGTCATGCATGTTTTCCAACAGACATCACAGACAGGTAATTGTCTTCTATAGCGTTTAGCCAGTAGGTTCACAGGTATGAGTAGATTCCACTGTGTGAGACCTTGCGTGCCTAGTGGTCGTACAGTAAATTATGCCAATGCAAAGCAATCATGCAAAGAGGAGTCACAAGGCTTCAGTGTTGACATTCAAAATAACCATTCATCTTAAAGTCAGTTGCATCATTATCTATATGGGTGCCATTATCTCCAGTTCAGAACATGGGTGTCACTGACGCGAACGGCCTTTTGGCGTGTAGTGAAGTGCAAGGGGGGGGAGAGAGTCAGCGCACTGAAGTCAAGGCACTGACTACTGTGTTGTTGACAGACAACGGATGCACGCTTATGAGAAACAACAGTTGTGTGCATTAGCGCAAGATGAGGATAAAGGAAGCATTCAGTCTAAAAATCTTTTTTTACTCTCTTGGTGATTGTCTGGCACAGTAGTTGTGAAGCAGTAGCAAACTGGACATTTAGACTGAATGTTTCCTTTATCCTCATCTTGCGCTAATGCACACAACTGTTTTGCCAGGTTTTATTTTTGTTGTTTCTCATAAACGTGCATCCGTTGTCTGTCAACAAGTAGTCTGTGCCTTGACTTCAGTGCACTGACTCTCTCCCCACCCGCCCCCTTGTGCTTCAACTACACGCCAAAAGGCCGTTCGCGTCACTGACATCATTCTTAAACCACTGCCTGCATACTTCATACTATGTCCATTTCATCTCCTTTCTTGCAGATGCACCTCTGTCAGTGAACATCCATGAAACATCCAAAGATGCGTTTGAATGTGTGTCTGACTCCAGTCCAAAAGCAACGCACACCTGGAGCAGGTAGTTTCAACAAACTAGTTTAAATGTAAACGGTTAAGTCTCCGCATACATATTCAATGACATTTGTTGAACCTGTATGCTTACACACGCTCGAAAGTTAAAATAGCCTTTCTGTTAAATATATTGTTTAGTTTATTTTGTATCCACGGACATAAATGTAACGAAACGCACACCATCCCAGCTAGACTGACACCAAATATTTTATTTCAAAACATGACACTTGTGTTCTTTTCTGTGTGGGATACGCTCATCCTGAGTGTTGCTGTGTCTCTGTTGTAGAGTAAACCGGTCATGGCCCCAGTCTGGGATCAGTGCCGAGGGAGGCAGGCTGCACTTCATCAGCCTCGCCTCTGACCTGGGAGGTCTGTACGCCTGTGAAGCTTCTAACCCTCATGGACAACAACATGTCTCTCTCTACGTGTACTATGACGCAGGTGAGAAGCTTGTAGATCTGCTATTTTTTGCAAATCTTTGACATTTAATATATTTTTTTTAAAGATATGTTTGGGGGGTTTTGCTGCCTTTTTATTGATTGGAACAGTAGACTGTCAGGAAATGGGGAGAAAGATGAGGGGGTGACACGCAGCAAAGGTCGTCGTGATTGGGAGTCGAACCCGCGACACGCTGTCAAGCTGGATTACCAGCCTAGGTGCTGGTTATGCCAACCATCCGGGCCAGAATATATATATATATTTTTTCTTTTAAAGCAAACATTTGTAACTCAAATCTTTGCTTCATGGGGGTCCCTGGAACAAAACATTTTGAGATGGGGGTCCGCGGGCCAAATATATTTCTAAAAATGTTTTCTAAATCCTAACAGTATGTTGCTATATCAATGGTGCTCCAACTTTTCCATGTCAAGGATCCCCCAAAATGATATGTATTTGGCCGCAGACCCCCACCTCAAAATATGTTATTCCAGGGACCCCCAGAAGAACAGATCGGAGTTAAAAATGTTCGCTTTAAAACATATATATATATATATATATATATATTCAAAGATTTGCAAAAAGAATTCCACGATTTTTCAAAAAATAGATCTACAAGCACTCTGTGCCACGCTATGAGCTATATATCTTTGAATAGCCAAAGAAATCTTAAAATGACACAGATGCGTTCCCGGTCTGGATTAAGTATGACCTCATTATGACCACGGATACGCTCTAATAGTTTGAAAAACATATTTCATTTAATTATGTCTTTAATAAACAGCAATGACTCATGAGCAATCACCATGCCCAAAAGACACACAACCGAACTTGTGCAAACTTGTGCGTTTTCATAGTTTAGACACAACCTTGTCATAAATGGATTATTTATAAATCGACTTTGATTATACATTTTTATTTAAACAGTACATTCTGCATTGTATAAGTTTAACCATCAGCATGACACACATGCACACTTTCAGTACCGTAATCTAGAGTTACAATAGTCCCGTAGTTAGGTGCTAAAACAATGTTAACAAGGCTATCCTAACTATGCAGACTGACTGACTATGCAGGGGAATCAAGTTAGGCAACACAAGCATAAGGCCATAAACAGTAAAGCGATATTAGAGATCATTTCACTGCTGGCAGACGGTGGTAAACAACCATTGTTTATATTGCTAGCCTAACAAGAACCCAGCTACTGTAAGTTAGCTATCTAAAATAGCTGACATGTTCTGACTCGAAGAGAGAAACAACAGAAATAGATTAATGTAAACATAATTAAACATGGTCTCCAGTGTAAGTTGTCGTCATGATGAAACAATAGCACACACACCTAGACATAAATACTCTACTTAGAATTACTTAAGGCACTTACCTATCTGTGCTTGACGCAAAGCTTCCCTGAATGTAAGAAAGTATTCAACGCTCCACAGTAAGCAGACCAGGACAGACTGAGAGGTGCGTACGTGTCAGAGCAGGAATCTCATAAAGAGAGGGTGGTGTCGTGGCAGTCCCACAGGAACTAACAGCAATGAGAAAACAAGGCGTTGTTGTGATTATTATCAGTCTACAGCAGTGGTGTAAAGTAACTAAGTACAGTGTAGTATTTCCAATGTTCAGTACTTTTACTTCTACTCCACTATACACTCAGAGGCAAATATTATACTTTAACTCCACTACAATTATTTGAAAACTTTAGTTACTAGTTACTTTGTAGATTTTGATTATTATTACAAAACATACATTAACCACTTCAAAAACTTTTATTCAAGTAAATTTAGAATTTCGTACTTGTAATGGAGTATTTACACATTGCAGTATTGATACTTTTACTTAAGTAAAACATTTGAGTACTTTTTCCACCACTGGTCTACAGGTGGTTGAGGGTGGAGCCCTTGTTGAACACAAAGCCTCTGCTCTGGTAGATTTACTAATAGAGCTTCATACCTCATGTTGGTGATCATAAGGAAGGCAATAGATGAGGGTCGTGAGGATTCCCTGATTCTCTCTCCCTCACGGTCTTCACTATGTGCTGAGTGCTGGTACACAGGGCTGAGAAGGCATTAGTGGGAGTCCTCATGGTAGGTGTTTACACGGTAACCGGAAGACTCGCCCCAAAACACGCTCACCCAAAAGAAAATTTGCGGACATCTCGAGTTTAAGTTTAGGAATAAGGTTAGGGTTAGGCATAGTTTTACTGAGGTTAAGATTAGGAATATGGTTAGGTGAATTCCGGACTTTAACTTGTAACAGAGCACTTCTACATTGCAGTATTGGTACTTATACTTAAGTTGTAAAAAATGTAGTACTTTTTCCACCACTGATGTCATGTCATGTTCCCATGATGTCCTTTAGTGTCAATGTGTCATGATGAGTCTTTTATATCTCTGTCTTCTGTTCTTTAGGAGGCTGCATGGTCTGCATGACTTTATTCATTCTCAGCATCCTTGCCATTACTGTTGCTGTTGGTTCTGCCCTCTTGTACTACAGGCGAAAATACGGAACTTTCCCCTGGTAACTAACAGTAACACTAACAATATTATTTTATTTTAGATTTAGATATTCGGAATAATGCAAAAGAAATGTATCTGTGAAGTATTGTTCTGATATGAGCTGATGATTCCTAAACCAGGAGAGAAGAAGTGATGTTTCAGAGTGCTCACCGGCTGTCCAAAACACCCAATGATCTACATGATGAGAAACACAGACCAGGAGAAGAAAGAGAGACATGATCATGTAAGCCATTTTCTTCTTTGGGATATAGCTTACTCTAACTTAACTCTATAGTGCATTATGCAGAGTTTTTCAGTGATGAAAGCATTGTAGTGTAATGCAGGTCAAAACAGCATTTTATTACAGTTACAGTTGTAGAGTTGTAGAGTTGTATTTTGATGATGGTTGCGTTCATTAAAAACCTTTTGGTTCTCTGATTTATTGATTCATGTAGAGATCTCTGGAATGTTTACCAAAGGTTGGTACCAATGATACCAAAGGGAGGTACTGTGTTTGGACCACACGTATGCATGGATGGCTCCTTACTTTACATAAATGCAATCCCGCCATAGTTGATCGGTGTGCAGAAGCAGAGGAATGGCTGCCCCACCCCTTACTTACTTACTTACTGCCCTTTATGCCGGCTGGCATGTAGGGCAGCAACAAAGGATCTCCACTCCTGTCTGTTCTGGGCCAGCGTCTTTATAGAACCCCAGGTGTGATGCAGGTTCTGCATCACACCTGGGGTTCCCACCCCTAGCACTGCATTATTGTATTGTATCTCTATGTTTCATGATATGATCTTTTTAAAACGGGACCACTTTGTGGCAGTGGGGTCTGACTTGTTGTCGGCTGCAACAGAGAGTTAAGTAATGGTGGTTGTTGATTGCTGTCAGCCTATAAAAGACAGTTGGCCTCATCAACATTCCATCCTGTGACTCTGCACTTGCAGCCGAGAACAAACCATGCCCCACTACTTTACATTTAACAAGCTGATACGTTAAAGAATGAGTTACATACTGTTGTATTACTGTAGATTGGCGTCCCAGAGATAAACTATTTGATGGGGGGTCCGTGGTCCAATGTATCAGACTGGGTGTACTTGAATTTTGAAAGGTTGAGAATCACTGAATGCAATGGCTGAGTCGCACTGGGAATTTGGCTTCCTAAGTAAGTGCCTTATTCTAAAGTGTCTAATTCACCCCATTTAACTAACTCGCCCTATTTAACCATTAAATTATTTCTGGAAAAATGTACCAAAAGAAATGGAGCTTTAATGATTCTGATTGTAAACATGATGAAAGATGGTCATTTGATATTCATAGTGATTCCAGACATTTATTTATTATTTTTTGGTTCACAGAAACCTTGATCCTGTGTGTGCGACTGTGCGTTGTACCGAATGAGAATGTTGAACTGTTATAAGTTAAACTACTGTACTGTTCTTCAGTTCTGAAACACTACATTTATTATTGTCGTTAGAATTATTATGTGTTTTAATTAACATGAAGGATTTCACTCCTACAGATACATTTGGGATGTTATTGTTCATAACTCTATAGTGCATTATGCAGAGTTTTTCAGTGATGAAAGCATTGTAGTGTAATGCCGGTCAAAACAGCATTTTATTTGGGCTGTCAATTGTTTTGATAGCTTTTTCAGAGATCCTCCTTTGTAGTTTTCTTTTTTAAAGGTAGGACTATTGTTTGTGTATACAGTTTAAAGTCTATACACTACTGTATGATATGGTTTGACAGTGTTATAGTATGCAGCTGAGACATTTGAAAACGGGGAGCCTCAGACAACCGAACAGTTTCAGAAAGTTTGTTCTAATATGTTTTATTGAAATTTGCTCAATATATTATTTGTTTTATTAGCCTTTTGCACTAAATCATTCATTTCTGATTAAACATGCACTATGGTAGAGCTCACACAGTTTTTTAGTCGTGTGCTGTTTGACTGTCCTCATTTGTGCTTTTGTTGTGACACATGTAATTTTTGTTACTGTAATAAATGGCAATACCTAAATGGCTTCACAGTGGCTGCCATTCTTTTATTATTAAGTGTTGACACTGAATCAACACTTCACATCTTGGCTGGGGCACTTTGACTACGCTGCCATCTCCTGGTACAACGGCTTCTCGCAGTTGTTAAAAAACAAACTGCAGACAGCTCAAAACAATCTAATTTGGATGGGTTCATCAAGGTTCATCCACATACTGGTACACACCACGATTTAGAGCACTTTAAAACAAAAATAAACTGGTTAACGGTAGAGAAGCACAGTCTACATTAAAATGCTGTTCACTTTTAAAATTGTAACAAACAAGGTCCCAATGAATTGCCTCGCCATTCGGATGCTATGCATTGAATGGAACATTATCACGTTTTATCAGACCATTGAATGGGCAAAGTAGGCGACATACTGACCTACCCGCGATTTATTAGACCATTCATTGGGTGTTATAAGCCAGGACATACTTGGGTAATCGGTATTCTGGTGAATTTACAGGGAACAACTCACTTTGTTCCCTGTAAATTCTAAAGCCATGGGTAAAAACTTCTTGTACAGTGTAGCAGTGCAACAATCTGTCGTAGGAACTCAAAACAAGTGCTTCCCTGAGTACTTTAGAAAGAGCTCTTGGCTACAAAATGGTTAAATCTTAGCGATAATAAAAAAAAAAAATTCTGATAATAATCTAAATTAGGCAATTAGGCAAAAGATTGCCGTTATGTTTTTTATGTTATGTTTTATGTACAGAGAACCACAATGGAAATACGCCCTTGGGCTTTATTGTGTATTGATCCTAGGTGATGCTATGACTGTATGTCAGGAACGGTGCTCTTTTTTAAATGTAATGTCACCAAATAAAACCAATCAATCATGACTTGTGAGTCAGTCTTGTACTGTATAGTCACTGTACTTATGCTCAAAGTTGGATATACATTTCCACAAGTGTGTGCTTTTCATGGATTTTCTTACCACAAAAGAGCAGACCTTTTCTTGGGCCATACTTTTAATTGCCCACAGATAAAACAGTAGTGTGAAGTTACTACAAGAATTGTATCTGTATTTTAATCAATTTCCTTCAATCATGATGTGAAAGTCAGATATGGACCCTAGATTGAGAACCAATGCAATAAACAGTACAATAAAAAAAATAAATAAAGTTAAATGTTTTTTAATTTTTAAATACATCTATAAGGTATATACAAAACAAAAAATATATAATTGGAAACATAATTAAAGGTTCAGCTTTTCTTTTCAATTAAATCTCAGCTCTTCTTCACTAGTTCCTCAAAAAGTTCCAGGAAGCGTTTGGTGCTCTCCTGCGTGGCCTGGAAGCGTTCCTCCTCCCTGGCCGCCTCGGCCTCCAGGAACTGCAGCACGCTCTTCTCCTCCTCTTTTCTCCTCCTCCTTTCTCTTTTGCGGGGCGGAGGACTGGTGGAGGTGGACGCCGGCTCACCGTCCTCCTCCTGCTGTGTGAGGAGGAGGAGGACGGTACTCGAGCCGGGCTCCTCCTCCACACGCGTCTGGCTGCTACTACTAGTGGCCTCCTTCACAGGTCTAGGAGGAGGAGGAGGTGACACTCTGCCACCCGAGTCCACGTCAGGAGACTGTTTTTTCACCTCACACGGTGAGGAGTCCATCACGACGGGATGCTCGATGGACGACCCGTCCCCGACGGCCTCGTGCATGGTTTTGAACCACGCCCAAGTGGTGGGCGTGGCCTCTTTGTCGGTGCCCGCCCCAGAAGGGGCGAATCTGAGCTCCTGCAGGAAAGATAAGCGAGGGTGAAGGTGAGCTGTGAGCCTATTCATAGGATACAAAGGTAGTGTAGCCGCTGTTGGACCATAAGTATTGTAAGTAGCCTTTGGGAACCAACAGTTCCTGAACCATGTGGCCCCATAGGTCAGGAGCCTATCTTGTTTCTTTTTTTAAAAAATGTGTATTTATTGCTTTTGACAAGTACATGGGAATACAGTTGCCACAGGATGTCAAAAGTACTTTTTTTTTTTTTTGTGCCCTTACATCTACCCCCCACCCCAACCCCACATACAACATGCAACATTCAGACATGTAACATACAATTACGTAACTCAAAAGAAAAAGGGAAAAATATATAATAATCAATTCATAAGTATTATGATTTCCCTCGCTAGCCCTCCCCATGGTACATATGGAGTGTATACAAAAAAGGAAAGTAGGAATCCGTTATTTCTGTCCCTTTAGCATGTATTAACCTAGAGCTTGTCAACGTGTCAATGGTGGTGTTTGCTTTATCTGTCCTGTAACGTCTTTAATTTAGTTATATGTTTAATCATAGGGCGATTTCCACTCCAATAGTATCCTTCTTGCTAATAAAGAAATAAAGGCAAGATTCTGCTTTATGCCCCTTCCAATATGTTGGTGATCTGAAGAAGTTCAAAACAACTATCTCCTGTTTCTGTAGCGTGACGCAGCTTAATGTACAACAAGTACATCCCCCCCACTGGTGAGTGGTCTCCCAATAGGGGTCAAATGCCATCTCCTCTGAAGATGAGGCAATGTTCATCACATGAGTGGACAAAGTTCTGGATTTCATGTTTGTGCAAATCTGTATCTGTGATGTGTCAGAAACGAGAAATGGCTGTATAATCAGAACACTTTTACCATGTGGTTGTTAACAGTGCCGATGCCAGTACTGATGGTCAAGGGTTCAGATAAGGTCCTGTTTGTTCACCCTGAGGCTTTAATGTGTTTCAACAACATGAGAACATCTAAACGCATGCAGTAAAGCAAAAACAACACTGAGCGCTTAGAATTATGAAGCACATTTGAACCACACCTTATATTTTCTCTTTAAGTTGTCCCACTTCTTGGCCAGTTGAGTGGCGCTCACAGTGTCATCTATGACCATTTTCGTAAGCAGCACCCTGAGGAATGCAAGACAATGTACACGTCAAACCCAAGTGGTCTCAAATAATAACATGTACACTTTAAGAATGAATAACTCACAAACAAGTCCTTCTGGACATTTTAATGAGCCACTTGAACCCAAGCATTTTGGGGTGAAAGTTCACAAAAATCATCTATTTTTGGCAAAGAGATACTGTATGGTGTAGCGGGGAAAAGCGGTCCAATTACAGAGCAATGAAATAGCATGGAGTACAGTAAAACATTTAGTCTAAAAGTATAGCACAACATTTTTTGGGGACTCGTTTCCATTATGGTCCGATGCAATTCAGAGCATAGAATATACACATTGATACATGTCATCAACAAATACAAACAGCTATATTTATAAAGGAAAACAGCGGCAGTATGACCCCTCATTTCATTGGGAATTAATATCTGACTCCACTTGTAGTGTTCTGGTAGTTTAGGGCGTGGCGTGCCCGCCCGTGCCATGCACATTTAATACAAATTACCAGAAGGACTTGTTACTTGTTTTTGATTGAATACTTTATTAACATGATTATTAACAGTACAGGTAAAGGATAACACAAAAAACCAGAGGGGCTTGTTTCCATTGTACACATTTGGGATTTATTAATAACAATGAACTATGAGGTTGTATACAAATTGAGTGATTCTGCAAGTTAAACTGTAAAGAACACAGCTCAGATTACAGCTCAGTGACTAAATGAACATGCAACTCACTCCCAGGCTTTTCTGGCAGTGTGCCTTTTCCCCGTAAACTGGTTGTCATGCGCCGTTCTGAGCTGAATGAGCTGGCGGGTCTCATCATCAGTCCCTGTGTAATAAGACATTATGATCAGGTGTCTGTCAATATCAAATTATCCGTCATATCATGTTATATGCATGTCCCAAAGGCCTATATGTGTCAGAAGTAGAACATGTAGGAGACTACATAAAAGGCGATAATACTGGCATTGATATAACACAGAAAATGCACTCAAGATAGCCTAGATCATTTATATCTAGGCTATTTTCTCCCACTCATGTAAATTAAAATGAGTGTTGCAAAGTTGTTCTTGTTTTTATTTAGTTTTAGTTTTTATTGTTAAATCTACAAGTATGGTACACAAGAGTGTAGCAGTGGACATATTTAGGAACAACAACACATAGAAAGAAGTTAAAGTACAATAGAATAGTATGTCATAGCACACTGACTTTGAGGTACTTTAGGTGCTGTGTGTGTATAAGGATGCAAGTTCATGCAATTTGGCATCCTTGGAAAAGTAAGTAAAAGTATCAATACTGCAATGTAGAAATACTCTGTTACAAGTAAAAGTCCAGAATTCAAAATGTACTTGAGTAAAAGCACAAAAGTATTGGTATCAAAATGTATTTATAAGTACCAAAAGTAAAAGTACTCGTTGTGTAGAATGTCCCATTTTTCACAAGTTTTCAATTGTTTCAAATGTGTAATTAGTTTTTTTTTTAGATAGCAGATCTACATGCGACAC
Source organism: Gymnoscopelus microlampas (assembly GCF_963454915.1). Taxonomy (NCBI): domain Eukaryota; kingdom Metazoa; phylum Chordata; class Actinopteri; order Myctophiformes; family Myctophidae; genus Gymnoscopelus; species Gymnoscopelus microlampas. The sequence goes on from NC_139950.1 coordinate 45,448,955, forward strand.
ACTGTCTGATTATTACAAAACATGTGTATGTTTTGTAATAATAATCGAAATCTACAAAGTAACTAGTAACTAAAGTTTTCAATTAATTATAGTGGAGTAAAATGTTTTTAAAAAATTGCCTTTACTCCAGTAAAGTAAAACATACCTCAAAATTGCACTTTAACTTAAGTACAGTAGTACTTGAGGTAATGTACTCAGTTACTTTACACCACTGTTATTACTGTACTATAACCGTACATAAAGCGGCTGAATGGAACAGTAAACACTTACATTTATGAATAGATGCCTCTACAGGGGCTCCATATATGATATTTATCTCTGCCATGGAGGAGGATCCACACAGTAGTACCTATAGACCTGTGAGGTCTGTGAACTCTAATCTCCTCGGTGATGTTTCTCCTCTCTCCTCCTCCTCTTATAAGACCTATTGAAACGTCTTTAAAGGTGGCGGAACCACTTCCGGGTCCACGAAGAGGAAGCTTTCCGGGTCACGGCGTGAGAGAACGGAGGAACCACGAGGGGGCGCAAGATTACAGAAATGTAGCGCGCGCCACACACACCCACACCCACTTTCGGTGGACTATACCCCAATACTTCAGTGGTTCTCAAACTTTTTCATGTCAAGGACCCCCAAATTGACACTTATTAGCCCACGGACCCCCATTTCAAAAGATATGCCAGGGACCCCAATAAGAGAATATTTGTTACGGCTCTAGCAGTGATTCTCAACCATTCTAATGTCAAGGACCCCCAGTTTGACATGCATTAGGGCTACGGACCCCCATTTAATGGCATTTCTATCACTTGGACCGCAATTTATATTGTAAAGTCAATGTCAATTTAACTCTGAGAGTGTACAAATGGAACCAAATGGACCCTAACCGGTCCATTTGGTTCCATTTGTACACTCTCAGAGTTACAGACCCTTAAGGGTCCATTTGGTGCCTAATCTATCATTTAGCTGGGGACCCCCTGGAACTCCCCAAAGGACCCCTGGGGGTCCCCGGACCCCACTTTGAGAACCAATAGACCAATTATTTGTTTACTAACATTGAGCCTGGACGCACAGGTTTGTTTCACGCAATCAATTCCCAACCTGTTTCGGGGTGCACTGGTTTCAGCACACCCCAACCCCCTCTTGTGTGTGTTGGCTAGTGAGACGCGTCCTAACGAGACCTGATATAATGGGTTTCGTTGCGCGTGACGTCGTCTGTTAAGGGGTCTATGGTGTATATACTATGAAATGATCTGCGGTCAGTTTCGCAACTTTCCTCTCCGATGACGAAGCATAGAGAGAGACCAGAGGGAAGCTGATCTCTAGTCAGCAGCACTAGCTCTTCTTACCAGTGTTGCCATGTCCGCTTATTGTAAGCCACTTTGGGCTTCTTTTTCTGTAAAGTTGCTTGTAAATATTGGTTAGTTGCGGCCGGGTTTTTTTTTTTGGCTTGTTTTTAAAGTGTAGTTGCTTATTTGGGCTTGTTTTCTAATGTTGTATAAACCAGGGGTTCTCGAACATTTTCACGTCATGGACCGCCCCAAATTTATATGTATTTGTCCGCACAGTACCTGATTTGTGAGACCCCCCCCCCCCTTTTTTTTTTTTTTAAATCTACAAGCTCACAACGCGTTGTAGCCTGCTTGTTTCTCCCGCAGGAGCCTGGCAACGCTGACACCTCAACTTTCCCGGAAGTCAGGAGGAAGTTGTTGTGCTGATGTGAGCAAACCGCTCGCGACAAGCCGTTTATATTTTGTTGAATTAGAGTTTAGATATAATTAATTACGAATTAATAAGTATAATTAGAGCTATAAACAGTTCGTTTTGAACGACATGGACAAGCTTCGTCGTGTGTTAAGCGGCCAGGAGGAGAACGAAGAGCTGGGTCTGACAGCACAGGTATGTAATGTAATGTAATGTAATGTAATGTAATGTTAATGTAATGCAGTTAAACTTTTTCATGTCAAGGATCCCCAAATTGACACTTATTAGCCCGCGGACCCCCATTTGAAAAGATATACCTCAGGAACCCCCATAAGAGAAGATTTTTTACGGCTCTAGCAGTGATTCTCAACCATTTTAATTTCAAGGACCCCCAGTTTGACCCGCATTAGGGCTACAGACCCCCATTTAATGACATTTCTATCTCTGGGACCCCAATGTATAACCTAAAATCAATGTTCATTTAACTTTGAGAGTGTATAAATGGAACCAAATGGACCCTGACGGGTCCATTTGGTTCCATTTGTACACTCAGAGTTACAGACCCATAAGGGTCCATTTGGTTCCTTGCTATCCATCATTTAGCTGGGCACCCCCTGGAACTCCCTCAAGGACCCCTGGGGGTCCCCGGACCCCACTTTGAGAACCAATGATGTAATGTAATGTAATGTAATGTAATGCTACATGTCAACAGTTAGCATCATAAAGTCACTTTAACACCAGACAGCTACATAGCTTAGCCTAAGTCAGGCGTTTTTCTGGCCACGTACCCCTTGGCTGAGAGAGGGAGATAACTCAGGGACCCCCCCACTTTGTTGTGTATAACATTGTGTTGCAGATTAAACTTTTTCATAGTTATCATAGATCGCTTCATAGACTTGTTTGACAGCGTCTATCATCAGTCAAAAATGAATATCTTGTTTGGTTTGTTGACTTTTCTATTAATTGTGTTGGATTGATTTTAAATTTAATGTGCATTTTCAGACCTTTGACCACTCTATACTTAGTCAATTTGACCGTTGCCTCTGTACTTGGTCTGCTCTTTTTTCCTGCACAAACTCTTTGCCAAAAATAACAGATCTACAAGCACACAACGCCTCACAGTGCAAGGCGTTGTGTGCTTGTAGATCTTGTTATTTTTGGTTAATGTTCCCCTCAGAATAGCAGGGATTCAAGGGTTCAAGTTAATGTATAAAGAAGTTCCAATAACACAAAGATTTGGAGGGCCCCCTGTAGTAGCTCTGAGGACCCCCTGGGGGTCCCGGACCCCCTGTTGAAGACCCCTGGCTTAAATTAAGCTCAGATTTTGGAGAAGTTTGGCTGCACATTGTCTGTTAATGTTGAGTTCCTTAAATGTGTAAATGTCAGTTTATTATGTCGCTAACAGCTTGCTAACTTTGTTCTTTTTATTTAAAACAATCTTTATTTTATTTTTTTGTGCAGACTCGTGAACAAAGTCACTTAATCAGCAGAGGGCTGTCATGAGCTTTACTTCTAATGTACTTAGTTTGACCTCCCAGCAAGTATGTTCACGCAAATTAACTCTGTCAGCAGGGCTGTCATGAGTCTGGCCAGTGGTTCTCAAACTTTTTTAATTTTATGGACCCCCCCCCCCATAACTCCGAGAGTGTACAAATTTGGTTCCTTTTGTACACTCTCAGAGTTACAGACCCCTCACTCAAGGAACCCTGAGGGTCCCTGGACCCCCAGTTTGAGAACAACTGCTATAGGCTAATCACTTTCACTTATCTATCAATAGTTAGGCTAATCAATTTCACTTTGTCTGTGTGTTGCCACTTTTTACATGCTTTCATGAGAAGGAGGAAATGAGGTAAGATATTGACTTGCGCTTTAATGAGTTCATCATCTGAATATCACTATTACTATAAATGTGTGCATACCGCATACCATAAATAATATGCTAGATATTAGACCTGAACATCTTTAGGGAATGGGCTCTGTTATCCTTATGTGAAACCTTGCATCTGTTAGCCACTGTCTGGATATAAAATGCTTAATATCTGTCGTGGAAATCTGTCGGCATAACCTCAGAAACAAAGACTCAGAAACAAGGACACACAAAGCCATATCTTAAAACATGAATGATTTGTATTGTATTGTATTGTTGTAACAAGAGGCAGACTTACAATCCAATCCAATGGAATGTCCTGTCTGACCACAGTTTATTTACTAAGCCATGCACACGCTATTTTAGCACTCATCTGTATTGACAACAACACATGGTAGTACCTCTTGGTCCCTATAGGTTACAGGTCAAAGGTACAGATCATTTAAGAATACATTTACTAACACACTAGCTGTGGTACTGTGGTTACAAGGACACCAGCATACATCATTTAGAGTTCTCTTTAAATTAATAAAATAACTTATTTAAAATCTCCTCGACATTTCCTTCATCAGGCTGTTTTAGTAGTCACCTTGTCCACATCTATTTTATTTATAGTACAAGGGCTAGGGTTGTATAGGGTTTGTTAATTTATTTATTTGGATCCCCATCAGCTGTGCCCTAAAGCCTAAAGCACCGCAAGTCTTCTTAGGGTCCACATTTAAAAACGTATATACATTAAACATTACAGTTCACATACTGTAAATCAACACACACTAAAAAACTGCCTTTTCAGGTTCTTTGAATGTTCACCGTGTCTGATCTGTCATGTTGTGTTGTACGTACTCAATAGTGTGTGTGTGTTATAAAAGAATGTCTGAATGTACACCCTTGACAGTGGTAAAACGTCATCAGTAGGAAGTCCACGTCTGTTGTTCGGTGGGGTATTTCTGTGGGTCATTGTGACATCCTCTCATTGTTCTCTCACCAGGTCCTTGATTCTACCACGCTCAGCTACAGCACCAGGGTGAAATGGTTTGTCATATGCTTCGCTGGAGGCATCCTGTGCTCGATATTAGTGAGTCTTGGCTTGTATACTTTGCCACACATAGCAACGTCACTTCATCTAAAAACATTATTTTCAAGCGATAAACGTGGCAAAATGGATGCTGTTTATTGTTTGAAAAGGTATTAATGAGTAAATTAGGTTTAGGTCAAACCCATACTCGTTTTTCCACTGTCTGACTTTAAGCAAGTCTCTTAATTTGTCCCATAATAGCTAAATGTTATTTAGTAATGTGCATGAAATGCGTATATTTGAAGAATACTGTAAAACTATGAGCTAAAATCAGCAAACCTCTGGTGCTGACATTTGAAACAAATACTGTAGGTAGCCACTAGCCAGCCACATAAGACAGTTAGACAGATAACCCTGTCTGTCCCACTGATAACAGACAGAAGCCACTGCATACTGATAATTCACACTCACTCTGCTGTGATGAAAGGTCTACTCTCTTAACCACATATGCCGGCTTCCCCTATTTCGGGCATGTCATTATAGCTGACATTTTTCAAAAAAAGTCTTCTATAGCAAAAAGGTTGAAAACGGCACACTAACAGTGGTTAAGTATGACGTAGAAATGAGGGCTTAAGTGGTTCGGGGGGGTTACAGTCTTTTTGTATGCTGACAGTGCTGTCAATCTTTACCCCCTGGTTGTTCTGTAAAGTACAAGTTAAATGGTATCCAGGAACTGGCTTTACAGAGCTTTAGCACTAGGGGGAGCCCATGTTCTGTCATTATCACCGTGATGATCAAAATGTCTAGAATGATTTACACAAGAAGAAACTTTTAAGAAAGTGAAGAGTTTAATAGTGAAATTATTGTATAAGATAATCCAGGATGAGGTTAGTTAAGAACATACATATGCTGTAACTGTTTGGAATGACATGACTGCTTTGTTTTCTGTTTTTACCAGGGTTCAGCCCTGCTGTTCTTGCCCAAAGCCGGCATTAAGCTCTTTGCCGTCTTCTACACACTAGGGAACCTCGCAGCACTATCCAGGTAAGACTGCTGCCTAAGCCATGCATGGTCTACCGCAGGGGTTTTCAGCCCAAGGACCCCCTAGCTGAGAGGGAGATGAAGCAGGGATGAAATTGTGTTTTAGATTAAACTTTTTCTGTTTACTTGGTCTGCTCTTTTTTCCCTCTACACCTATACCTCTTTGCCAAAAATAGCCGATCTACAAGCTCACAACGCCTCGCGCTGCGAGGCGTTGTGAGCTTGTAGATCGGCTATTTTTGGCTAAAGTTCTCCTCAGAAAAGGGATGCTAGGGTTCAAGTGGTCAAGGTAAAAGAAAAAAATCATATCACACGAAGATTTGGCGGACCCCCTGTAGTAACTCTGAGGACCCCCTAGGGGTCCCGGACCCCCTGTTGAAGACCCCTGGTCTACTGATGTTCCAACGGTACATTTCCATCCTGTGTGGGACATTATCGTGATATTCAAATAAGATCAGGCCCAGGAAAAATACAGTGCTGCTGATATTAGGACGGGTACAAGTAACTCTAAAGTTAACACTTTATCTTCTTGGGGAATCCATCTTTTATGATCTTTTGACAGTGAAGTGACAATCTAAGGACCTTTTCTAATAACTACAAAAAATAAATATATATAGATATATAAGGGGGGAAAAACACCATTACTGCATCAAAAGTAAATAATCAACAAACTATACTATAAAAACTGTGGCCAAATTGTCAAATCATATAAGAAAGAGGCAGAAATTGAGAAAATAGCAGATCTACAAGCTCACAACGCCTCGTTTTTCACAATAATCTGTTGAACCAAGTCAAACAGAATGGACTGCTTATCACTCAATGTTGTGCTTATCAGGGTGGGTGGGTCCACAGTTCAAATATGATTATTTTGGGGGGTCATGGCCTGAAAAGGTTGAGAACCACTGCTGTAGGAGGCGAGCCATCTAGTGCAGTGGTTCTCAACCTGGGGGTCGCCAAATAATTTGGGGGGGTCGCCAGATTTTTGGGTGAATTTGAAAAAAAAAAAAAAAAAAAAAGGTTTTTTTTTTTTTACAAAATATGTTTTTATGTTATCATAAATTCATGTTTTATCAGTTAATTTACTTAATTTACCCACTTTTTGCAAAAATGTTTTGATAATAAACAATTATCAAATAACCTATTATAATTAAATAACCTTCGCGCGCTCGAACGGGACCGCGCGCGTGCACGCGGGGGGTCGCGGGAAATAATATCATTATTTTGGGGGTCGCGGCCTGAAAAGGTTGAGAACCTCTGATCTTGTGTGTGTGTGTGTGTGTGTGTGTGTGTGTGTGTGTGTGTGTGTGTGTGTGTGTGTGTGTGTGTGTGTGTGTGTGTGTGTGTGTGTGTGTGTGTGTGTGTGTGTGTGTGTGTGTGTGTGTGTGTGTGTGTGTGTGTGTGTGTGTGTGCGTGCGTGCGTGCGTGCGTGCGTGCGCGCGCGCGCGCGTAGCGCGGCCCGAGTGCCGCGATATGAGCTATGAACATTTGTGCAATTCTTTGAATATATATATTTTTCAAAGCAAACGTTTGTAACTCAAATCTTTGCTTCTGGGGGTCCCTGGCACAAAATATTTTGAGATGGGGGTCCGCGGCCAAATGCATATCATTTTGGGGGTCCATGACATGAAAAAGTTTGAGAACCACTGACATAGTAGCATAAGGTTTTTTCAAAAAAACACTTAGGATTTAGAAGATATTTTGTAGCCTCAGGTCTTAATGGGTTAAGTATGCAAATAGTTCCATGGAAGTGTGCCATTGATTTAGAGAAGACCGTAATCTTAGGATCCTCCTGGTATGGGGAGGTTTCACATCCTGTACAGACACTCACTTCCTGATGTGGAGCGTGTAGCGCGGCCCGAGTGCCGCGATATGAGCTATGAACATTTGTGCAATTCTTTGAATATATATATTTTTCAAAGCAAACGTTTGTAACTCAAATCTTTGCTTCTGGGGGTCCCTGGCACAAAATATTTTGAGATGGGGGTCCGCGGCCAAATGCATATCATTTTGGGGGTCCATGACATGAAAAAGTTTGAGAACCACTGACATAGTAGCATAAGGTTTTTTCAAAAAAACACTTAGGATTTAGAAGATATTTTGTAGCCTCAGGTCTTAATGGGTTAAGTATGCAAATAGTTCCATGGAAGTGTGCCATTGATTTAGAGAAGACCGTAATCTTAGGATCCTCCTGGTATGGGGAGGTTTCACATCCTGTACAGACACTCACTTCCTGATGTGGAAGGGTTTTCTTGTTTCGTTTTGACTAGATACTACTTGGCTTCTATTGTGTAAAGTTGTGTGTATCTTTCTATGACATGTTTTATCCTTAAGCAACTTTTAGAGTGTTCTCATCATCTCACGGCATTAGCAGCTTGCATTTGAATAGAAACCTAGACACACTAGACACCATCTATAGACCTCAGATGCTGTGACAAACCACATTGTGTTTTCCATTGACATGCTGTTGACTGTTCATTGACGGTGGTATTGTTTTCCAGCAGGGGGCAGTCTTTTTGTCTCAAGTGTCATATTATACAGTATCTACCAGTAACATGTTGACAGACACACAAGACAATGAATGAAACTGGATCACCTTGGGTTTCCAAACCCCTGGTTACTGCTCCAAAGACATAACAGTGTTGTTTTAAATAGGCTTTGAACACAGTTTACAGTTTAGGCATTTAGCAGACGCTCTTAATCCAGAGCGATTTACAGTAAGCAAGGACACGAGATAATATATCATAATACATCAAATGCATAAAAATAGTAATCTAATAATAAAGTAATACATAAGTAAACCAATAATATAATAATAACTAATACAGACGTAAAACAAGAACCTGTCATCAGCCTACATTGACACTATACACGCTATAGGATGGCAGGTCAACAATGACCTGGCATCTGTCTACATAACATGCCATCTAAGTTACATGTTAGCCTTTGCATAATCCTGCAAGGTCGCCAAGGCTAGGAGGTCAAGTGCTACGGGCTGAACACAAGTGACAACATTATACAAAGCCAGATGGTTTCACCACCACTGTGCCAGTCTCAGTGGAAGGCTGTATCGGAGACATGGAGTCGAACACAAAACACACAGGATTAAATGTTTTCTACAAGGAAATCATTTCTATTCTAAGCTCACAACGCGGCGCATCTTGGCATGTTGCGAGTGTTCTAATGTGCAACACAAGATGAAGTATAAAATAGGGCATACATTTTTGAAAAAGCATGATGAGATGAAATAATGGACATATAAGGTTTCTACCTGACATAAACAATTTATGAAGCATTTCGTGCAAGTCCATTCTGTTTATAGAGCCTAAGTGAGGAAGTTTGGCCTGCTTCCTGCTGGGGTATACTGTAACGTATAGGGCCGTTGGCATTCACTTTCTGGAGCTGTTGAACCAGAGGTGGATTACTCTGACCGGCTCATCATGGGTCACCATATTTTAATGTCTAACATCCTCACGGCTAAAGTCTGTGATGGTTACGGTTAGACGCACTGATGTAATGGCCCACAGCAAAATTACTAATCAGCCGTGTGGTAGTCCATATAATTTACTGTGTATTTCACCCTGAGCACTCGACAAGTCCTCACCTAGCACTCTGCTGCAGTGCACACCTTCAGTGGTAAAAGTAACTAGTAACTAAAGTTTTCAATGAATTGTAGTGGAGTAAAAGTACAATATTTGCCTCTGAGTTGTAATGTAGTAGAAGTAAAAGTACCAACAATTTGAAATACTCCAGTAAAGTCAAAATACCTCAAAATTGTACTTAAGTACAGTACTTGAGTAAATGTACTTAATTACTTTCCACCACCGCACACCACGCTGTATGACACTCCACTCTGAACAGACAGCCCCCTCAGTCGTGCTCAGCACTTTCTGGCTAGCTGAGTGGGGATAGCCTTTGTTTTGATTCCGTATGCTGACGTCATACCTGCCATTCTGCAACCCACGTATTAAGAAACGGTAATGGAGTTGTTGATCGTGGGTTTTGAATGTGTCATCGTGTACTCATGATTATTACTGTGTACTACGACTGAGGGAAAGATTCAGATATATCACTTGTGTATTATTATACTTACTGCTGATGTGTTTTTCATTTATACATGTATGTGTAAGTATTAACTTTTTTTTGTTGGGGGGGTCTGGGGCCAAAATTCATATCATTTTGGGGGTCCTTGACATGAGAAAGTTTGAGAACTGAACCACTGATGTTAGCAACATATTTTCTTTTCAAAAAAAAATGTTAGGATTTAGAAGACATTTGTAGAATCCCTCAGAAGCAAAGATTTGAGTTAGAAATGCTTGCTTTGAAAATATATATATTCAAATATTTGCTAAAATTTTCACGATTTAAGAAAAATAGCAGATCTACAAGCTCATAGCGCGGCACTAGGTGCCGCGCTATGAGCTTGTAGATCTGCTATTTTTGAGTAGCCAAAGATGTGTTTTTCATTTATACATGTATGTGTAACTTATTAACTTTTTTTTGTTGTTTCATTTCAAGCACCTGCTTCCTGATGGGACCATTAAAACAGTTAAAGCGCATGTTTGAACCAACAAGACTGATAGCCACCATTGTTATGCTGGTAAATACATTCTTTTTTCCCCAGTTTTGCTACTGTCTATCTCTGTACATAGTCCCCTGTAGCTGTAGGGTGGACAAAAACAACAACATATTTCTGGTTAAGTATACATAAGGTGACAACATTCTCACAGGGTTCATCAGTAGTTATTTGGGATGGTTGAGGTGCTATATAGCACCGCCGCCATATAAAGCCCCTGTGTGGTTCTTTGCTTGTTTAGTTTTGGCACCTTTTTAATGGTTCTATTGCAAAATTAGACAAAGGTGCTATGTGGCACGTTTAAGACAGGTGCTATAGCACTTTTAAGACAGGTGCTGTAGCACCAAAATAGGTTCCCCTATGATTATGAGCCAAAGAACCACTTTTAGTCCTATAAAAGTAGAAAGTACTCATTATGCTGAATGTCCTATTTGACAAGTTTTCAAATGTTTAAAATGCATTAAAATCTTTTGAAAATAGCAGATCTACTAGCTCACAATGCGTCGCATCTCATTATGCTGAATGTCCTATTTGACACGTTTTCAAATGTTTAAAATGCATTAAAATCTTTTGAAAATAGCAGATCTACAAGCTCAGAATGCGTCGCAGATCGGCTATTTTCAAATGGTCAAAATAAATGTAGGGATGAAGTGGATAATGTATGTTTTGTAATAATAATACAAATCTGCAAAGTAACTAAAGTGTTCAAATAATTGTAGTGGAGTAAAAGTACAATATGTGCCTCTGAGATGTAGTGGAGTATAAGTAAAAGTACTGAAAATTAGAAATGCTTAAGCAAAGTAAAAATACCTCAAAACTGTATAGTACAGTACTTGAGTAGTAGTTACTTACACCACTGCTCTTTAGTATCATATGTGTTTAGTCAGTAAGGGAACTGAATCTGTCTGAGCTGAGTACGAGATTAACGGACAGCTTCGCGGCACTGTTGGGGATCACGCCATTGACTATGATTAATTTTCCTATAAGTATTTGTTGATAACGAGAAATGTGTTTTAACTCCGGCGTATCATTTCCGATCTGCTGACGTCACGTCAGATTATCCACATTCCGCGCGTCCTGTTGACATCTGTTCCTTCCGGATTTATTTAATCTTTGTTATTCAATCTAATCGAGGTCTGTGTGCTCGTCTATCAATGAATCCGGATAAACAGACAACGAGACGCACAGAATAATATGAGAATGTAATCGGAAAAAATAGATAGTGCCGTCTAGGCCTGTTGCAATTAATCGCAATTATATGAGATAATCGTTTTTTTTTTTGCATATCGTCATAATCGTTTCCATGTTGAAAAATGTTCACATCGTTTCAAATATTAAAAAAAATCAGAAATAGCAGATCTAAAAGCTTACAGTGCGTCACTTCGTGACGCGTTGTAAGCTGACGCATTGTAAGCTTGTAGATCTGCTATTTCTGATTTTTTTTAATGTATGAAATTATTAAATATGTCAATAATTTATTTGTATATTTAAGTTATTTGTCATATCTGCCTTGTGCATTTTTTTTATTTGATTGGAACATATGAAGCCTTTTTAGGCTTTATAATATGTTCCAATGTTTAATGGCCAAACACACAATTCAATCGTTAATCGCAATTATTTGAGTGAAAATTAATCGTCAACTTAAATGTGTAATCGTGACAGCCCTAGTGCTGTCAAATGATATACGGTAAGCAGTGTTGCCAGATTATGTGAGACAAACAAGCGACCAGGTCTAGGAAAACCAGCCCAAAAGAAGCGCCTATGGGCCACATGAACACTTTAACATATACATCTGCTATTTTCAAATAAAATCTTGCGGGGAAAATTATAATAAGCAGATCTGGCAACCCTGACGGTAAGGTAAGCTCATTTATTTCAAATAGCATTGGGTCACAATGGGGAGCATGCCCCCCCAAAAAAGGGGCGAGGCTTTGGTGGAGACACACTGTCCGGTCTGGTCTGGTGTATGTTCTGTGTCAGACAGTTGATGTGGGGAACCGGCCACTCATAGCTGTGCTCAGCCCCGTGTCTAAAGCCAATAATAATACCCAACATTTTGATTGAGAGTTTTACCTCCTGCATTGCTTTACTCCATCCATGACAGTCATGTCATGTGGGAACAACAGACGCGACGTGGAATCTCTCTGTTTTCCATTCGTCTTAAGCCCTGGATTAAGTGAGGCTCCAGTTTATTGTCATCTGTATTTGCTTACTCCTTAGGTGGCCTGCGGCTGGCTAACCTTTGAGTGTAGACATAACCGATTATAAGAGTTAGAATCCTTTGTGGTATATTACCCACTTTGAACCTGGTGTCTATGTTTGGGGCATGTCAATAGGCAAACATTTTCTGTTTTTTCTTTTATGCCTTTTGGTTAGAAGCCTTGTGTTTTCTGTAAATGGCCAAACAGTTCACATATAACAAAAGTGTTACCATTTTTTTCATATTGTGAGTTTCGTATTGTTGCGCACGTTTGCCAGATATTTACTTTGACTTTTTTTTGTCATCCTCCAGCTCTGCCTTGTGTTGACACTCTGTGCAGCGTTTTGGGTAAGTAAATAAATAAGACTGAAACTGGTTGGACTGTGTATCGGGTACTAGTAGCGGCATTGGGTTGCTGCAGAGATATTCACGTCACATCTGCTTTTGTATTTCTTTGCACAGTGGGACAAAAAGTTGTTGGCTCTCATCTTCTGTATTCTGCAGTTCTTGGCAATGACATGGTAAGTGCTACCCTACCTCCCTCAGCCATCTCTCCACTGTAGAACAGTTGGCTAACAATTATTTTAGCCACCATTGTTATGCTGGTAAATACATTCTTTTTCCCCAGTTTTGTTACTGTCTATCTCTGTAAACAGTCCCCTGTAGCTGTAGGGTGAACGAAAACAACAACATTTTTCTGGTTAAGTATACATAAGGTGACATACATTCTCACAGGGTTCTTCAGCAGTTATTTGGGATGGTTGAGGTGCTATATAGCACCGCCGCCATATAAAGCCCCTGTGTGGTTCTTTGCTTGTTTAGTTTTGGCACCTTTTTAATGGTTCTATTGCAAAATTAGACAAAGGTACTATGTGGCACGTTTAAGACAGGTGCTATAGCACTTTTAAGACAGGTGATGTAGCACCAAAATAGGTTCCCCTATGAGCCAAAGAACCACTTTTAGTGCCATTTAGCAGTGGTGGAAAAAGTACTAAAATGTTTTACTTCAGTAAAAGTATCAATACTGCAATGTAGAACTCATTACGAGTAAAAGTCCAGAATTCCAAATTTGCTTGAGTAAAAGTACAAAAGTATTGGTATCAAAATGCACTTAAAGTACCAAAAGTAGAAAGTAGTCATCATGCTGAATGTCCTATTTGACAAGTTTTCAAACGTTTAAAATGCATTCAAATCTTTTGAAAATATCAGACCTACAAGCTGATCTACAAGCTCACAGCAGATCTACAAGCTCACAATGCTTCGCATCGCGACGCATTATGAGCTTGTAGATCGGCTATTTTCAAATGGCCAAAATATATGTAATTATATGCAATTATTTTGTCAATGATACCCATTCAAATCAAAAGGCATTCACACAGGAAAGCATAAGATCTTTAGTCCAGCTGCCTCAGCTTGTGTTATGTGTCAATGAGTTGAGATCATTGGGCTAATTGTAAGCTAATCTGACTTAGTGCCCTGGAGCCCATGCTTGGCCTAAATCCTGTAAATGGTTAAACTTGAACTGTCAGACACCCAAAGTGGCCTCATGGCACATGCTTGGTCTGGGGGGAAAAAGCTATGCTTGCATTTTCTCTCAATGTTTTGAATATTCTAACGGTATGCTGTATGTGATCTTACGGTTTAGTAGTTGATCTGGTGTTACAGTGTGATAGCTAATTGATTAGTTAAACGTATCAGTAAGGAACTACAGTATGAAGTGTCATATGTTTATCATTATACTATAATTGGAAATTTGGTATTTTGTGGTATTATAAATTTGATTAGCTTAGGATTCTCCCTAGTATTTATGAACAATGAATTATGTTTGGTTTAGGTACCTTTGTTTAGTAGTGGAGTTGTGATGAGGATAAGCTGCATCACTTTTCACTTAAAGGGACGTTCACGTACAGTAGATGGGTTTTCACGTGCATCAGGGGTGAGGACGCTGGTGCGTTTGTTATTACACCTGGCATAGTCCATGTTGGCGGCCGTTCAGTGTTGCGATGTGAGTGTCTCTCACATGGTTTGGTGTTTATGTTCTACCTACGTCGATGCACAACGTTACCTCCACCTACTCTTTTTTTTTTGAGAAGGAGGGGGCAGAGGAAAACGTGCTCACTACTGCCCAAAGGTCGCCAAGGGTACTTCTTGCAAACGTACATAAAATGCACGTCGGGTCGAGTGCAGTCCGCAGCCAGACGGACAGAGGACCGTTCGACTGACAAAACGTGATGAATCTGTCTCCCCCTCCGGTCCATATTTCAGCCCGTGGTTCTTACGTCGACTATGTACTGTGTGTCACTTTAAGTGGGAGGGTTTTTTGCTTGGGAGAAAACGTGACGTCAGGGTAGGACATATCTCCTGTCAGTTGTGGATCGTTCCCTTGCCAACTAGTTTTAGACACCGTGACCCGTATTTTTTTTGATTGACACCGTGTGAGCTTGATTGAGCTTGTGATTGACTTGGCGGCACAGCAGCAAATAAAAGGTCCAGCCGGTGATGTGTCTTGGCGTGTCAGTGAGTGTATTTGTTAATGTGAGCATATTTGCACAGCGGTGACAAAGAGTTTCTGTGTATGAGAAGAACACGTTACTACCCCCAGCAGCTCAAGTAGGATCATAATGGACTGGTCTCTCTGGGCAGCAGAAACCTGCGTCATCAGACAAGACATGATTGGCCTTAACTGTTGCTGCTAGCACACGAATATGGGGAGAGATTTGTCTCAAAAGTATTTGTGAATCCAATACCAAGATGCACAAATATTCTTTGATTTACAAATGTGTTTCCATGATTTACAAATGTATTTTGCGATCTACAAACACAAATTATTTATTTGTGACTTTTGTAAATTTGAATTTGTAATTTTTACAAAAAAATATTATACTTGTGTGTGCATTTATCATAAAATATCATTTGTAAATCATCTATTCTGTGTGTGAATTGTTGGATCTTATTTGTGAGTAGACCAACACACGCATACATTCCTTTTTCCTGTTACATCATTTTGAGACAAACATCATGCTTTTTTAAGAGAATTTTTACAAATGTATTTTCCTATCCACAAACTTACTTGTAACTTGTAAGTTCGCATTTAAATACATGTGCTAAGTTTCACACAGTGTTGGTGAGATTCACTCTCACTTTCTGCAGATCTGTGTGTTGGTGAGATTCATATACTTTCTGCAGATCCGTGTGTCTGCAGATCCGTGTGTCTGCAGATCCGTGTGTCTGCAGATCCGTGTGTCGGTGAGATTCATACTTTCTGCAGATCCGTGTGTCTGCAGATCCGTGTGTCTGCAGATCCGTGTGTCTGCAGATCTGTGTGTCTGCAGATCCGTGTGTTGGTGAGATTCATAATTAACTTTCTGCAGATCCGTGTGTCTGCAGATCCGTGTGTTGGTGAGATTCATACTTTCTGCAGATCCGTGTGTCTGCAGATCCGTGTGTTGGTAAAATAAATAAAACTAGAAAAAGTGCTCCTCGGAGCACAGGTCTCCGCCAGGTCAGGTAGGTTATTGTGGGCCAGCAATTTTCGGAATTCGCCAATCAGGATGGAATATAAAAAATTTGACAGATCCATCTTGATCACTTGACTATAGAGATCATGTGTACTGATTTGCATGTTTGGACAAAATTAAAAGTAATATAAAAAATAAACTTCCTGGTGACGCTATAATAGGGCAATGTTAAAAGGGTGGCGTTTGTTCTTCAACGTAGTGCAAATGTGCGTGCAAAGTTCCACCACAATTGGACGCTGTTGTTCATGATTTGCGGCATTTTGTTCAAAACGGGCCACTCCTGCAAACTTTAGATGTCAATGTTAGCCAATCACGATGGAATATGAAATATCAAACAGATGCATCTTGATCACATGACTATAGAGATCATGTGTACCGATTTGCGTGAAATTTGGATAAAATATGAAGGCTTAATCTAAAAAAAAAAAGTTTTACATAAGTCGGCCTCCTGGTGGCGCTATAAAAGGCTAATGTGAAAAATGCAGGGCAGATGTTTTTCCTTGGCCTCTAGGGAGTATGTGTGCATAGTTTCACGCAGGTCGGTGCAGTTATAGTTAAAAACACAAATCGGCCTTTTATAGCGCCACCATGAGGCTGATTTGAACATTTTCAAATGGCATTTCTTCCTCGGCCTAGTGGGAACATGCGTGTTAAATTTCACATAAATCGCAAGCTGCGTTCATGATTTGAGGCATTTAGTTCAAAATGGACCAATCCTGCAAACTTTGGAAGCCAACCTTAGCCAATCAGGATGGAATATGGAAAATCAGGCAGATCCATGTTGATCACATGACTATAGAGATACTGTGCACCGATTTGCGTGATGTTTGGATAAAATCTGTAGGAGTACTGTCCAAAAATGTCTTTTGCACAAATCGGCCTCCTGGTGGCGCTATAAAGGGCCCATGTGAAAAATTTGGGGCAGAGGTTCTGCTCTGGCATCCAGGGAGTGTGTGTGCACAGTTTCGCTGCGATCAAGCCAACGGTGCCAGAGATTAGCTGTTCACAGACACACGGACAGACACACACACGGACACACGGACGGACGGACAGGGGGTAAAACATACTCTCTCGCCATGCCTTCGGCCTGGCGGATAAAATAAAATAAAATAAAATAAAATAAAATAAAATAAAATAAAATAAACTGTCTATATACTGGGGGGGGGGGGGGGGGGATTGTAACATCTTCACAGTCTAATGGTAGGTATGATGTCTCCCCGGGATCCAAACTAGTTAAAATAGCAGATCTGCAAGCTTGTAGATCCGCTTGTAGATCTGCTATTTTCATTGCGTGTTCTTTTTAATTAATTGATGGAATTTCTTAGATTTTTTATTTATTAGTTTTTAGATTTTAGACTTTTGGGTGGGACATTTTTTTGAAATTATATATAATATATTTGAAACGGAAAAAAGGGATCTTTCCTTGTGAACCATAAAAATGTGTACATGAGCCACAAAAGGGTCCCCACCCACTGTTTGGGAAACAGTGATCTAACCCAGTGGTTCTCAACCCTTTCAGGCCGTGACCCCCCAAAATAATCATATTTGAACTGGGGACCCCCCACCCTGATACGCACTTGGAATGTAGGAGTTGATGCATTACGTTTAGTTTGACTCTATTGTGAAAATAGCAGATCTTCAAGCTCACAACGCCTCGCAAGGAAGGAGTTGTGAGCTTGTGGATCTGCCATTTTCAAAATGTTTTCTTATATTTAGTTCTACATGTTGAGAACCACTGATCTAACCAAACTTGACCAGCTTATCAGCTGGGCTGTCCAGTGTCCAACCATCTGACCAGCTAAGTCCAGCTGGTAAGCTGGTCTTTGCTGGTCAGTCCACCCATTTGACCAGCAAAGACCAGCTACCAGCTTGGCTTTGCTGGTCAGTGCAGCCAGCCAGCTGGCTGACCAGCAAAGACCAGCAGAATCCAGCTTAGTGACCAGCTAACCAACTACACTGACAAACCAGCCTGACCAGCTTGTCCAGCCTGGTATGCCAGGCTGGACCTGCTTAAGCTGGTTTGGTTTAGAGTGAAGTGACAATTTAAGAATCTTAGAGACCATTTTAATACCAAAAAAAAACAAAAAAACATTACTGCATCAAAATAATCAACAAACTATAGTTACTATACTATAAAAAATGGTCAAACATTGGCCAAATTGTCTAACAATAATAATAATAGAGGATATGCGCATGCTTAAAGTGAATGGCACATCGAGTGGCAAAGCAACATGCAAAGTGAGTTTAACATTGTTTAATGTTGTTTAATGCAATCAGATATGGCTTTTCTGTTTGGGTGCATGGGCTGTCAAGGCCAGAAAGTATTTTTTTGACACTCAGTAGGCATTCCTGCATAACTTCCGGGTTTGATGATGATGTCACACGCATATCAAGTGCACGTGTGTGCTCACACACACACACACCCCCCCCCCCCCAGTATATAGACAGTATATTTTATTTTATTTTATTTTATTTTATTTATTTTACCAACACACGGATCTGCAGACACACGGATCTGCAGACACACGGATCTACACGGATCTGCAGACACACGGATCTGCAGAAAGTGTGAATCTCACCAACACACGGATCTGCAGACACACGGATCTGCAGACACACGGATCTGCAGAAAGTATGAATCTCACCAACACACAGATCTGCAGAAAGTGAGAGTTAATCTCACCAACACTTTGTGAAACTTAGCACATGTATTTAAATGCGAACTTACAAGTTACAAGTAAGTTTGTGGATAGGAAAATACATTTGTAAAAAATATCTTAAAAAAGCGTGATGTTTGTCTCAAAATGATGTAACAGGAAAAAGGAATGTATGCGTGTGTTGGTCTACTCACAAATAAGATCCAACAATTCACACACAGAATAGATGATTTACAAATGATATTTTATGATAAATGCACACACAAGTATAATATTTTTTTGTAAAAATTACAAATTCAAATTTACAAAAGTCACAAATAAATAATTTGTGTTTGTAGATTGCAAAATACATTTGTAAATCATGGAAACACATTTGTAAATCAAAGAATATTTGTGCATCTTGGTATTGGATTCACAAATACTTTTGAGACAAATCTCTCCCCATACACGAACACTGTGTACTCGAGTCTCACTCTGACTGTACCGTGAGAGTAGGAAGCATCATCGTCACCGTGGCAACCGCAATCGCCCACACATTCAAGCCTAGTCATAGGAGACTGAGGACACGGTGCATTTACGTTCAGACACTCCCGTCACTTCCTGTGTTAGCCTGGATACCAGTGTTGATTTTGAGAGCAATTTTTGATTTAGTTTTAGTCATAGTCTTTTGAACAAAATTCCATTTAGTTTTTTTTTTTTTCATATTTTGGTCATCTGTTTTAGGTTTAGTCTGGTTTTAGTCGACTAAATATAAGATTTTAGTCGACTAAATATAAGATTTTAGTCGACTAAATCTACAGTTGATTTAGTCGGCTAAAATGTATTTTGGCGGTGCCTTGATGGCGGCGTAATGGCTGATTTTACACATGGTTGCATGCTGAAAATAGCCGATCTACAAGCTCACAACGCGTCGCAGCGCGACACGTTGTGAGCTTGTAGATCTGCTTTTTTCAGAGCGCAACACCCGAGCGCAACCAAACATAAAATGACTTGTCTTTTTAGTTCTACTGGATCTCTTCTCCTCTCGTCCCTCCCTAACATTGTAGTCTAGTTTTTATTTTTTGACGAAATTATCAATATATTTAGTCTTAGTTTAGTCATCGTAGCTTAGTTTTTATTTCGTTTTTATTTAGTTTTCGTCAGTGAAAAAAGGTAGTCGACGAACATTTTTCATCATAGTTTTAGTCGACGAAATCAACACAGCTGGGGATACCAAACGATAATATATAACAGTTATTGTGTTCATAATACTTTTGATAGGGAACATTATGGCTGTAACTTTGCCAAACTCCTACCCTGTGGTATGCAGGACCTTCCATTACCTCGGCCTTATTGTAATTATTACCACACTGCCAGTTCCCACATCTACGGAGTAGAAGAGCCGGGCCTGCTGTGTGATGGTTGAATGAGAGGGCAGCCATACGCTGTTAATTATTCATTTATTGTACTTACATGCCTCACATGTTTCAAATAACTGGGACGCTTGGAAGTGATTGATTTGGCATCGTCGTTGGCTGTACCGTAGGTCGTAACACAAGATGATGAATGTGTGTATTACATTTAGTGTTTTAAAGGGGTAGTTCACCCAAACAAAATGATTAGTCACCCCATGGAGACTTGAATTCATGGATATATATATATATTTTTTGGCCAATATTTTGATGACCAGCGGCGCTGTATGCAGTGGTAGGCAGGCACAAAGGAGACTCTTTGTGTGTCCTACCGGAACCACTGCCGGTCATCAAATTACTGGCTTAGGAATGCGACAAAAACTAAAAAAATATCCATGAATTCAAGTCTCCATGGGGTGACTAATTGATAGGAAAAAAAAGTCATTTTAGGGGTGAACTATCCCTTTAAGTGCAAACCAATTTAGAATCCTCAGTTCATCAGAGTTGTCCCTGTAGTTCACAGCAACCACTTGTTGATAATTAAAAATGGGTTTAATGAGGTGATCCAGTCAACATTATCAATTGTCCATCCAGTATGTTCTTGTCTCTGATGGACTGTTCACAGCTTGAGCATCCTCCTTCTTCTTTTTCACTATTTAGACTGTTTTATATTGTATTTGCTGGGTACACACACAGTAAAATCCTCAGTGTAAATGGACAGGTCCGTTTCTTTTTATTTTACAGTGTAGGTTTAACAACCGCAGTGTTAAGTAGTGAGTCCAGAAAGCAAAGCCAAAACTTCAGATGAAATGGTGCAAGACAATAATGGGATACAAACCCAGGCTTGTGTTAAATGCATGCACACACCCTAAAAAAACCTTTGAACACATTAGCCTTGTTGTCGACTGTGGATGTTGATGATTTAATCCTCTGGCGCACGTCTGTCAGAGATGCTGGGGTGAATGACTTTAATCTGTTTCATTATGTTGATGCCTCAATAAAGAACATGTTTACGCATTTTGTGTTAATTATCAAAATGCCTTTGTTAGAGAAGAGACAGCTGTTACCTATTAAGACCTAACAGTATCTGCCTTAAAGGTTAATGTTGCTGTTTTGGGCGAGCTAAAGCACATTGTACACAAACAAAAGGTTAAGCATTCTTCATGATTTGTATATGGAATGTGTTTTAGTCATGAAATAGGTAAGCTAATTGTTGCTAATTGAGAAGGCACACTGAGAAGGCTTTTATTATGACTGCACTTTTCTTTACACTTTTCTTTCAGTGTTGTGCAATTGTATTTTTACTGCATTTTATCTATTACGATCTTTGTCTTCAGTTTGTCATGTTTAGTCCGATACCAAATTTTAATATTGTCGGATTAGGAAATAGACAGGAACACTGACTTAAGGGAGTTGTGGAATAAATCTGATAATAAATTAAAAGGATGTAGTAATATGGCAAAGCAATAGATAGCTATAGAGTAACAGGACGATCTAGTCTTATTGGAATTCTTGGTTAAAGGATTACATTTTTTTTAAATTATTTTTTAACATTTTATTGAGTGGAAATTAGTTACATGAATTGATGTATTTGAATACTTGGACAAGGTGTATATATTTTTTTAAGTTAAATAACAAAAGGGTAGACGTAATAACCTTAGGCTTCAGTCTATACCTTTTTTTTCTCAGGCTAAATGTTTTGATGAATTCAGTATGTTTTGTATGATTTTTGTTTTGTTGTGAAAGTCTGAAAAAACAACTAAAAAAATAACTAATTCTCCTTTCTTTGTTCCTTTCCAGGTATAGCATCTCGTACATTCCATTCGCCAGGTAAGACAGCATCATCAGCATTAGGTTGACATACTGTAGTAACTGGGTGTTTGAGCCCAGTGACCACCATGATGTGTGCCACTACTGAGAATCCTAATGCCATACGTATAAATAAGTGTCACTGTCAGTCACGTGCCCACACAAACGTAACGTGGGTAATTAAACCCGACGAGGCAATCCTTGAATGAAAAAACATGTTTTTATTTACTGCTAAGCAGCACCCTGCTGTTTCCCTTCAACACATGGCCGTAATCCCCTGCTAGGAATAGACAGACGTCACCGGCCATCCCCTTGTCACCCAAATGGCAGCACAACGTCATGTCACACCCTCTCAGTGCTTTTAGCCTTATGGGGCCAGTTGTTGTTGTTTGGACGCACAAAAAAGTCTAACTAACATTCTGAGCATAAATGCACTTCATAGTCAGAACCAGTGTTGATTTTGAAAGCACATTTTTAATTTAGTTTTAGTCGTAGTCTTTTGAATAAAATTCCATTTAGTTTTAGTCATATTTTAGTCATCTGAAATGTTTAAATATTTTATATTTTAGTTGACTAAATAACATATGATTTTAGTCGACTAAACCTACAGTTGATTTAGTCGACTAAAATGTATTTTGGCGGGCTTTGAGGGCGTCGTAATGCCTGATTTTACACTTGGTTGCATGCTGAAAATAGCCGATCTACAAGCCCACAGCGCGACGCGTTGTGGGCTTGTAGATCTGCTATTTTCAGAGCGCAACACCCAAGCGCAAACGAGCATAAAATGACTTGCCTTTTAGTTCTACTGGATCTCTTCTCCACTAGTTCCCTCCCCAACATTTTTGTCTAGCTTTTATTTGTTGACGAAATTGTCAGTATATTTAGTTTTAGTCATCATAGCTTAGTTTTCGTCAGTGAAAAAAGGTAGTCGACACATTTTTTCGTCATAGTTTTAGGCGACAAAATCAACACTGGTGGTCAGACTCGGAAGTTATTCTCACTGTGTTTGGCTTTCATAATGTTCACCTTATGCAAGCTGGGAAACTCTCTGAGGACATGACAATACATGTAATCTAATCTATATATGGGGGAGGGGGCATAGCTGAATGAGTAGAGAGGCCGCTTGGGGAAACCGAAGGTCCCAGGTTCGATTCCCGGGCCTTGGCAATGTGTCGAGGTGTCCCTGAACAAAACACTCAACCATTAACTGCCTTGCTGGGTGAAGCTGAAAACAGAATTCCCCTCGCAGGTTCAAATAGGTCTAATTATTATTATGTATGGAGTAAAATATGTTTTTTTTGTCTTTTTCAAATGCTGTCACAAATTCACAAACGTTCAGAGGACACAAAAAAACTGTCCTCAAAATGTTGCTTTTCCTTCTATAAATCAAGCCATATGTCCCCCCGGCACCTGGCTGAGCTACCACTCAGAATGAGGCGAGAGAGGTGATGTTATTTTGACAGTCCAGCTGTAAACAGGGTTATCTCTCATCTAATGCCCCCTGGCCCCCCTGCAGTGAGCGCCTCGTGTACAGCGGGAGACTCTTTAATCCATTCTGACAGCTGAGAATCCTCCTACAAACATCCCTCATTACCCCTCCCCCACCTCCCCCCAGCCCAGATGCTAACACAGTCCAGACAAAGACCAATGTCTGCGCTGCTATAACCTCCCAAAGTCCAAATCTGTACAGAGAAATGTACAATGGTGCCGACTTTTTTTTTTAACGCTGTGGGTTACACTTCAACATTTTTACACCTATATTTCCTTTTTGTTTTGTTTGGTTTCTTTGTCAACAAATTTATTTTCCTCTGGCCTTAAGCCTCTCGCACTAATCCATTTTTTTCATTTAGTTGGGATTGGATTATTTAGCTGTCTGTTGTTTTTCATGGTATTATTTCACAGAGGTAAATAGAATAGCGTAAACAGGTGATTTGTACTTTTACCACGTGAGGGTGTCACGCGCCGAAAGTAGCCGATCTACAAGCTCTCACAACGCGATGCGAGTATAAATGAACATGCCCAGTCAAACTGTGATATCTGGTTATAGCCACATCACCACATGTCCAGGAGAGTTGATCCCTTAAAGTATGTTACCCCGTTAACTCTATTTAAGACCTGTCGTCTAGGCCTCTCACAATTATGACATAATCGCCTAATCGCATTTATTTGAGATAATCAATAATTTTTGGCATAATCGTCATAATCAATTCCATGTTTAAAATGTTCATATATTTTTTTTAAATGGCAAATAGTGGAAATAGCCGATCTACAAGTTCTAAACGCATCGCGATGCGACGCATTTTGAGCTTGCAGATCGGCTATTTCCACTATTAATGTTTATTTTTAAGTATGAAGTAATTAAATATGCGTTATTTGTCATATCTGCCCTGTGCACCTTTTGTTTACGAAGGCTAAAAGCCAAACAGAAATGTAATTTTTATTCATAATGTCCCATTCATTTTCAACGACAGAAACACAATTAAATCTTTAAATCGCAATTATTTGAGTGACAATTAATCGTCAAGTAAAATTTCATAATCGTGACAGCCCTACTGTCGTCCACACACACCATGTTAAAAGCTACTGCAAGTGATCTTCTGGCAGACAGAGCAGTCATTTGGATATTTCCTCAGAAATAAGAGACATCTAATTTGTGTTTTTTTTTTTCATACTGTGTTTTTGGAAGCGAAAATAAAGGCGCGCCTCAAATGAAGACGAATGAAGCGAACCTTTGGGTATTATAATGGCAAAAAGGGAGAATGCTGAGGTTGGATATTTTGTGTGTATGTGTGCTATGAAAGAACAAATCAGGTGAAGACGTAGGTGTGAGTCACCAACCCCCATCCTTCATGGTTTGCCTACGATCGGCTCTCTCCGTTTAACCTTGAGTGGGTTCACACCTCCTCCGCTGAATTTTGAGCGTGGCAGGCAGAGTCTGCATAGCAACACACTGATGGTGATGGCAATGGCAACGGCAACAGTGTGAAAGGAACGGAACAGGAAGAGGCGGCTGTCTGGCGTTGCCTTGGCGATGGCGTGCGTTGCGCCGTCCGTCAATGCACAGAACCTTGAAAGAGGAAGCCCCCCCCCCATTGGTAGCATGTGCTGCTGCCGCCCAGCCAAAACACGCTTACTTATTCATGATGAGCCTCTCCCTTAGCCCTCGTACGAAATGAGTTGTGTCATCTTCGCTTCTGTATGCATGACAGAAAAAAACAAATTTGCTTCAGCAAATACAAGATATCTAGAGTCTAATGCCAGGATAATTAGAACTCGTTATCGTATTTTTTTTAACCTATTAAGACCGGGAACGCGTCTGTGTCATTTTAAGATTTCTTTGGGCTATTCAAAAATAGCAAATATACAAGCTCATAGCGCGGCACCGAGTGCCGCGCTATGAGCTTGTATATCTGCTATTTTTTTTAAATCGTGAACATTTTTGCACATTTTTGAATATATATATATTTTTAAAGCGAACATTTGTAACTCAAATCTTTGCTTCTGGGGTTCCTGGAACAAAATATTTTGAGATGGGGGTCCGTGGCCAAATACATATAATTTCAGGGGTCCTTGACATGAAAACGTTTGAGAACAACTAAAATTATTGCAACAGTGTTTCAGAAAACTGTTAGGATTTAGAAGACATTTGTAGAATCCCCAGAAGCAAAGATTTGAGTTACAAATCTTTGATTTAAAAAAAAATATATACAGTCAAAGATTTAGCACGAGTTAGCGTGTTTTAGCTCGTAGTGCGGCACTTGGTGCCGTGCTATGAGCTTGTATATCTGCTATTTTTTTGAATAGCCAAAGAAATCTAAAACACACCGATTTTTTCCTGGTCTACATGTAAATGGCTTAACATATTGTCTGTTTGTTATTGCAAGCTGCTATTCATGTGTCTTTGTCTTTACAGGGACGCTGTGATGAAATGCTTTACTACCTGTCTGAGTTAGAACGGCTGAGTCCTTGGTGTCACGTGAAGACCGGTCCCAGTATGCAAACTACAAGCTCAGTGGCTCTGTAAAAAAAAACAAATATATATATATCTATATTGTTTTATATGCTATCTCTCTGCATTCTTAACATTGCTCTGTCAAACTGTGAATTCTCACTTTTGCCATTAATCTAGCCATTAACTAGATTGTTTTCTGTGGCTACAATCATAACTTATCAGCTTGTGTATTGCTTTGGGTGTGAGCGAGAACGACCGCTTTTAACGCTTAATATGTTTTAAAAAGATATTGCTATTGGTTTCTTGGCCAATTTTGTACCATTCGAGGGCAGGGAAATTACTTTCAAGTTTTGCTGTGCAGTGCCTGTAAAATACAACACAATTTGCCTTTCTACTTTATGCATTTGTATGTCTACTATGTACAGTAATATTTACTCTACAACACATGCATGTTTTATGTAAATTGCTTTTTCCTATCGGACCATGTGTTCAGTGAAGCACACGCACGCCGATAATACACTGGAGGCTATATCATATTGAGGTTTGATCAGCCAAAGAAACAAAGAACCACATAATGTAGTCTAGTCTAGCAGCTCTACCATGTGTTGTTAATATAACAACCCCCCACCCCTACAGACACACAGATCACCTGCATTTCTCTGGGGGGAGGGGTTATTTTATCCCCCCCCCCCCCCCTTTTTTTAATTTAACCCAATAAGACCTGAAACCGATTCTACAAATGTCTTCTAAATCACAACAGTTTTCTAAATAACATTTGTTTCAAACTTTTTCATAATTGTCAAGGACCCCCAAAATTAGATTTATTTGGCCACGGACCCCCCATCTCAAAATATTTGGTTCCAGGGACCCCCCAGAAGCAAAGATTGAAGTTAAAAATGTTCGCTTTAAAATAATATATTATTCACAGATTTGCACACATTTTCACAATTTTTCAAAAACAGCAGATCTGCATAGCGCTCATAGCGTGGCACAGATGCGTTCCCGGGTCTTAATGGGTTAATGGCCACAACCAATGCAATAATGACTCGGTCCATTCCGCCTTTGTGAGCGTTGTGATTCTGACGTGACCTGATAATATACCATAGCCTGCATAGGATTTCCCATGTTGCTTCATTCAACATGATGGCATATAGCCTCTGGAGGATGCAGTTGTCATGACAACCCCGGGAACATACATTCCCCAGCCCATCCCCATCTGCCATGCCTCTATGATGATCACATAGTTCCTGGCTTGTGTTAAATGCAAAAACGTGTCTCATGATATCAAACTACCTTGGATAACCTTGTGGTCACTCTAGTCTAGGGACCATGATGTTGTGTTGTTTTGCTTCACAGTCAAAGGATTTAAAGACCTGTGGTCTACCTTGATTATTCACATATAAGTCTTGTAGCTTAAGGGGTTTCTCCAGGTCTGCTGCTAAACAACAAGCGTGAAGCTTAATGTTTATTATTCACACATTTCTCCACATTTTTGTTAGGTATTCTTTACCTCCACTCTGCCTCATATACGACCCCTGCATAGTTTCATTAGATGGTCGTATACTAATGTCTGTGGATTGTCTTGGGACAAAAATCTCCTTTCAGCCGTACTCATTCAAGATGCCACATCAGTTTCAAGGGACATAATAATTTCAAGGCTCTGTGCTCTTAATTGTGGGGAGGTTAGTTTTGTTTTCTTTACCTTTTTACCACTGAATTTATTTCATAGATTACAACTAGGACGAAGAGGAGCAATGAGTCTGAGCTCTGCAAACTGTTTCCTGGTGATGTAATCCAGTGGTTCTCAACCGTTTCAGGCCGTGACCCCCAAAAAAGAATCATATTTGAACTGGTAAGCACTTGGAATGTAGGAGTTGTGGCATTACATTTTCGGTTCCACAGATAAATATTGTGAAAACAGCCGATTGAGCGAGGTGTTGTGAGCTTGTAGATCGTCTATGTTATGCCTCTTATGTTATTTGACATTTTGGCCAATGTCTGACCAGTTTTTATAGTATAGTTTGTTCATTACTTGTGATGCAGTAATGGTCTTTTTTGGGGTGTATTAAAAAGGTCTTAAAAGTCCTTAACCCATTAAGACCTGGAACGCAGTTGTCACTTTAGATTTCTTTGGCTATTCAAAAATAGCAGATCTACAAGCTCATAGCGCGGCACCGAGTGCCGCGCTACGAGCTTGTAGATCTGCTATTTTTGAAAAATCGTGAAAAAATATGTTTTATATTTTTTTCAAAAAACTGTTAGGATTTAGATTTTTTTAAAGAAACGCCTCAGGTCATTGTCTCTTCACTGTCATCTGGGGACCCCCCCAAAAACCATCTGTCCCGATCCACAGGTTGAGAACCACTGCTGTAATCCACTGTTGATTCAATGAGAGCAGAGAGTGCTGCCATGCCAATGCATTCACTCACTCCAACACGACCATGATTCAGTGAACCACAAATAAATATGAACCAGGCAGCGTGCCACCATGTCGTGGGTAGGATTCCATGAGTTACATTATATCTATCTTCTGCTCTTGGTTTGCTCGCTCTCCATTGGCTGAACAAAAGCAGAAATTCCTAAAAAGCTATATATATATATATATATAATATCACCCCCCGCAAAAATATCAATTACACACCCCACGAAGCCGTGAATTCATGGAGATTTATTTATTTTTTGTCGCATTCCTAAGCCAATAAACAAATGACCTCGTCATCGGCCAATAGGAGACTCAGTAGGATTCTCTTGGTCATCAAATTATTGGCTTAGGAATGTGACAAAAACTGTCCAAAAATCTCCACGAATTCAAGGCTTCATGGGGTGTGTAATTGATAGAAAATAAGTCTTTTTTTGGGGTGAACTACTCCTTTTACCCATTAAGACCTGAGGCGATTCTTAAAAATGTTTTCTAAATCCTAAACTGTTTTTTGAAAAAAAAAAAAAAAAATGTTTTCAAGATTTTTCCAAAATTAGCAGATCTACAAGCTCATAGCGCGGCTCGGTGCCGCGCTATGAGCTTGTATATCTGCTATTTTTGAAAGGCCAAAGAAATCTATAGTGACACAGATGCGTTCCAGGTCGTAATGGGTTTAAGAATTACTTTGTAGATGTATTGCCAGAGGAAGTTCCATACAAGCACTCCCTATTTTTCAAGAGTTCCTTTAATGAATACTAGTGCATTATTGTGTTAAAATTATGTTAATATCTAGAGGAAGGTTAAACTAATGTAATTGCTGTCAGTGACTCAAATTTAGTTTTAAGTTACTTAAATGTACTACTGGAATTTATTTCAGTATAATACTGTTGTCCCTTTAGTAGAACAACAAAGAATTTGTGCATAACATTGTAATATATTTTTTTGACTTGTTGATTGTAAGGTGTTTTGTGATGTAACTTGTTAAATCTTTAATCTGAATAAGTGATGTGAATGTTTAAGGCTTGTCGGTTGATTGACAAACTCGTCAAACTATATTTATCCACCGACCAATCATAAACCTCCTCAGGCAATAACGAATAAAGGATTTGCAGTGTGAAAATGATGCAAGGGGGTATTATTTATTGATTTCTCTATCATACACTAACAGTGATTCCCTGGCCTTGGACCCCACTTTGAGAGAACCACGCACAAACTGAAACAATGTAACTCATGGAGGAGCTGTCTGAGTGAATTGGCAGATAACACCAATATTGATAATATCTATTTTTAAACGTTATATCAATTTATCTTTCCCTTCTTGGCTTTGAAACATGGCAAAAAAAAGTGCATCTGAGAGACCTACAGTATGAGATATGAACCCTACCCTATTGCGGTGATTTGTGTAATTTCTTCAATTATTTGGAATAATTACATTTATCCCATGTTTACTTTATAAGACTGCCAACCCGTACCTTTTATGAGCCTATGAAAACATAGGTGATGCTATTGGCAACTGAATGCAATTATTCCTAGACTAACACTAGCAGCACTGGGCTTTTTGCTTGGCTTCTATAGGAGAATTTTATAGCTATTAAATCGGATTGTTTCTTCAAAGAGAAAACTTTATATATAATATATCAACTCCTCCATAGTGTGAAAATAATGAAATGATGTCATCATCCCATCCATCCATGTGCTTTCATTTATTTTCTCGGCTTTGTTTAGCAGCTTGCTTCCTCTTGGCCACGCCTCCCCAGCCAATGGGATAAAACGCAGGCTTTGCTCTGGCAGCGGTCAGTACTGTAGCACTAGTTGAGTAGAATGTGACTGAAGAGGACAACAGGTGCACTACCATACCGATCACCATCATGGATAATAACGTCCTCGTCTCTTTACATGGGCTTCTTTTCACCTATGCACTTTGAGGACTATTACTGCTGCTTCTTTTTCATACCCTGATTATTATTATTATTATTCACAAAACTCGAGAATATGCCTTTCCCACCGATCAACCTCCACCAGCGGATTTCCTCCCCGGGTAGGGAGCTGTTCAGGAGGAAGAAAGCTCCTCCACAACAGCAGCCCGATCAACTCCTTAAAAGCAAACCGAGAGAAGAGAAAGAGAAGCCCTTCTTCTCTGAGAAGCTGTGCGCGTCTTGGACAGCTGCAGCCAACCTAAAGAATCTGGGACGAAAAGCCCAGCCACACAAAACGAAGCCTCCTGCATTAACCACCACTATTACTACCACCACCAGCACTACTCAGGGGCCCTTGGCCGGTCAGGAGGCTCGTCGTACCGGTCATCATCATAATAACAAAGACCCCTCGGCCTGGCTGACCGTCCCCAAACAACCTCAGGAGTCTTCATGTGACGCCCTGACCCTCTCCAGCTCCATGGAGGAGTCCTCGGCGTCGCGCCGGAGCAGCAGGCAGTCCTCGTCCCGGGGGGAGGACAACCTCCAGTTCACCCTTAGCCTCACGCCAGAAGCCATCCTGGTCATCCAGAAGCGCAACCTGGAGAAGCAGATGACCGCGAGCAAGCAGCAGCAGAAGGCGGGCGGGGACTTCAGCAGACACCGGCGGGTGTTCCCGTCCTCCTCGTCCAAGAAGACGCACGGAGCGCACCGTGACCACGCGTCCCGGAGCGCCGGGAGCGGCATCCCGGTGCCGGCCAACGCCAAGCCGTCCTCCTCCGAGCAGCCAGACATCACCGCCATCGTGAAGATCTCGCTGCTGAACGACCAGTACAAGTACGACGACGTGGAGTACGAGGAGGACGACGGCGACGCGGTGGACGAGACGGTGGTGAGGAAATGCAAAGAGTGGCTCCGGGGCGTGGAGAGCGCCGCGGCGTTCCACGGCAAGGCCGAGAAACTTTCTGCACTACCGCACCTTAAAGGATGCTGATCATCAGCAATACCTCACGTTGACATTTCGTTTAATGATAGTCTACACACGTCCTGAGTGTTCATTTGACTCTTTAAGATGATAGGAACCTTTATAAATGAACACTCAGTCAGGATTGTATGCCAAGGACCTTGGTCTGGTCCATGCGTGAAGGTGAAGGAGTTCTCTTTAACGCTATGTTACTTTCGTTACTGGTCTGAAGTAAAAATACACTTTTGCTACTAAGACGGTTTTAAGATGTTGAAAGCCTACTTTCCTTAGCGGGAACACTCTGAGCCCCCCACCTTATGTCTAAAATACACATTTTGGCCAGAAAATACAATATTTCACCGAATGGGGGAAATATGCGCCCCCTACAGATTTGGTTAATGGTTTGTTTTATTGACTAAATCTGTAGGGGGCGCAGTGGAGTGACTAAACACATTTTCTTTCCGGTGAAATATTTTCTTTTCTGGCCAAAAGGTGTATTTTAGACGTGAGGTGTGGGGCTCCGAGTGTTCCCACCAGGGAAAGTAGACTTTCAACATCTTAAACCCATCTTTGTTTTGGTGAGTAGCGAAAGTGTATTTTTTGTATTTCTACTACAGACGAGAGGCTGCGCAGCCTGCTCTACCGGGGGTGTGCGGCCAACGGCTCCAAAGTCCCATAGCGTTAAGGTGAACTCCTTCTATAACACATGGACCAGAGCTACCATGGACGACCGATGAACGGACGCGCATAGGTAGATAAATAGCCAAACTCTTAATGCCACTAGTTTCCTTGCGCACGGGAATGTTGCTCTGCGAGTGTTATTCGGTGTATTTGGTGACGTTTGAAAAATAATAAGTACCTTAATGTTCTGTACTTTTTTGCACATGTTATTTTTTTTGTTTTGTTTTTTTCAACCAGTCGATTCAGTGAAGGAATGCTGTGCGCGTGCCCGTGGAGCGCTGGAAACGTTCCTTTGTGTCTGAGAACAATAGCTGTCAACGGCAACGGGGTGCACGCGCCTTTCTTTTGGAGCAAAATTATTTGGGACTGTTTATTTTTCCTCTCACAAGAAGAGACACTATATATTATGTAATTTTATATCTTTTGTAGAGAATAATCTCTTTTGTCCAACTAGGCCTATTTAATATTTGCGAAATATTTGTACTGTCAAAATGTTTTTTTGACAGCTGACATTTTTATGTCACTTGGAAGTAAAATGTTTTAATCTATGCAAGTGTCAATGAGCCTTCTGAAATTATTTTAGTCATTTGTGCAATTTTTGTGTGATTTGCATTATAGAGGTAATTTATTTGGTTATATCCCAGCTGGATAGAGCAGTGTTGTCTGCGGACCCCCAGGGGTCCTTGAGGGGGTCCCCAGCAAAATGAGTGAATGTAAGCATCAAAAGTTTAATCAGCTGATCTACAAGCTCACTCTCTAGGTCTAGGTCGTCCTCAGACGAGTCCTCCATCGTCTGTTCCAGTCATCCCGGTACTCCATACATCCGGCCAGCTCCTTGGTGCTTTGCGCTCCTGCATCTTTCTTCCATCACCATGTGTCACGGTGCAACACGTGAGCTTGTAGATCTGCTTTTTTTTTGGGGGGGGGGGGGGGGAATATTTATGAAACATTTTAACAACACAAAACCTTGTATGGGGTCCCTGGCCCAAAATATTTTCAGACGGGGTTCCCCGGCCAAATATCATATTAATTTGGGGGTTCTTGACATAAAAAAAGTTTGAGAACCACTGGTTCACTGGTTTAGAGTGGTCCTCGACTAAGTAAATCTAGTGGCTATTTAAAGTTATAGACTGGCAGAATGAAAGGGTTATTGGGCCTATAAACTGTATAGAGTTTACTAGACGTGCATCTAAAAGCGTAAAAAAAAAAAACCCACAACTAATTAAGTCATTGACTAAGGCTAAACCACCCGATTAATCAATTAATGGACTATTAAGAGGACAGGTTTACTGTGTAGATCAGCGGTTCTCTAAGTGGGGTCCAGGGACCCTCAGGGTTCCTAGGCGGGGGTTTCAAATGGACCCTTACAGCATTGGTTCTCAAAGTGTGGTCCGGGTCCCCAGCTAAATGATAGATTAGGAACCAAATAGACCCTTATGTGTCTGTAACTCTGAGAGTGTACAAACTGGTCCATTTGGTTCCATTTGTACACTCTCAGAGTGAAATTAACATTGATTTTATAATTGACAATATAAATTGGGGTCCCAGAGATAGAAATGCCATTAAATGGGGGTCCATAGCCTGTCAAATAGGGTGTCCTTGAAATTTAAATAGTTGAGAATCACTACTATAGAGCTGTAAAAACCTTCTCTTATGGGTGTCCCTGGCATTCAATTCAATTCAATTAGGCATATCTTTTCAAATGGGGGTCAGCAGGCTAATAAGTGTCAATCTGGGGGTCCCTTGACATGAAAAGGTTTGAGAACCACTACCTTACAGGTCTGTAACTCTGAAAGTTATTGGGGGGGGGGGGGGTCCTTGAAATGAAATAGTTTGAGAACCACTTAAACCATTGCAAAGTATGCGCAATCAATCAACCATCTTTCATTGAGGACTGTTCACTGTGTGTGTGTGTGTGTGTGTGTGTGTGTGTGTGTGTGTGTGTGTGTGTGTGTGTGTGTGTGTGTGTGTGTGTGTGTGTCCGTCCGTGTGGGCGTGCGTGTGCGTGTGTGTGTGTGTGTGTGTGTGTATACAATGTAGGCCTACATTGTTTTCTGTAACTTGGTAACCAAGTTTTACTGAGAGCTCATGCCACTCTAAACTTCAATCACACATTAGACGGGCGAGTGAGACAGACAGACGTTTACAGTAAAAGAACCAGTATCTTTTCACTCATTGACTGCTGGTAAGAAGCTATTTTTTTTGGTTTATTGCCCATTTGTTTTTTCGCTTGATACAGGGACATTGTTTTAGAATGTGATTTCATATGTAATTTGCTATCAGCAAGTGAGTAGCCTAATGTTTTTCTTCATCTTAAATACTGTATGTATTAGCTTGAATAGGCATGATCATAATGCCGTTTTAAAAAAATATCAATACTCGCCACCAACCTGTCCATATCTAATGATGTTTGCACAATCTATCTGGTTCTGTTTTCCTAGAGGTTGTATTGACAGTGGAATCATCATGAGGTCTAAGTGTAAAGACATTTACCACTCAAGCACTCTGCCCTCCATCTTGGAAACATACCAGTCAACCAAGGTATATCTTATTAGCAATATCACAAATATCATGTTCTCATTGCATGCATTGTAAAAATATGACAGAGAGTCAAAATTGACTCTCAAATGGAAATGGCATCAAAAGTGAGGTAATTAATATGTCCTGGTATGGGTATGTAATTGCCATGCATGCGTTAAATGTCACAGTCTCATCTACATACAGTAATATGGGTGTACAAGCACACAGTGAATCCCCAGTGTTTATTTCAATCTGAGAACGTAGAAATGGAATCAATTTGGTTCCAATTTTGCACTCTCAGATTGAAAATAACACTGTTGATTTCACAGTGCAGCAACAGCAGTTCAAGCCTGAATGGATGTTCACATCCAGTGTCACAAAGAGCGTATATTGTGACACCATGTGGAACGACATTACGGCCAGTACTGTTTGTACCCAGTTACATGTGGCTCTCCATGGCACCCGTTATCTACTGGCTCAGCGAGCACAAGTTGTGTAATTGTCTCCCTGTCAATTATGTTTTGTTTATAAGCCCCATCCATTTATGTTCTGTTATTAGTGGTGTTTTGACCCATAAGAGTTCATTTTGACACTTAATTCAGACTCAAATGAGTCCTCAGGGCTTTGCTGTGTAAGGCCTGTTCACAGCTCTGTCGGTGCAGGGAGTAAAGCATTGATATAATAAGCTAGAATCAGCTCCAAGTTGAGTAATAGAATCAAACACTGGCGTTTGAGTCCATTAAAGGAAAAGTAGAATTAAAAAGGAAAAGCAGGACCTTTGGGTTGGCAGCCTTTAAGAGTGTGGTCTTGGTTACAGCCAGAAACACTTTCTCCAGGTTGCCCTTCTGTTCTTTTTTTATTCAAAGTTGTTAACCACACAGCACGCCTCACTTCTCTCTTTTACTTTTCATCTTTTCTCACACATAAGCTTCCTTTTCACAGACCAGAACTCCTTTCTTCATCGTCTAATAGATGGAGTCTAATCATTTCTCTCCTTCTCAGCACCTGTCTATTCCACCTGTTTTTCACCCGCTTTAAAGGAAATAGATACAAAGACCATTATTGTTAGAGGCAGCACAGCAGTTAAGGTACAGATACAGAGTAAGAGAAGTGCTGGTAGATACAGCAAGGGTAGTGATAAAACAAAGGAGTCAGAAAAACAGACATCACATGAACAAAAGTATATGACAGCTGCACTAGCCTGGAATCCAGACGAATCTGCCACAGCAAAAAAAATCTTGCAGTGATATTAGTCTGGCCATGCCAGACTACTCCATAGCTGAGTGGTTAGGGGAGCTGGAGGCCCCGGTTGTCCCAGGTTCGATGCCACGCGGGCCAAGCCAGCAATGTGTCGATGTGTCCTGAGCAAGACATAATTGCTCCCCGAGGCGTTTGCCCCCGTAGCGCCCACTGCTCCTGTTATTTAGGATGGGTTGAATGCAGATACCTCATTTCACTATAAAAAAATATACAGTGACAAATGCCACAAAGGAGTGTGGACTATATTATTATTATTGTGCAGAACAAAATACACACAGTTTTTAGGCAAAAAGGGATGGCTGTGAGATTCTGCCATCATCTCAACCTTTTTTTCATTTCAAGGACTCTCGTGTTGATATACTTTAGCCCCACGGGCATCCATTTGATATATATATATATTTTTATTTTTTTTATGTCCGGAACACCAATCTAAGAACATCTTTATTGTTAGACATGATTTGCTCCGATATATTCTCTAATTTGGTCCAGATTTCCGGTGCCATGACCTGTAGGTATAGATATAACAGTGAAACTTGTGCTTTACTCTATAACATTTTCTTGTACCGTGATGTAATAATGGTGGATTAACTATCAATTGTTTAGCACATGGGGACCCCACTGGAATCCCCTCAAGGATCCTTAGGTGGTCCCCAGACCCCACGTTGAGAAACCAGCGGCCTTATCACAGTCTAAATAAGGCTCAGTGGGCATTAGCGGATGGCAGCGTATTATCCACATGGTGATTTATAGTGGATGACGGTGCAGATGGATGCTGCCGTTTCCCGTCACTCCTCCCTCACCGTCACTATCACACCCACACAGTCAAATCCTAGAGTGTTCATTTAACCCTGAGAGTGTACAAATGGAACCAAATGGACCCGTAAGGGTCCATTTGGTTCCATTTGTACACTCTCAGAGTTACAAATGGATTAAATGCACACAGAGCCTGCCTCCCTGCCAGCCTGCCACGGCCGCAGGCCTATCGCCGTGGCAACGGAACGGATAAATCCAGTCTCCCAACAGGCTTTGTGAGAACAGACAAAGCGGCCACTTCCTCAACAGTCTCGGCCCATAAACTTCAGTAATGTGGCCATTCAGTGGCGGCCTTGTTAAGCAACGGGCCATTTCCCAGAGGCAGAGCGAACTCAGCCAAGGAGGCGTACTACTAAAGGAGTAGTTCACCCAAAAAATGACTTATTTTCCATCAATTACACACCCCATGAAGCCTTGAATCTATGGAGATTTCTTTTTAGTTTTTGTCACATTCCTAAGCCAATAGGAGACTCAATGAGTCTCCATTGAGTCTCCTACTGGAGTCATGTTTTGGGTGAACTACTCCTTTACGCCCGACCTGTTTGGCATGTGTTCTGACCCATATCAGAAAAGCTGGCTAAAGGTTGTAAACTTGTACTTGTACCCTCATCTTACTCTGGGTCTTGTGGTAGATACACTGTAATCCAATGACAGGTTCAGCCAGGGTAGATCATGATACTGTAGTTGAAAATGATGAAGACAAGTGGTCAGGTCATATCTCTGCTGCATGTCATTGGAAGAACATTGCAAGAACACAATGATTCACTGGATTATCCTTAGATCTTGGCAGACAAAATGAGCAACACTTTGATGTTGTTAGACTTTGCATTTAGGGACAGGGCCACGTAATGGCACTACAGCATGGTCATACGTTGATGTTTGTGTACTGTTAGATAGAGGATGAGGATAAAAAGAAGAAGACACAGAGCCAGGAGCTCCAGGAGATGAACTCAGACCAGGAGGCTCAGGCCAGACATCAGGCACTGTTGGATCAGGTATAGTAGGCCTAATTATATTATCACCCATTCTTGAGATTTGGGACAAAACCTTTTTTTCTTTCTTTCTTTTTTTTATTCTTCAATTATGCCGGGAAAATATATTTTAAAAGATCAAAGTGTTGAGTTGACTATTAAACCATGTAATGGGCCAACCTCCCACATTTATTTTTCAAAGTTGCTTAGAGCTTTATTAATGCTAGTGGCCGGGTACGTTTTTCTTACACTTTCAGAATGAAATCTCATAATTGAATCAACACTGCAGATGTTCTATCTGCAAAATGCAGACAGAACAGACAGTGGGCCGTTCCATAATCAATGCTTTGTTGAAGCAATCAGCCCCCTGTGTCTCTCTCTTTTGTCCCTGATGCTGTCACCCCCCCTGATTTTGTTTCTTGTCCTCCAGCGCCATCTAGAGGCCTTTAGGAACATGCATCGTCTCAGGGACTCTCTCTGTCGTCGCTACTCTGCTTTGATGACGGAGAAGGTTCATTCACAAAGACTACAGTTCTTACACAAACACGAGGCCAACACAATGAAGTCAAAGAATGAAACCAAGGTACTAACATCCATTTCACTACCCCCCCCTATTATTTATTTATTTAGGGAAGAATATTAGAAAAT
Source organism: Gymnoscopelus microlampas (assembly GCF_963454915.1). Classification (NCBI taxonomy): domain Eukaryota; kingdom Metazoa; phylum Chordata; class Actinopteri; order Myctophiformes; family Myctophidae; genus Gymnoscopelus; species Gymnoscopelus microlampas. The sequence goes on from NC_139950.1 coordinate 45,486,866, forward strand.
AACACTGAGTTGAATAGAGACAATTTCAACTGAATGTTATGTTCATCTGACAAACATCTAAATCTCAGGTAGTGAAGTCTACCAGCCCATACAGTGCTTGTTTTTTATACTAAGCTTTTTAACCTTTGTGTGTCATAGTTCACTCCCAAGTCCCAACACTAGCAACCTTTTCAGGCCGTGACCCCCCAAAATGATCATATTTGAACTGGGGACCCCCCATCCTGACCAGCACTTGGAATGTAGAAGTTGAGGCATTACATTTTCGGTTCCACAGATAAAAATTGTGAAAATAGCCGATCTACAAGCTCACAGATATGATTAACTAGTCTAGTGGTTGTATTCCATTCTATTCTATGTCCCTTTCCTGTCACAACAGTTCACACATATTGCTCCTGTGTTTGCACATGCATTGCTTTAGTTGATATTAGTGTGGTTTACAAATTATTTTTGGGTGTTTGTAATCTGTGGGAAATATGGGTGGAAGAAAAGCTCTGAATTCTTTTACGTAAGTAAAAGTAGTAATGCCACGATAGAAATACTATTTTACAAGTAAAATTCCTATATTCAACAGTGTTGGCATTAAATTATACTTAAAGTAGGCCTACCAAATGAAAATGTGTTGTTTTTGAAAATATGCTCACCCTAGGTTAACCCATTTAGACCAGGAACGCATCTCTGTCATTTTAGATTTATTTGGCTATTCAAAAATCGTGAAAGTAAAAGTCCTATATTCAAAATTGGACTTGGACTTGAGTAACAGTACAAAGTAGGCCTACCCAAAAAAATAAAGTGAAATGAGGAAGTAGCCTACTTGCGTAAATGTACAGTTGAGTTGGCAGGTAGTTAAAAGTGCAGCTCAGTTTTCACCTCATCTTGTGTGCAGAGAATGGAACTCTGCTCTGCAGTCTCACTTTGGTGTTTTCCCATTTAGCAAATTATTGGTTGGCACGTGGACCCCAGACCTCACAACCATAAAGGGAAATGGCTTCTAAATTATAACGGAGTCCAATATTTTAGCCAGATTTGTATGTAGATGTCCAGCTTTTTGATGTCCAGTAAATTTTTATGGCAAAAAAGCCCTTCTTGCCTTGTCTCTCATTCACCACTTGGTTTAAAAGTTACCAGTGGACTGGTATTTAGGCTGATGTAGGTGTAGTTTTTTTTCCTAGATTAGGGCAATCGTATCTAGAAAGAATGTATAGGTGTGGTGCTGGTGGCTGGATCTTTCATCTTTCATATCATAATTTTTCTCTTGGTTTTGATTCACTGTCTGGGAGAATATGTCTATTTATCATGGTGCCGTTGTCACTTGTAAGTTTAACCCTTCTTTGGTTCTTGGAGACAGCAGCACCAGATCATCTGCACGCACACACACAGCCACACACGCACGCACACGCACACGCACACGCACACGCACGCACGCACGCACGCACGCACGCACGCACGCACGCACGCACGCACGCACGCACGCACGCACACACACACACACACACACACACACACACACACACACACACACACAGGCTACATCTGGGCTGGAAAACACAGCCATCAAAGTCCCACTGTTGTGACTGCCACACCTCCAAGGTGACATGCATTTCATTAACATCATTACAGCAGTATAATTACAAACGTCATCCTGGGAGGCTTACATCCTCTGAACAGTAAGGACAGTAACAGTGTTGTGTATAGGTGATTACGGCAGTGAAGAAGGCTAACCCTTGTATTGTGGTCCATATACAATAAATGTTCCCATGGCTTTACTGTGAACTTACTGCAAACACATATGTATTTTATTTTTTAACAATAGCTGGCAACCTTTAGACCAGTGGTTCTCAAACTTTTTCAGGTCAAGGACCCCCAAATTGACACTTATTGGCCCGTGGACCCCCATTTCAAAAGATATGCCAGGGACCCCCATAAGAGAAGATTTTTCACTGCTAGCTACCAGTGATTCTCAACCATTTTAATTTCAAGAGGACCCCCAGTTTTACATGCATTAGGGCTAAGGACCCCCATTTAATGGCATTTCTATCCTTGGGACCCCAATTTATATTGTAAAATCAATGTTAATTTAACTCTGAGAGCGTTCCATAACGGTCCATTTGGTTCCATTTGTACGCTCTCAGAGTTACAGACCCACATAGGGTCCATTTGGTTCCTAACTATCCTCCATTTAGCTGGGGACCCCCTGTAACCCCCTCAGGTACCCCTGGCGGTCCCCGGACCCCACTTTGAGAACCAATGCTTTAGACTATATAACACAGCTTTTATGTTGTTGTAACTTGTAGCTCCCCTTTTGTTGTTCCTTACTTTTGTTGGTTTCTAACTTGAAAAAAATAACCTATGCCATTGGAACCCAAACGATTTGTGATTGACTTTGATTTTGACTTGTCTCGTCTCTGTCCTGGCCCGGGTGTGAACAGAGCAATAAGCTTCAGAGAGGGCCTGCGGAGTGATAGAACATGAGAGAGATCCTGTATTATCTTCCCCTCCTGTAAATAGTCGTGTTTTCTTCAGGAGGATGTAATTGTCCTCTCTAAATGACTTGCACTTGGATGGGGGGAGTTGGGGGGGGGGGGGTGGGCCGGGGTAGACAAAGAGGGCACCATAAAGAACTTTATGGACCTGCCGAGGAGGAATCCTTTGGTTCAAATTGCTGAGCAAATGAAACTGCCCCGTTGTTTGGAGAGGTTCTGCCAGAGATGTTTTGGGGAGGGGTATGGCAGGACCAAAGCCGGCACAGCACAGGACACCTGCTGGGGCCTAATTGGTCCATGCTGCAGTTAATGGCTTCCTGTGGCTGTGTGTTTACTTGTCGTTCTGTTCTGTGTATTCTGTTTCCCATCCCCTGAAACAAGAGAGCCCCTTACTACTTTAACCGCATCAACCCCAGCGTCCCGATTCATGGGCATGTCAGGCAAACATTCGGCGAACATTAGGGGAAAATAGCAGCTCTACAAGTGACACGGTGTGAGCCTGCACATCGGCTGTAGGCCTATAGGGTTTAAAGCAGGGGTCTTCAACGTGTTTCAGATTCAACTTTTTTTGTTTACTTGGTCTGCTCTTTTTTCCCTCTACACCAAACACCTCTAAGCAAAAAATAGCAGATCTACAAGCTCACAACGCCTCGCCTCGATCGGCTATTTTTTGGTTAAAGTTCTCCTCAGAAAAGGGATGCTAGGGTTCAAGTGGTTAAGGTAAAAAAAAAAGAATCATATCACACAAAGATTTGGTGGACCCCCTGTAGTAGCTCTGAGGACCCCCTAGGGGTCCCGGACCCCCTGTTGAAGACCCCTGGTTTAAAGGGATAGTGGTTACACAGATGTGTTCCCGGCGGTCTTATTCCCTATTCCTCACCTCTCCGTCTCTGTCTCCCTCCCTCTCTCTCAGAAACAGAGGAAGTTGGTCTATTCTCTGTTACAGCACAATGACTCGTACCTGAGGTCCCTCCCTAAAACCAGCCATTACATGGTATGTGTTCAATGTCAAGACAAACATAAATGCATTCCCACCTCTTGTTATTATTCTATCAACCTTCCGCTGTAAATTTCCACTCCTTTATGTCCTCTTTGAGCTCTTAGACCTTCAAAACAAGTTGATTCAGCATGGACATCTAAAGTCCCAGCGGGATTTAAGGGACTTCTACATGTGCATCGACTATACCGTTAGTCCAACACGACTACAGAGAAGTCTGCAAGAGATCAAGAAGAATGGTTGAGTGATATTTTCAAATGATTTTCAGTTAATGTCATCCATTACTCGGTACATCTGCACGTCTATTGACACAGTGGTTCTCAAACCTTTTTCATGCCAAAGATCCTCATCTGAAAATATTTTGTGCCAGGGATCCTCATGCAAGATTTGTGTTGTTAAATTGTTTCAGAAATCGAAAAAAAAACATTACAAGAAGTTTTGAAAGTAGCAGATTGTTATGACCCTGGCCTAGGGGAACCAGGGAACATAGCAAAAACAAAAAAGGAGACGCAGTGTAAAAAGTAATGTTGGTGTTTATTAAAGATCAAAACATAAATCAAACAAACTAGAAATAACAGATGAGATGTGGAAATCAGTAATGTAATGCGTGTATGGATGAGTGGATGGTGTAGTGTGGGTGCGATTGTTGTATGTACTGACAAATGTTGGAAGGCGTGCAGGTCAGGGAGGTGCAGAAGACAGGGATCTGCCAAAGGATTGGGGAGCAGGCTTTTTATAGGGGCGTGAGCACCCGGCTGGGCCCAGGTGCATGCCAATTAGCCTGATGACCTGCATCACTCTGCTCCCCAAGTCCTAGGAACTAGGACTTAGAAAGGCAAAGCAAACACTCAACTCATAACCACATAACCTAAGTGAAACATACAGTATGAAGGTGAAATACATATAGCAACTACACAATACAGGGAACGGTCACACAGATCTACTGTGTTGTTGAAAAAAGAAGAGTAGCTGTAATGTTAACTGTGCTGTGACTCCTGTTCTCACAGCGGTTTGCAGAGGATCTACAACTCATCTGATGAAGACTCGAAAGAAGACACCTAGATTACCTAGAAATCCCATCCTTCATGAAGACAGAAATCCCATCCTTCATGAAGACAGAGGGTACGTAGGCGTTCCCTGCTTCAGGTTATGAACACTACACCAAAATAATTCTATTATACTGCCCTTTAAAGCCAAAGTGCAGAGAATCAAACTGATAAAAAAAAAGGCTTTAAACTGTTTCACCTGGCCAGCCAAATGGGCTATATCGGTATATAAGTGATATTGCACTAATTATTTATCTGTTGATATGGAGGGTCATTGTTTATCCCCCAAAATCATGACAGCTGGATTTGACTTTTGGCTTTGAGACAAACAAACCCTAACCCAAACGAAATGTCTCCAAAATGTTGTTACTGCACTTTGTCTTTTATAGGGCAGTATAGTTTTATGACAAATCTGCATTACATACTCTCTCGTTTTCTAGAGCGCAACATGGTTTATGTTCCCCAGCTAAATTATTCATAGGGAGGAACCAAATGGACCCTTACGGGTCTGGTAACTCTGAGAGTGTACAAATGTAACCAAATGGACCCTTGTCCATTTTGTACACTCCCGTTTGTACACTCTCAGAGTTAAATTAACCCTGAGAAATGTATATTATAGATTAGGGGTCTCATCATTAACAATCGTATTAAACTGGGAAATTCAAACGGTTGAGAAGCACTGATAGTAGATAGTGTGCTGGTCAAACCCCCGGCCTGTAGACTGAGACCACATACGGTCTGTGTTTGTGCTTCCCTTCCAGAACAAACACAGATCTCTCCACTTACAGCTTGTCTATAATAGCATGGAGCCTCGTTCTGGGAGAGAGCGGGCCATTGCTCACGTAGAAGTGAGTTGACCAAACACTATATGACCTCCTCTGTTGTGGAGGCTCACCTCCTCTAACTGCTCCCCCGGCCTCTGCAAACATCACCCAGGAGAAAATGCCTTAATTATGTTTTCTACAAAAGCGGCGCAGCAATTGGGAAAGTGGTGTCACGTCACGCCAGGGTTGGTTGTTTGGAGAGTTTCTTTTAGATTTTAAAGCTTTTACAGGCCTTCCAGTCAAACAGGGCTTCGCTCTGTTTGCCCAAATTGACCAAAAATGACCAGAATATGGCTGGGCTGTTGGACTTTGAGGTTTTCTTGCCGATCTACCGTGTGTTTTTTCGTAAATTAATTAGTAGATTAAGTAGTCAGATCTGCTACTTATGCTATACTTCTGAATTTGAATCCTGAAAAGTAACAGTTTTGGACAATGTATTATTTCTACTATTTGATACAAATGCTTGAGATAAATTAATGAAGACCAATTATGAGGACAAGAAGCTCTTATGGATCAAAATGGATCTATAGCACATACAGTATAAGAAACCTCCTAATGTGTGTTGTTTTTTGTGTACTTATTTCATACAGTCACTGTATACTTTATGCATATATTTATGTATGTACCAATCAGTATTCAGCTGAAGCCTGTATATGTTGTAAGACTATTTGCTTGGGCAATAATTAAGGCATACCTCATATAATCAATAGTTCTGAAGCATAAAGTACATTTTGGTTATTTACATAGACACACCTCTTTCAGTTTCAGATCTTCCCTCAAACAGTCTGCTGTCATTGTCACTGCCATCACCACGCTAGACCTTTGACTTTAACATGTCGTGGTTGTATGACAGAACAGTGTCGGCCACTGTTGTCAATTAGGACTGAAACCTGTTTAGTACGACCATGCATGTTTTAGTAAGGACCTGCCACCATGCTCTGTACATTGGCCTGAGGGACAGTAAGAAGGCTAGTTGAAGGCTGATGCTGACAAGTCTTCTGTTAGTGTGAAATCTCACCGTGCCACAGGCAAACATGGCAGACCAACAGTCCCCTCAGCCCCGCCAGCTCAGCATGTGTCAGAGAGCGCATTCCCCACGTTCACGACAAATACCCCAAATGAAAGTCATTAGAGCTCAAACCTAAACGTGGAGACAGCAGAGAGCTTGCTTCTGTGCATTTAGTATTATGGACCAATCCATCCATCCCGTCTGTCTGTTATGATGCCAATTCCTAATAGCTGATAAAGAGTTATGATTTACTGGATCAGTCCAAACTGTAATTTACTATCTTTATGGCCGTGTAGTCATGGTGTCTTCACCATGTTGAATTTCACATGGTGTGCGTTATTCATCTGCAAAATTAGATGGGTCATAACATACCATATCTATTGCTACAGTACGTCCTGACCACAATATGTGGAAGAGCAAGGGCTGGTGTTTATATGCCTGCTTGCCCTACAGTATATTACTTTAACTAGTTTTCTTTTGCTATGAAAATATGAAAGAGTTTTAGAAAGTTTCCCAGTAGGGACACCAGGGTTAAAGTGGTTAAAGGAGCTACACCATGAATTTAAAAAATAATAATAATAATATTTGATATCATATTGTTTATGTCCCTCAAACGTTTTTCAAAAGGTTTGAGCCTAAATCAAGCCTCAGATATACTCATTCCAACTAACTTCTCTCTGGCTTATAAAGCACTTTCACCTGCAATACCACATTGTCCTGTTTGGCACGGGGCGCTATTGAGCCAGTTTGTATGCATGTCATGTCCTGGTTCTGTGTGGAAAAAGTAAAAAAAAAAAATAAGAAAAAATTTATAAAAAAATAAAAATGAATTTTATTTTCTTTTTATTTTTTTTGGATTTTTTTTTTGTGGTTAGAACTGAAAAACGGGAGGAATTGTTCCCAGACGTGACGTAAGGTGGGGGAACAAATCTGACGGACTGTTTTCAGACCAATTTACATGAAAACCACAGATAGCCTATGAAAGCCTGCATGCTCGAAGTCGGGTATTTGTTGGAACAGAAGAGAGGTGGGGGAGACCAAAAACACACAAAAATGAAGAAAAAGTTAAAATTCATGGTGTAGACCCTTTAAGGATCGAGCATCCTAATGTAAAATACTTTTGCACGTCATTAAATGTAATCCTATCGAAGCTGATACAAATTACAATTTGTCCCAGTCATCTCATGACCAGACCAATACTGCGCACGCACACGCACACACAAACACACACACACACACACACACACACACACACACACACACACACACACACACACACACACACACACACACACACACACACACACACACACACACACACACACACACACACACACACACACACACACACACACACACACACACACACACACGATGGTTGGTTCTTTTAGAGTTTGGGGTCCTTTTGCTTCGCTTCGAGGCAGGCATGTTGATGTCCATATATAAGCCAATCCTTGAGTGACAGATCTTCTGGCAACTGGTGCACTTGAACTCCCATGGCCTGATGGGGCTGTGGTAGAGGTCTGGGTGGATGTATCACACACAGACACCCTCCTTCCGCCACCTGCATACTCTCTGCACCTCGTTTGATTTGTGTAGATCTGTTAGCTGCTACACTGTGCTGTGAGTTACTCAGGAGTCCTTTCCGGGGCCAGTTTGCACCGAGCAGACAAAGTGTGCCGTCACCCGGGTGTGTGCTGCTGTGCTGTTATCGGGTGCGAGCTGCACCGCACCATGGCTACCTCCTGAGGAATATAGCACATCATTAGGAAAATTTTAACAACCTGAAATGTGATGTGCCGGTCACACATCACAGCAGCTATCAGGATGACACTTTCAAATAAAACTTTATTTGAAAGTGTCATTATATTCCCTCCTCATTACATTAGAATTACAATTTACAGTTTAGGCATTTAGCAGACACTCTTAATCCAGGGCAATTTACAGTAAGCAAGGTAAACAGGAGGTAATACATCAAATGCATAGAGATAGTAATCTAGTAATCATCAGTCTAAACATTATAATATCAACACAAAATAATAATCTGTACATTGTCAACAAATTAACCTGGCATGTGTCTACATAACATGCTATCTAAATTACATTTGAACCTTTGCATAAGCCTGCAGGGTCGTCAAGGCTAGGGCAAGTGCTACGGGCTAAGGTTGAGTCTGAACTGAAGAGATGACGAGGCTTCAGATTACGGCGGAAGATTGGGAGTGAGCCCGCAGTTCTAACTGCAATGGGGAGTTCATACCGCAGTTTGGGAGCCAGAATCATAATGATCCATTGTTTGCTAATAGTTCAGTAGAGGGTGTTTGATTCGAGAGCAGGTTTTATTTGTCACAAGCTCATACAAGCATCTGTAGTGTGGCATGCTCTGCTAGACTGACGCTGTTACTTAAGACCTGGAATTGTGTCATTTTTAGATTTGAGCTAAAAAGGCATTATTTTACACTTTGGGCTATTCAAAAATAGCAGATCTACAAGCTCATAGCGCGGCACCGAGTGCCGCGCTACGAGCTTGTAGATCTGCTATTTTTGAAAAATCGTGAAAATGTGTGCAAATCTTTGCATATATATATTTTTAAAGCGAACATTTTTAACTCAAATCTTTGCTTCTGGGTGGTCCCTGGAAGAAAATATTTTGATGGGGATCCGCGGCCAAATACATATGATTTTGGGGGACCTTGACATGAAAAAGATTGAGCACCACTGATATAGAAACATACGTTTTTCAGAATGCTGTTGAGATTTAGGAGACATGTAGAATCGGTTTCAGGTCTCAATGGGTTAAACCCATAGAGTACTGAGTGACATGCTTATTGTATCATGAAGACATTTGCCATGATTTTGTGAATGTAACCGTACTGCACCTATAATATTTGTGTCCTTGTATGCTCTCTTTTGTGTGGACTTTGTGTGCGTGTGCGTGGCGTGTGTGCGTGCATGTGTTTTCTCAGGCTTCCTTTACAGACGGCCTTAGAAGGAGTTTCTGTGACGGGGGGAGATCTGACAGACCTCCAGAAGGAGGAGCATGATGAGGAGACTGAGCGGATGTTTCCCAAGGTGGGAGTCAAACATATATTATAACTCTATGGTGTGAAACCACAGAGCCATCCATCATCTCACATCATAACCAGGACCCTGACACACAAACGCACCTGAGGAGTTATTATCACCACCTGACCTCCTCCCCAAATCAACACACATTAAACCCTCCAGTCCAGACTATAGTAAAACGGACCTGAGTTGCAACTGTACCTTTTTCACTCTACTCCAAATCTCTTTGCTAAAATTACCGTAACCCAGTATAGGGATGTTGGAGTTCAAACAATACAGTTGGATACAATTTCATGGAAAAATAATAATCCCCCCCCCAAAAAAAAAACTATTTGTAAACAAATAACAAAGGCAAACGGCTGCATAGTCCAGACTGTCTAATACATTTCTAACTTTTTTCATTGTTTAGTATAAAATGTCTAGAGTCAATTTGTTGAGCAGCAAACTCTTAATAAGTTGAAATGTTAACATTCAAGAAAATCCACTCTCTCTCTGTCTCTCTCTCTCTGTCTCTCTGTCTCTCTCTCTGTCTCTCTGTCTCTCTTTCTCTCTCTCTCTCTTTCATGCAACGTGGGCTGAATTGATGGATGGGGTCTCCCTGTTCCGTCCATTAATCTTGGATGGTATGCCATGTCTCTCTGCATCCATCTGACCGCTCTTCTCTCTCTCAGAGCTGGCGGTATCGCAAACTCTGAGGGACCTGTCAGATGTGGAACTCTTGTGCAAAAGACCATGATGGAAATTAGATTTTCAGGAGACTGACATTTCAAATGTGTTCAAATCAAGGCTTGAGATTTTTACATTGACTCCAATACGGAAGAGACAGTTCATATGAATGGCCTGTAGTTTCGCTGTTTTACTCCTGCAGGTGTCAGAAATAATTTATTCGAATGCAAGCGGATGGGTTTTTGACAAACTTTAGACTAGATTTTCTATATGCTTCCAGTCGCTAGTTTAAAGTCCTCTTTCAATCATCATGATAAGCGTTTTGTTAAATGATGGTCCCATTTATTTTAAAATTGACGATAAAGTAGGCTATTCTCTAGGATGGGATGATTTGATTGACAAGCTACACAACCAATAGCATTCATTCCCCGCCCCCGCTCTTGATTGACAAGCTACCCAACCAATAGCATTCTTTGGGGATTGTTTTCCGGTTCCTGTTCCCGGCGTGCTTTTGGGCCTATATTAGAGATGGCGGATTTCAAATTCCTGAACAATCGGCTTCATTTTCGGTCTGTATAGAAACCAGCGGTCTGGCTTTGTTCATCTCTTTTATACAGTCTATGGTTCAAATTAGGACTGTGTGTAGTGTCATACAGATTCATAGGGATAATGGGGCAAAAGGACACCTGAACTGGGGGCCATCGTGGCACTTTCCAGAAACAGAAAAACTACATTTAGCAACAGGACAACAGATGATGAAGTGTACTAGTCTAGCTTTAGCCTATAGCTCAAGAAAGACTATTTTGGTTTCTGGTGGAATAACACTGAAAGATGCTGAGCTGGTTAAATAGGGACAAGCATGCAGGACCTTTTTCTCACACCTCTGTGTTGAAATGAGCCTGGGCAAACAGAAGCTGAGGCTAGCTGGAGGGAGAGCAGGGGAAGGCAAACAGTGGGAAGACCAGACTGGCCAGAGCCAGAGTCCCGCCAGAAGCTGGGGGGCATTAGTCACCCCAGAAGCCCCCCATGCTGACAACTCCTCCCAGAGAGGGAGAAGAACACCGTCGGATGCACCGTTACTAGTGCTATACTGAGATGGTATGCCATGTGCTCTCTCTCTCTCCATCGCTACGGGGAGGGAGGGTGCATTTGCAGGGGTGTTATGTGTTTGGGAACTTATAATAATCAAACAGTTGTATGATGATACTTGGAGGCCGTAACAGACACCCAAAAGATACATATTATAGTGTCTCCCGAGACCCATGAAACGTATTAAAAAATAAATCCAATATGAATGAATCACTTAAGCCATTGGTTCTCAAAGTGGGGTCCGGGGACCCCCAGGGGTACTTGAGGGGATACCAGGGGGTCCCCAGCTAAATGATTTATAGGAACCAAATGGACCCTTATGGGTCTGTAACTCTGAGAGTGTACAAATGGACCCCATTCGTACCCTCTCAGAGTTAAATTAACATTGATTTTACAATATGAATTGGGGTCCCAGAGATAGAAATGCCATTAAATAGAGGTCTGTAGCCTAATGCACGTCAAACTGGGGGGGGGGGTCCTTAAATTACAATGATTGAGAATCACTGCTAGAGCCGTACAAATCTTCTCTTATGGGGGTCCCTGGCTTATCTTTACAAATGGGGGTCCGCGGGCTACTAAGTGTCAATTTCACATCTTTCACAATAGTCACATCTCTTAAAAAAAATGTCTTCTTTTTTTCCTGAAATTCTTTTGAAATCTTCTGCTCTTTATATATTTTCTATTGTAGGAAACGCCCAAAATATAATAGGTTTTTACTCACGACCCATTGCAGCCCAAAAATGTGTCCTGACCCCCACTGTTTGGGAACCACTGACATACAGTAGAATAGAGATCAATGAGCATCAAATCATGCACAATGCTGCAGTCCCAGGATGCACCAGGACAGGAAGTGTCGCATGGCAGGGTGACAGTTCTGGCAGAGCGGGGTGTTAGAGGAGGAGAGACGGGTGTCAACTGAGACACTGGGGACTGTGGGAAACCACACTCACCTTAACACCTCTCACTCTGTCACCATGGTTACTGTAAATTGTATCTGCCCGACGGTAGCAATATTAATAAACAAAAAGTTTTCATTTTATTTTCCATTATAAAATGACTTATGAATAAGTAAACAAATAGAGTAAAAAAATACTATGTGTCACCCACAGATGAAGCTCCCTACATTTGTGACCCTACAACCCAGATTTCTGAGGAGCTTACAGAGGAAAATGCCACAGGTATGCAAATTCCTTATCTCTGTGTGTCAGACAGAGTTCACAGTCAGTGTGTAGCAGCAGCACAAGAGAAGGAAATGCTTTTCCCCCCTTCTTATGTCAAACCAGGTTATTCCTGCTGAGATTCCTGAGAAGAACACCAAAGCGGAAATCAACCTGAGACGTCTGCGGCAAATGCGTGATAGATCCTTTGCCAATATGGCTTTTTCCAAAAGGTTTGTATTTCAGCTAATAGGTAGGGGCAAAGCCAAGGGCAATGAAGTGAGATGCAAAAATACATTCAGACATTTCCAGGCAACAAGAGGTTCTTATTTGTGATTACATTTGAATTATATACAGTATACGTATATATCTTATTTTTTTAACAAGTGTTAAATAGCTCTATTTTCGGATAATAATCGTTGCTAGAGTGTTCAATAACAGCTGGGTCTCCCTGTCTCTCTCAGCTGTTTAGTAAACAGAACATTTATTTTCAGGTCAGGATACCAATTGTATCCAATCAGGAGAGAGAACTCAAGCACTTGTATGAACTTGTTTATCTGCTATTTTTGTAGAGCCAAATAAATATAAAATGACAGAGATGCGTCCCTGGATTGAATGAGTTAATGATGAAAAAAGACACATAAGACAGAATCAGAAGCAGCTAGGAGCTCCTCAAACTGACCGGAGAGTTTGTTTTTCTCTGCTTGCTGTGAACCGGTGGTCCAGACTTCTGGACAGAGAGAGGCTCTCACTGTACTGGCAGGAGGAGCCAAGCATCCAAGATCTGGTTAGTAACGAACACTACAACCACAACACAACACCTGAGTCCTCCATGGAGGAAGCTCACACATAGCTGTCATACAAGACGCTGATGTCTTCCACATTTTGTTTTTCAGAGGTCACCATGGCAACATGGCATGATTTGCACACTGACCATAAAATCCCCAGTATATCCAAACAAAGTATTATTTGTGAATATGACCTTACAATATTATGTAAGTGAAAACTGCTGCATCGCCTATGTTCTAGAGCAGTGGTTCTCAAACATTTTTGGCTCAGGGCACCCTTGTAAATAACGTTTTCCATCCATGGCACCCCTGCATTACATTGTTACTTTATAGAACCTTTCATTCATGTCACATTACAGTACGTAAATATGTAAATCTTCCCCCACGGTATGTCACGAGGAAAACTTGAGAGAATATCTGTTTCCATTATAGGACAGATTGAAGATAACTTTATACTTAACATCTGCTATTTTTTCTAGACATTAGGTGTAGATAGAAAAACAATGCACTAAGTACTGTGCAACTCAGGCCCGTTTTACGGTATAGCTGGTTAAACTGAAGTGATATTGATGAATTCCAAATATTATCAAAGTATTCCACGGCACCCCTGGACTTACGTCACAGCACCCACTTTGAGAGACACTGTTCTAGAGACATAATTCTCTGTGATTTATCATTCACCAGAAAATGTCCTGTTTGTTCCCCATAGATGTCACTTGTGTTTCTAAGCATTGACTCCAAAAAAGATGACATGATGAGTCAAAGCGCTGGGCCTCTTCTGCCTGCTCTGACGTCGTCAAGGAGGATCACCACCACCACCAATCACCCATCTGACTCACCCCAAGACCTGAACAAAATTACCTGTCCAAGGTACACCACAACCCAATGGTTCTCAAACGTTTTAATTTCAAAGACCCCATAACTCTTCTGCACTCTCACAGACTCAGAACGCGAGTTGCAAGTTCACAACAAGCTCACAACGTGTTGCAACGCAACCCATTGTGAACTTGTAGATCAAATATTTTCAGCAAAGAGATTTGGTGTGGAGGAGGGAAGAAATGAGGGGGTCAAGGATAGACCTGTGGGGGACCCTGAGCAACTCAATAGAGAGTAGCCTAAAGGGTTTAAATGATATCTGAGACTGTGTCAAAATGGGATTTATACATTTTTACTCTCTCAACACAGAGAACTTTGATGTAAATGTGCCTTTATTAGAAAAATAGTATTTATTTGTGTGTGTGGGTGCGTGCGTGCGTGCGTGCACAGCCACGAGACTGCCTTTCGGCATATCGTGCCTGGCGGCAAAACTGAGCCCTTGTCCATGGAGGATGTATGTCAACAAAGGCCTGTGCAGGTAAGACATTTACCACACTGCATCACAGTTTGTGCAGAATGTGCCATTTCACAAGTTTTCAAATGTATACATTTTATAAAAGTCTTTAGAAAATAGCAGATCTACAAGCTCACAATGTGTCACGTCGCGACGCATTGTGAGCTTGTAGATCGACTATTTTCAAATGGCCAAAATGTATAGGGCTGAAGTGGTCCCAGCTTGTCAGAGAATGATATCAATGTCATCTTTGGTTTTCTTTTAGATAATTGACCATGGAGTCAAGATGTGGAGCAACTATACAGATGATACAGGATGATTCTACATGCAGCCTGTCCTTTGGAACTGACTGCTGTGTGCAATTTAAAAATTGTGAATTATATATATTCACTCTACATTTATTCAGAGATCAACACATTTTATGTCAAAGGCAAACATACATTATTTTCAAATTATTATTATTTAGTTTTTTACAGTAGGCTACGTGATAGAGTCAAATCTATGTCAGACACTAGCAGCAACACTATCAATAGAAGCCTTAATATTGTGTTATAATATTTTAACTGTAATTGATTCTGTATCAATACAATATTGTAAAAATGTTACAAGTAAAAGTCTGTTGTTCAAAATTCACTTGAGTGAAGTTTTGGCATCAAAATATACTCAAAGTACCAAAAGTAAAAAGAATTCTATGCAGAATGTCCCATTTTTTCAAATAGCCGAAGTATCTACAGTATAGGGATAAAGTGGTTAATGCATGTTTTGTAAAAAATTATAAAATCTACAAAGTAACTAGTACTATAACTAAAGTTTTCAAATAATTGTAGTGGAGTCAAAAGTAGAAGTAAAAGTTCAGAACATTGGAAATACTCCAGTAAAGTAAAAAATACCTCAAAACTGTACAGAAGTAACTACAGTACTTGAGTAAATGTACTTAGTTACTTTCCACCACTGCCTACGGGGCCCAAGTGTTATGGCCGCCTTTAACCAATGGATGACAAGTTCTCAAACATCAAAGGTGAGATCAGCCAACCATCTCTCTGCAGGTCCCTGTCCTGTCTTGGGACAGGGTTGCCATGTCGGCTTCTTTCCTGTAAAGTTGCTTGTACAAATTGGTAGTTAGTTTTTTGGTCTTGTCTTTAACGTGTACTTGCTTATTTAGGCTTGCTTCCACATTTAATTTAATCGATTTTTGAAACCAGTGGTTCTCAAATATTTTCATACATGTTTTTTTGCCAGGGAGCATACATTTGTGTTGTTAGAATGTTCCAAATATTACACATTTTTATTTCAAGAGTTTTTGAAAATAGCAGATCTTTAAACTTTAAGTAAAAGTATCAATACTGCAATATAGAAATACTCTGTTACAAATAAAAGTCCGGATTAAAAATGTAGGCTACTTGAGTAAAAGTACAATGGTAAAGTACCAAAAGTAAAGGTACTCATTATTAAAGGTCCCTTTCACAAGTTTTCTAGAGCATATAAAATGTACACAAATCCTTTGGAAATAGCAGATCTACAAGCTCACAACGAATCACGAGGCGTTGTGAGCTTGTAGATCTGCTATTTTCAAATAGCCGATGCATAATGGTTAAAGTGCTCATCATGTGACCGACGTTGCTTCTTCTGGGCTTGTTTTGCTAGACCTGGTTGCTTATTCCTTTCGCAAAACCTGGCAACACTATTAACTGCTGCTATATATTTGGAGACGAATCCCACTTGTCTCAGTATGTCATTGTTCTGTCAGATCTACACAACTACATTTGGACATTATTATAGCAGATCTACACAACTACATTTGGACATTATTAGAGGCATTTGGAGGCAGATTGACTTTCTGACAAGGCCTGTGATCACTACTATATAAAGTCCTGGAGCTGTTGGACAGGATGGCCACAGGTAGGACTGTTATGATTACACATTTAAGTTGACGATTAATTGTCACTCAAATAATTGCGATCAACGATTTAATTGTGTGTTTGGCCATTGAACATTGGAACATATGAATACAAATTAAATTTCTGTTTGCCTTTTTGGGCTTTCTATTCAAAAATTGCACAGGGCAGATATGACAAATAACTTAAATGTAGGCCTACAAATAAATGATTGACATATTTAATAATTTTATACATGTAAAAAATAGCAAAAATAGCTGGAGGTTATGCATTGTAAGCTTGTAGATCCATCTGCTATTTCTACATGTTGTAAACTTGTAGATCTGCTATTTCTGCTATTTTTACTTGTTGTAAGCTTTGTATATCTGCTATTTTTGCATGTTGTAAGCTTGCATATCTGCTATTTTCTGCTATTTGTATGTTTAGCTATGTCTGCCTTTTTTATATTTGAAAAACTTTCAACATGGAAACCATTATGACCATTATGCAAAAAATACATATGGCGATTATCTCAAATAATTGCTATTAGACGATCATGTAATAATTGTGACAGGCCTACATATAGCCGCAGGTGCCAGCGGATGTCCAGGGAAGACCTCCAGGGACCGGGTGGACCACCTCCTCAGCGCCGTGGAGAGGGGCCTGCAGGCCGGCAGCGAGAAGGGCGACCCCACGGAGAGAGAGCTCTCAGTGTCCCTGGATGAACACGATCTGTGGCAGAAATTCAAGGAGCTCACTAATGAAATGATAGTTACTAAGAACGGCAGGTAATTGTTTATATAAACCTCTCTGTATTGTATTTATATGTTTAACTGTGATCATTGTCTTGTAGAAGTCAAGAAAAATCCCACTGTTTGTTTGTCACTCGTATTATATTTAGGCCTATATTACTAGCTCCAATCGGAACCTCTTCCTCCTCTATATAGCTCTGAGATGAGGTTCCATAGCGTCGGGTGCCAGCAGATGACGACACCGGTGAATTTTGGCAAATATTGTTGATTTTTACCCTTTTACGCACATTGTATCCAAAAGGTAAAGATCGTCAACCCTGCTCTCAGATGTTTTACATTTTAGCGGTCAAGAAAATCTAAGCGACGGGTTAAAACGAGCGTTTAAATAACTTATTTAGTCAGCCTGTGGCCAGTCAACCCCCGTCCGGATGCGCTGTACTGCTCCCTTTAAGATGCATTTGTGAAAACATGGCACAAGCTGACTAAAAAGTCGATTTAAACGCTTGTTTTCAACCCGTAACTTAGATTTTCTTTACCGCTATAATGTTATACATCTGAGAGCATTTAGAAATACCTTTACTGTTTGAATACTATGTGCGGAAAAAGGTAGTGGAGTAAAAGTATAATATTTGCCTCTGAGATGTAGTGGAGTTGAAGTAAAAGTATGGACAATTGGAAATACTCCAGTAAAGTAAAAAAAAATACCTCAAAATTGTACTTAAGTACTGTACTTGAGTACATGTACTTAGTTTCTTTACACCACTGATCTTAAGTCACCTGACTATAGAACTTTTAATGGCCCGAGACACTATAGTCATAGATGACCATGCAATAGACCAGTGGTTCTCAACCAGTGGTCCGGGGACCACCAGTGGTCCTTGCAGGGTACCAGGGGGGGTCCCCAGCAAAATCTCGTTAACATAGCGTCACAATCATTTTAACCACTTATCTTTGGCTATTCAAAAATAGCAGATCTGCAAGCTCATAGCGCGGCACTTTGTAGATCTGCTATTTTTGAAAAATCTTGAAAACGTGTTTATAGCCTTGAATATATATATATTTTTAAAGCGAACATTTTTAACTCAAATCTTTGCTTCTGTGGGTCCCTGGCACAACCTTTGTTTTCAGATGGGGTCCGCAGCCAAATTTATATCAATTTAGGGGTCCATGGCATGAAAAAGGTTGAAAACCACTGCAATAGACCATCATCAAACCACATTATCTAACATCTAATTTAATTTAAAATAAATATTTCTTCCCCACCAAAAGGCGCATGTTTCCCGTGCTGAAAGTGAACATATCTGGCCTGGACCCCAACGCCATGTACTCTGTCCTGTTGGACCTGGTGTCTGCGGACGTCAACCACCGGTGGAAGTATGTGAACGGTGAGTGGGTCCCCGGGGGGAAGCCGGAGCCCCAGACCCCTAGCTGTGTCTACATACACCCAGACTCTCCTAACTTCGGAGCGCACTGGATGAAAGCCCCCGTGTCCTTCAGCAAGGTCAAACTCACCAATAAACTCAACGGAGGAGGTCAGGTGAGAAAGATTTGAATTTAAAACATTTTAAAAACATCAGTGTCTCTTGGAACCAGTGGTGTAAAGTAACTAAATATATTTTTTTATAAATATAGTACTGTACTTAAGTACAATTTTGAGGTACTTTTACTTTACTGGAGTATTTCCAATTTGTTATACTTTTACTTCTACTCCACTACATCTCAGAGTCAAATAACGTCACCTTGCTAAACTAGTGGCCTAAGTCATTTTTTGAGGAAAATGATATTTTTGCCTAAGTCAGCTCCTCATGACACTGGCCACCCCTGGTAAAATCGCCCATCTCCTAATTGAAAAGGATCATGCTGTTCACTCCCCTTTTAGTATAATGACCTAACTCCCTAGTGTGACTTAGGCCCAAATAGGCATTTTTTTGGCCTAAGTCACATGGTTTTGTGACTTAGGCCAAATTATTTAATGATTTAGGCCATTTTGGGGATTTTCTTTTTTTTGGCCTAAATCAGATTTAATCCTATTTAGGCCTAAACCTATTTAAATCTCTTATGTTACATAACTGACAGACAGTGCTATTTTTATTTTAATAGCCATAATTTTTTAGAAACGTTTTGGGTGAAATGATTAAGAAATATCATATAGTTTTGTTTTGGATCAGTTTTGTATTTTTCCTTAAAAACTTTAAAAAATGACGTAGGCCATTAGTTGAGCAAGGTGACGATATTGTACTTTTACCCCACTACAATTATTTGATAACTTTAGTTGCTTTGTAGATTTTGATTATTATTACAAAACATACAGTACCCACTTCAGCCCTATACAGTATATTTGGGCCATTTGAAAATAGCCGATCTACGAGCTTGTAGATCGGCAACTTTCCAATCACCTGTGTTAATTTAACTCTTGAGAGATACAAATGGATACATTAAAACAGAGGAACTACAGACTGCATATAAAGTATATAGAGAACTGATCTTTTTCTAACTGACAGTCTATTGGTTTTCATTTCAGATCATGTTAAACTCTTTGCACAAATACGAGCCTCGTATCCATATTGTGCGCGTCGGGGGTCCGCGGAGAATGATAACCAGCCACTCCTTCCCAGAGACACAGTTTATTGCTGTAACAGCGTACCAGAACGAGGAGGTATATCCAACATTCATTATCAGCCACTGGGTGTAACGTGACAGTGTATTGACCCATTAAAACCGGGAAAGCATTTGTGTCTTTTTCGATTTTAACCACTTTAACCATTATTTTATACTTTGGCTATTCAAAAATAGCAGATCTACAAGCTCATGAGCTCAGATCTATGAGCTTGTGGATCTGCTATAAAAAAAAAAACACATATTTATATATTTTATAAAAATATATATATATATTTTTTCAAAGCAAACATTTTGAACTCAAATCTTTGCTTCTGGGGGTCCCTGGAACAAAATATTTTGAGATGGGGGTCCGTGGCCAAATGCATATAATTTTGTGGTCCTTGACATGAAAAAGTTTGAGCACCACTGATAGAAACATACAAATGCTATATAAATGCACCGTTTATTTCAGAAAAGACATTTGTAGAATCGGCCTCAGGTGCGCAATTCACGCATAGCATTTGGCATTATACACACCAATGTATAATAATTATAATGACGTTGTTTTCTTTCTTTGATTTTAGATAACTGCTCTTAAAATCAAATATAACCCATTTGCAAAGGCCTTCCTTGATGCTAAAGAGAGGTAAGGCTGCTAGATTTTTGACCTTTCACCACTTTGTTTCATAAGAATATATTTTTATTTGCTCTGAGATGGTTCAGTCTGCCAAATGCTTATGCTGCAAAATGATTTCTCTTTCTTCACACAGCAGAAGTGATCACAAAGATATGATGGATGATTCCAATGAAAGTCAACAGTCATCGTACTCGCAATGTGAGTGCATTGATGAGCCATGTTTTCATTCACTGCTTTAAAAAAAAAAACTAAAATGATGTCATCTTCTTCAGTGGTAGAAAGTAAGGAACGAAGCAGAGTTACTTGAGTATTTGTATTTCTGGATAGTTGACTTTCAATCAGTATTTCCAAGACAAATATTGTACTTTTGACACTATTTCTAGGAAGGGAAAAAGTACATTATATGAAGCCCTATTTCAATATAGTGAAAATGGCATATCTACAAGCACACAACGCATCGCATACTTTCATTATTTATTTATTTTTTGGGAAAATGTATGAATTGTTTACCCAAGTCTTTTTTAAAAGCATGTACTTTTGAATACTTAAGGATTTTTAACAGCACATACTCCAGTACCACGCAACTTTCACTTGAGTAATATTTGACCAGAAGTATCTATATTTTTTTACTCAAGTGCTGGGGTTGAGTACTTTGTCCACCAACCAGTGACCAGTGTTGATTGATTGTTGATCTGCCCTTTGATTTAGTTTTAGTCATAGTCTTTTGAATACAATTCCATTTAGTTTTAGTCATATTTTAGTCATCTGAAATGTTTCAGTTTTTGTCTAGTTTTAGCTGACTAAATATAAAGATTATAGTCGACTAAATCTACAGTTGATGTAGTTTAGCGATGTCGCAATGGCTGATTTTACACATGGTTGTGTGCTGAAAATAGCCGATCTACAAGCTCACAACGCGCCGCAGCGCGACGCGTTGTGAGCTTGTAGATCTGCTATTTTCAGAGCGCAACACCCGAGCACAACCAAACATAAAATGACTTGTCTTTTAGTTCTACTGGATCTCTTCTCCACTCGTCCCTCACTAACATTTTAGTCTAGTTTTTATTTGTTGACGACATTGTCAATATATTTAGTCATAGTTTTAGTCATCATAGCTTAGTTTTTATCTAGTTTTCGCCAGTGAAAAAAGGCAGTCGACGGTCATTTTTCGTCATAGTTTTAGTCGACGAAATCGACACTGCTGACCATGTTTCCTCTCATCTCTCTGGTGGAGCCAGTGAGTGGCTGGTTTCTCCCCGCAGGCTCAGGTCCCATCTGCCCTCCCTCTGCAAACCCTCACAGCCAGTACGGTGGTCCTCTGTCCCTCTCCTCATCGTCCCACGGCTGTGAACGTTATTCCACCCTGAGGAACCACCGGCCTGCACCATACGCCAGCCCGTACCCCCACCGGACCAGCTCTCCCAGTGAGTGTACCTCTTAACGCAGTGGGCCACAACTTTTTCAGGCCCGTAAAACCCCCCCAAAATAATAATATTTGAACTGGGGACCCCCCACCCTGACAAGCACTTGGAATTGTAGGATTTTGTGTTTGTTTGACTCGGTTCCACAGATAAATATTGTGAAAATAGCAGATCTACAAGCGCACAACGCCTCGCAACGCGAGGCGTTGTGAGCTTGTAAATCGGCTATTTTCAAAAATGTTGCTTCTCATATTATTTCACAATTTGGCCAGTGTTTGACCACTTTTCTTAGTATTAAAAAGGTTACTGAAATTGTCACTTGACTGTCATCTGGGGACCCCCCCCCCAAAATCATGTGGGGACCCCCCTGGGAGTCCCAACCCACAGGTTGAGAACCACTGCTTTCGAGGCCCCCCAAGTTTGATATGTACCGACCCACGGCAGGACCCCCCATGTGATGCTATTTATTATCTTTAGGACCCTACATTGTAGAATCCTCAGTGTCAATTTAACTAAAGAGTGCGCAAACAAACACCCCCGGGGGTTAAGGGTCCATTTGATTCCTAATTGACTGATACCCCCAGTGAGTGTCCCCCCCCCCCATTACAACTGACAAAAGCTGAGACCACCACACAAGTAGATAAATTCATGTTTAAAAGTTTGCACTACCTTCACACCAGTGTTGATTTTGACAGCTAATTTTGATTTAGTTTTAGTCATAGTCTTTTGAATAAAATTCCATTTAGTTTTAGTCATATTTTAGTCATTACATTACATTACAGTCATTTAGCAGACGCTTTTATCCAAAGCGACTTACAATAAGTGTATTCAACATAGGTAGGGAACGAAAACTACTAATCATAGAAGTTTTAAGTCATCTGAAATGTTTCAGTTTTTGTCTAGTTTTAGTCGACTAAATATCATGAGATTATAGTCGATTAAATCTACAGTTGATTTAGTCGACTAAAATGTATTTTGCCGGTGCCTTGATGGCGTCGTAATGGCTGCTCTTACACTTGGTTGCATGCGAAAATAGCCGATCTACAAGCACACAACGCGTTGTGAGCTTGTAGATCTGCTATTTTCAGAGCGCAACACCTGAGCGCAACCAAACATAAAATTATTTGACTTTTAGTTCTATTGGATCTCTTCTCCACTAGTCCCTCACTAACATTTTAGTCTAGTTTTTATTTGTTGACGAAATTGTCAATATATTTAGTCTTAGTTTTAGTCATCTTAGCTTAGTTTTATTTAGTTTTTGTTTAGTTTTCGTCAATGAAAAAAGGTAGTCGACGAACATTTTTCGTCATAGTTTTAGTCGACGAAATCAACACTACCTTCACACAGACCAGGCCTCAGCCCTAGTCTCTCGTGGCCAGACTGTTGACTCCCACAATTTTCAAACGTTTCCGGTCATACAGTCTGGGACTCGGAAGCTCTGATCATGATTAAAATATAAAGCGGAAGTGAAGCCTCCTCCCCACTTCCGTTTTGTCTTTAAAGTCGCGCAAATGTATCCTAATATAAATAAAAAATCATCTAAGTATATACAGCTTGCTGCTTAGGAGAAATGGAAATTAAAAAATAAAATGTAAAGAAGAATTTTAAAATATAATTTCGTATCGGATTTCGGGAGGTGTAGTTCCAGACTCTATATAACATTCGGAGATTGTGGAATAGTTGTCTGGCTACGCGAGACTACCTCAGCCCCGCCCCCCTGTGATCTTTGCCCCCCCCCCCCCCCCCCCCCCAGACCCCAGGTTGGGAAATACTGCTCTACCGTAACCTTTATGCACCCTAGGAATTACACCTCTTTCCTCCCTGGCCATTAACTAGAAACTCAAACAAATGAGGCTGACTGGGAAATGTCTTGCATTCCTCTGGCCTTTGTGTGTGAGTGTGGCTCCCACAGCTGTAAACAGCATGGGCTTCTTCTATTAGCAGAGAATGTGGCTGCAGCAATTTACACTCAACACCTTCACTTATTATCGCTGTGTGAGATAAGGTTCATGTCTGAGAAATATACGTGGACAGTACCTGAGACAGTGCAGTGAAAAGAGCAGGCTTCACCATGAGAAATATACATGTACAGTACCTGAGACAGTGCAGTGAAAAGAGCAGGCTTCACCATGAGAAATATACATGTACAGTACCCGAGACAGTGCAGTGAAAAGAGCAGGCTTCACCATGAGAAATATACATGTACAGTACCCGAGACAGTGCAGTGAAAAGAGCAGGCTTCACTATGAGAAATATACATGTACACAGTACCCGAGACCGTGCAGTGAAAAGAGCAGGCTTCACTATGCCATGGACATGGTCATCATATTCAGATTAATTGAAAACTTGATTGGAACCAGCAGTGACTCTTGTTGTTAATATATACAGTAGAAATCCCACTGTTGGTCAGCAGATAACTACATGTCCCAGTAGCTTGTGGGTATAGCTTCACTACCTTCAGAATGATGTCGCTTTTTAAGATATTTCTTTCACCATGTGGCTGTGTAGCTTGACAAAAGCCACATCACTAAATTGTTCAATTCAATTCAATTCAATTCAATTCAATTCAATTCAATTTTGAATTGAATTGAATTGAATTGAATTGAATCACTAAATTGTTCAACTTAAAATAGCAAAACAGATGAGTTCTGAGTGCAGTTTGTCCATCATCAAAGAGATTATTCTCTATCTATTCGTAGCATTTACACATGTTGACATATTATCATAACATGCGCGTGAATGACACCTCCTTTCTATGGGAATTTGCATTTACCTCCCCTTGTGGTCTCCTGATAGATGTTTTTTTTCAGACATATTTTTTTTAAGAAACCAGTGATTCACCTCTTTTAATGGACGGTGTCAGGGCATTCCACATTACCTAAGCCATGGCGTTTCTTTTTTCTTTACATTACAGCTGGTTATTCGGACAACTCCTCAGCCTGTCTCTCCATGTTCTCCAGCCATGATAACTGGTCCAGCCTGCAGATGTCATCTCATTCTAACATGATGCCCACCATGGCCCACACCGCCACCTCTAACTCCAACTCCAGGTTTGTGGAACATCCCTATAAATACCCTTCCTGTATTCCAGTGTCTCCCGAACAATGGAACAATCACTCCACTAGTGCCCACTTGTGGCGCCGATATAGCAATGCAAAAATGAAAAAACCTCAGGTGGCATGAAATGATGCGTTTCGAATTTTGCTGTAACTCCCAAATAAAGAAAAACATCACATGGATGCAACTGGGACGTATCATCAGTGTTGTAGCCTGGGGTCATCGGGTGTTTCGGGTCTCGCAACATACAACATACACCCTCGCCCAGGTGACCCAGCCAGGGTTGATCAAGCCCCGACTTACGTCCCAGTTGCTACCCACGGTCAGTCCTATAGGGCAAGACAGGGCAGTCCGCTTCTCCGGAAGTACTCTGCCGGGACTCGGGGAGGCTCTGGCACGTGGAGGGACTAGGCTCTGTGGGTTGTCTCCTGGCCGGGCTCCTCCTTCGTCTCACCAGGTCCAGGACCTGAGCGCTGCGCCAGATCAGGTGCACCGCCCCGATCCAAACATTTCCTTCTGGCGTGATGGTTCCTTGGGTCGATACCACTAGATTGGGCCGTCTAATGGTATTAGCTCCACTTGCGGTTAGCTGGAATGGCCCTCCTAAAGGCCTCACCGTGGGTTTGTTGGGCCGTGTTGGGCTTGTTGGGCCCACCGTGGGCTTGTAGATCGGCTATTTTTGGCAAAGAGGTATAGGTGTAGAGGGAAAAAAGAGCAGACCAAGTAAAAAAAAAGTATAATTTACTTGAGCACCTGCCCCTCAAAATGTCTGTGCACGCCACTGCTGAAAGGTCTTTATGTTCTGTCTGTCTGTCCATTGTGTTTACAGTCAGTACTCCAGCCTGTGGTCTGTGAGCAGTAATAACCCGTCTCTGAGCCCGGCGTCTCATCAGGCCGGGGGCGGGGGGATGAGTGGGAGCCTGAGCTCTCAGTTCCTGCGGGGGTCCAGCAGCCATTATTCCAGTCTCTCTCACCCAGCAGCGGCCCCCCTCTCCTCCTCCTCTTCCGCTGGGTCCCCGCTGTATGACGGCAGCACGGCCACGGAGGTGCATCATGACACCGCCCAGTATGACACCTCCTCCTCTCCACACGGACGCCTGGCGTCGGCCTGGACGCCGGTCACCCCTCCCTCTCTCTGATGGAGGCGTCTCTCTGCTCGTGTGTGTGTGTGTGTGTGGTGGGTTTTCAGAGAGAGGTGTGACATTGTTGCATTTTGGTTTCTAGTGGTGGGAAAACAAAACGTTAATTTCAGTGAATGAACAATTTCGTTCACGGCAATGATTCGTTCAAATGATTCGTTCAAATGATCCGTTCAAATGATCCGTTCAAATGATTCGTTCAAATGATTCGTTCAAATGATTCGTTCATGTCTAGTGAAAAACAACTCAACCGCACCGCTGTCTGATTAAGATTTCAACATAATATCTTTTGATTTTTGAAAACCAAAATCAAGTTTCTGTATCTGCTTATATTAAGCATAACTGAAGGACATAGCAGTGTGCAAAAAGGTGTACAATTGACATACAGTATGTTCATAGAATGTAAGTGTAAATATGAATGCAATTCCAGTGACACATCATTATGAACTTTACAGTGTAAATAGATAAGTATTGTTTTTTTTTTTTTGTACCACAGTGAAACTGAGAAAGATTTTCTACAGATGATTTAAAACTTAAACAGAGTCAGTATTCTTCTTTGCAATGCAGATGATACACAACCATAGCCCTAACTCCATATGATCTGATGAGATGCATGAAATAAGAAGTAAAAAAGGAAATTTTTTGATGAAGATGTAACAATTAAATGTTCGTCTGCACCTGCAATAAAAATGCTTTGACTGCCGGTGTGCTCCAGTACCTTTTTGCCTCTTATTGCTACATGAGACGCACCGTGGTCTGCTTGGTACAGCTGAGGTGTGAAGAGACAACCCTTTCTGAGGTGCATGAAATGTCTGTCATAAGACTATAATATCCCCTGCACAAAAGTCAAATAACTTGCTTTGACTGAATGCAGAATAAACCAAACTACTATTCTGTGGTTTTAAAAAAACTCCAATTCAATCTTTACAATTATGTCGTTGAAAATAGAATGTAATCATGTTGCAGAAAATGTTTTAAAACTCTGAATGGTGTTTGATTCTGTTCTCTCATTGGACACACGAATCAAAAGTGTTGCTTTATCACTTAAGTGATTAATTATTTTTGTCCTGTGACAAAAGTAGCAGATCTGCAAGCTCATTCTGCTGTTGGGCTATTTTCAAAAAAACTAAAAAATAAATGGGCCTATATATAAAATATAATATTTTATCACCCAAAATACTCCCATTCTGGTCTCAGTGCACTGGGTCTCTATTCAGTATTATGATTCGATTCCATTGCATACCTCCATATACTCATAGTAGTAGTAGTAGAATTATGCTATTGATCCCAAAGAACAACATTTTCATTTTTGTTCCTATATCATGACCCTTAAGTAATATACTGCATTTGAAGATTAACAGAAATGTGCTTGTACAATTGTTGTTCATGTGTTTTGCCCTACAACATGGCACAAGGCTCATTATAACAATCACCTGCTATTTGATTATTTGATTACAAGCAGCTGTTTGCCACAGAGATGCCTGCTGCAGTGAACAATGGTAACATATCACAACATCAAACGTATGGAACAGAGTAGAGGTAAGTGACCTCTAGTTGAATGATGAACACTATTCAAAAATAGCTCATATACAAGCTCACAACGCCAAAATATTTGATAGTAGGCCTAGAACTGCTTGCTGTACCTCCTTTGTGTGTGTATTCTTCTCAATGAGTGAGGATTTACATCCATGTGCATGCAACCCACCACCATGGTGTGTGTGTGTGTGTGTGTGTGTGTGTGTGTGTGTGTGTGTGTGTGCGTGCGCGAGCGTGTGCGTGTGTGTGGAGATGCCAAGAGACCTTCCTCTTGACTGTCAGACAGGGTGAGACATGGCAGTGATTAACAATGAAGAATGGCACCTTTAATTCACATGTCCTTGTCATGATGGCTGATATTTATTTGCCATCTACTATGGTGGAACTGATTGCTGCTGGCGGCCCAAACTTCTTGAGTTCGACGCTATACGTTTACCTATGTGTCCTACAAGTTTACATATGTGTGTCCTACAAGTTTCTTTCCTTTTCCTTTTTTTTGAAAGGCAAGAAAGTAACGGTATTGTCCTCCAATAAAATAGAATTAAAGTCAATCTATAGAACCTGAACTTAAAAGCCAACATTACTTATGATGTCCACCAGGTGGCAGAAGATGCTTCCTCCAGTAATACATCTCTGACACAACTCACCAACCTCTATGTCCTATCTGACCATAAAGCAAACAAAGAAAAGGCAATGTTTTCCTTAGAATGAATGTCATAACACAAAAGATTCAACAAAATATTTTCGTTTTGTTTGTTTATCTTTTACATTAAATATCATTTTCTTATAACAGTAATTTTATATATTCACCAACAAAAACAAATGTTGTATGCATTTCAATGTGATCTTATAGATACATTTCTGAGCAGTAGGGGGGGGGGGTATTTGACTTTTTATTGCTCCTTGCCCAATCTATTCTTGCTGCATATGGTCTCTGTCGGGTGTGAGCTTGTAGATCTGCTATTACCATGAGGTGCATGCATAATCGAAGTGACCTTGATGAGGGCCCCTGTTAAGAGTCCTCAAAGTATTCTTGCTGACCAGAGAGGAAATCCTATACACAAATTGTGTTCTTTGGTTGACTTTTTTGATCACTCTTTGCCATTTTATCGCTGGAAAGATTTACCTCTAGGGTGGAACCTAGGGTAGGTCATTTCCACTTTTCTTGTTATGACTTTGTCACCCACTTTGATCGTGAAGTCGCCGGCCTTGCCGAGTTTAAAATTAGACCCAAAAATTAGACTCAAATGGTACTTTTACTTGAGTAAAACAAATCTGAGTACTTCTTCTTCCATTAGTGATTTCACCCCCCACAGGCGAATGAAGAGCCACCACAGACATGTGCATCTGCACAGACACACTGCTAATGCAATAAGGCCTGACAGACACACACACTGATGTCTACAGCATCTGACTATCAACTCAACCCTCTGAACATGCATGTCTCCCGTTTTATGGGCCATATATGCCATTTTGTGTGTGTGTGTGTGTGTGTGTGTGTGTGTGTGTGTGTGTGTGTGTGTGTGTGTGTGTGTGTGTGTGTGTGTGTGTGTGTGTGTGTGTGTGTGTGTGTGTGTGTGTGTGTGTGTGTGTGTGTGTGTGTGTGTGTGTGCGTGCGTGCGTGCGGCCAGTGATGTGAAAGATAGGCTATTGTTTGAGAAAGGGCTGCTGCTATGCACCTTATGGGCACTATGATTCAAACAGGCCAGGTTCATTATCTATGTCTATGACATCATTGGGGGCAATCACCCAACTTCCCTCCTTTAATGGACAGTAATCTTTTTTCCTCTCCAAAATAAACAAGGAGTTTGGAATTGATGGGGTTTGCTTTGTAGAAAAGGTTTTAGAACTTGCTTTGTTAAAAGGTTTTATGCAAGACATGAACATGATCAATCAAACAGACTCAGGAAACGTTTTTTTCCAAGATTATTTGAAAATAGCAGATCTACATGTTCCATTGTGAGCTTGTAGATCGGTCTATTTTCAAGTATAGATATTTAACTCACTTTGATGCTTAATTCAGTTTGCTGGGGACCCCCTGGAACCCCCCCCCCCCCCCCCCCCAAGGACCCCTGGGACCCCTTAGCCTAGTTATAGCTTAAACACATTAAATCCGGGAAAGTATGTCTGTCATTTTAGATTTCTTTGGCTATTAAAAAATAGCAGATATGCAAGCTCATAGCGCGGGTGCCGCGCTATGAGCTTGTAGATCTGCTATTTTTTGAAAAATCGTGAAAATGAGTGCAAATCTTTGAATATATATTTAAAAGATATATATATATTTAAAGATTGTTAACATAAAAAACAAAAAATTCTTTGAAGGGGAGACATTGCTATTGGCGCAATATGTATCATGTTATAGATATAGAAAGATGGAGGGAACATTCGTCATAACATTATATGTCACACTTGAGGGCACACTATAGCACACATTATACCTGTGGTGGAAAAAGTACTCACATGCTTTACTTAAGTAAAAGTATCAATACTGCAATGTAGGCAATAGGCATACTCTGTAAAAGTCAGGAATTCAAAATGTACTTGAGTAAATGTACAAAAGTGTTGGCATCAAAATTAAAGAACCAAAAATAAAAGTATGCATTGTGCAGAATGACAAGTTCTCAAATGTATAATGTATAAAAAATCTTTTGAAAATAGCAGATCTACAAGCTCACAATGTGTTGCCTAGCGACGCATTGTGAGCTTGTAGATCTGCTATATTTTCAAATGGCCGAAAAACAGGGCTCAAGTGGTTAATGCGTGTTTTATAATAATAATTAAAATCTACAAAGTAAAGTTTTCAAATAGCCAAATAGCAGTGGAGTAAAAGTATAATATTTGTCTCTGAGATGTATAGTGGAGTTCACTGGAGAAGCCCCAAGTTCTCCCACACAACTATCCTTCTCCGTTCTCTACACTGGCTCCCCGTAGCAGCTCGGATCCAGTTTAAAACCCTGGTGCTAGCCTATAGGGCAGTGAAAGGAACAGCTCCTTCCTACCTCCGGGCTATGGTTGATGCCTACACCCCTGCCCGACCACTTTGGTCTGCCACCTCGGGGCGACTGATTGCCTCGTCACTCAGGGGTCCTTCTGGTCGATCGACACGGTCACGACTTTTTTCTGTTCTGGCCCCACAGTGGTGGAATGAACTTCCCAGCACTGATGTCAGGACAGCAGAGTCACTGCCCATCTTTCGCCGCAGGCTGAAAACCCACCTCTTCAGGAAACACTACCCTTCCTCTTTGCCTGGCCTACTTGTTGTTAACTAGTTGTAGAACTCTTGTTTTAGTTTTGTATTGTTTTATTGGATCTTGTTTAGTCGATCCACTTATTTGTCTGAGCTCGTGCTCATTTGATTTTGCTATTTTGTCT
Source organism: Gymnoscopelus microlampas (assembly GCF_963454915.1). Lineage (NCBI taxonomy): Eukaryota > Metazoa > Chordata > Actinopteri > Myctophiformes > Myctophidae > Gymnoscopelus > Gymnoscopelus microlampas. The sequence continues at coordinate 45,517,701 of NC_139950.1, forward strand.
CATCTGTTTAGGAAAGTAGGTAGCTGATATATTGCACTTTTACCTTAGCGCTAGGTAATGTAATGAAGTAAAAGTATTGAAATTTGGAAATACTCCAGTAAAGTAAAAAATACCTCAAAATTGTACATATAAGCATACACCACTGCACATTACATGTGCACTTTAGCCCAAACTTTAAGACAGGAAAGATAACGGGACGTCCAGTTCTGCAACAAACCTAAAAAGCCTGGAAGGCAGACAGAGGGTATTTCTCTGTGTCTAATAATCCATTATGATCCTGTTGGAGAAAAAAAGAAAAAGCTCCTTCTGTTGAAGCAGCATTGACGCAAGCAGCTGATGACGTCAGTAGCTGCAGTGAATGAGGGACGGGAGGGGAGGGCAGTGTTGCCAGGTTTTGTGAGAGAAATAAGCAACCAAGTCTAGGAGGAGAACAAGCCAAAAAGAAGCAACATGAGCAATTTAAGCTATGCTGCTATGCATTGGCTCCTTGAAAATAGCGATCTACAAGTCGCTTATAATAAGCGGACATGGAGGGAGGGAGGGAGAGAGAGAGAGAGAGAGAGAGAGAGAGAGAGAGAGAGAGAGAGAGAGAGAGAGAGAGAGAGAGAGAGAGAGAGAGAGAGAGAGAGAGAGAGAGAGAGAGAGAGAGAGAGAGAGAGAGAGAGAAGCGTGTTTGCCTTCACAAACCAGCGCCAACGAGCGTCACTGGCCGGTGTTGCCATGTCCGCCTATTATAAGCGACTTTGGACTTCTTTTTTGTAAAGTTGCTTGTTTATTTGGGCTTCTTTTGGGCTTGTTTATTTGGCCTTGTTTCCTAATGTTGTTTTTACCAGAGGTTCTTAAACGTTTCATGTCAAGGACACCCAAATTAACATGTATTTGTCCACAGGCAGCCCCCCCCATTTGAAAATATTTTGTGCCAGGGATTTGTGTTGTAAAAAGGTTCCACAATGTATTACAGCAGATAGTTGCTCCTTTTCATAGACCTGAATGCTTATTTCTCTCGCAGAATCTGGCAACCCTGGGGGGGAGCGTGTTTGCCTTCACAAAGCAGCGCCAACGAGCGTCACTGGAAGGCTGATGCTGAAACTGACACGCGTAAAAGCATGTCTTCTCTTCTCTCTGCTAAACAAAGATTTGCTTTCAACCTCAAAACTAGGCTATAGGCTATATCATCCAAACATTTTGTTCTTCTTTTTTTGCTTGAATTGGCATGACAGACTATTTAAGACAGGGGTCTTCAACGTTTTCAGGCCAAGGACCCCCTAGCTGAGAGAGAGAGATGAAGCAGGACCCCCTCTATTGTATAAAATTGTGTTTCAGATTCAACATTTTTTGTTTAGGTGGTCTGCTCTTTTTTCCCTCTACACCTATACCTCTTTGCCAAAAATAGCAGATCTACAAGCTCACAAGGCCTCGCAGCGCGAGGCGTTGTGAGCTTGTAGATCTGCTATTTTTGGCTAAAGTTCTCCTCAGAAAAGGGATGCTAGGGTTCAAGTGGTTAATGTAAAATAAAAAATCATATCACACAAAGATTTGGTGGACCCCTTGTAATAACTCTGAGGACCCCCTAGGGGTCCCAGACCCCCTGTTGAAGACCCCTGATTTAAGATGAGCGGCATTGAAAACGAACCCAGATGATGATGTAGTAATTGGAATATGATCCACTGGCGCTGCTGGGTGCGATCATAAATAAATGAGTAGGCTATGAGAGGAGGGGGGGGGGGGCTTTAATTAGCTCAACAGGTGTCATTTACCTGGCTGAGAAAGCATTTACTTTCTCCTGCCCGCGACATGCGGTCAGGAGAAAGTAAATACCTTTAAATGCTTAAACCCCAGCATCCAACAGAAAAGACACTAGTAAACAGCCCTGAGGGACTCCACTCTACCATATGGGGTTTAAGTGTTTAAACGTTATTTTCAAATATTCCTCATCTTCAGCCTGGGCTTTATACATATGCCTTGCAAACTGCAGTTTTTTTTTTTTTATCAAGTCGGTCCCTGAATATTGTAAGATTGGAGTGTTCTCAACATTTTCCTATGTTTAGTATCCTGTGTGCATGTGATCCTATATTTGTAACGGACCTACGGTCTGTGAGAGTGCAGTTCAGTGCACAAATGGGTCAAGTAAAACGACGGGTCAAAGTACAATGATATGATATGATATCACTGTAATCACTCAGACAGACTCAGGACTGTACAGACAGTGTGTGTGTGCCTCATGTATCCTGATCCTGTCTCTCCGGGCTGAGGGAGGAGGACAAGAAATACGCACGGACACAATTGTAAGCCAAGCTGATTGCGTCATCGCCCCCTCCACCAGGCACAGAGGAACTGCCAGTGATACTCCTGTTGGCACCATTATTTACAGCATTATTTACAGCAGATTCTCAAGTTGCACTCTGCAGCTTCCAACTGAAAAAGAGAAAGCGTGCAGACAGACAGACAGACAGACAGACAGACAGACAGACAGACAGACAGACAGACAGACAGACAGACAGACAGACAGACAGACAGGTAAAGAACAGTTTCGTCAGGGACGTGCACAGATAGACTCTAGGTGGTGCTCGAGCACCTGCCCTTTGCCCTCTTGACCAGAAGTGCCCTTTTGAAAAAAGTCAGTTTACAGCAGGGATCTTCAACAGGGGGTCCGGGACCCCTAGGGGGTCCTCAGAGTTACTACAGGGGGTCCGCCCCTAGCATCCCTTTTCTGAGGAGAACTTTAGCCAAAAATAGCAGATCTACAAGGCGTTGTGGGCTTGTAGATCGGCTATTTTTGGCAAAGAGGTATAGATGTAGAGGGAAAAAAGAGCAGACCAAGTAAACACAAAAAAGTATAATTTACTTGAGCACCTGCCCCTCAAAATGTCTGTGCACGCCACTGAGTTTTGTCCTGTGCGTTGGGTCGATGTGTTTCTCCTTAGCAACCGGTTTATTAGGAAGACGTTTGAGGATCAGTGTCAGACACAAGTAGAGTGTTCCCCATCCATCCATCCAGACCCACCATGGTGTTTGTTGTATCTATAGTTTGTTCACAGCGTGTCCAGTAGCACTGTTTCCCAAACAGTGGGTTGGGACCCATCTTTGGGTCGCGGACCAATTTTTATGGGTCACCAGTAAATGTCAAAACATAAAAAAATGAATAAATAAAGGTTTTCATGAATAAATGAAAGGATTTTCCTAAAGAATTAGTATTGTTTTTAATTGAAAGAAATTCCATAAATTAGAAAACAATGTTTTAAGAACTAGTGAAAATAGCCGATCTACATCCTCACAACCTTGTAGATCTGCTATTTTCACTAGTTTGGGTACCGGGGCTTAATTTCTCTTCATGGGTCTTGATCTTCATGGCTCTTGAGCTAAAACGTTTGGAAACCACTGCAGTAGGCTATAGGACCACACTGATGGAGGATGAGGAGGTTCACCAGAGCTAATATGTTCTCTCCCTTCTTCTTCACAGATGTTGCCGACAAAGCATTCGCTGCCTTGGCGTGTGGTCTCCTCCTTTGTGCCATGATGATGATGATGATGTTACCAAGGATGATGATCATCTCCACCATGCACCTCTGGAGTCTGGTGTAGCCTATAGTCGCAGCCTCAGGACCACCGGTGACCTCCCAGGGCAGGAGGAGGAGAGTTTAGAGCAGTCAGTGGTTCCCAAACTTTTTATCTCAAGTCCCAAAAGAGAAGCTAGACGTTTGCCCGGTACCCAAACCCAAACTAGTGAAAATAGCAGATCTACAAGCTCACAACCCGTCGCTTCGCGCCGCGTTGCGAGCTTGTAGATCGGCTATATTCACTCCTTCTCATTAATTTGTTTTCTGATTTATGGAATGTATTTTAATTACAAAAAATAAATACAATAAATAGAAAAATCATTGAAATATTTTTTATTCAGGAAAAAAAAATGCATTTTTGGGGCATTATATATATTTTTTACTTTTTGAAATTTACTCGTGACCCATAAAAATGTGTCCGCGACCCACAAATGGGTCCCGACCCACTGTTTGTCAAACAGCAGCAGTTCAGACAGAGCTCGTTTACTTTGTAGGCACGCTCTCTCTCTCTCTCTCTCTCTCTCTCTCTCTCTCTCTCTCTCTCTCTCTCTCTCCAAAAGGTTCCCGTTGTGACGGCTGTGCGTCATGAATGATCTGCCCCCCGATCAGACTTACAGCCTGTCTGACGTCGCCAAGAAATATCTGTCTATTCAAGCAACAAACAACAATCAGAAGAACTGAGCATTTCAAATTGACCCCCCCCGCGCCCTCCCCACCTTTATGAACAAAATCGTACGTACAGGATTGATGACGATCGGACCTTTAATATCGGACAGACGTGGAGGATATATCAACAAGTTGTTGCCAGTTGTCTCTGTGCGTAATTCCCCAGGAAAGGATCATCCTCCAGTCGACACACGTGATCAATCAGCAAACAGATCTCTGCAGAAAATGTTTTTTCGTCTTCATATTTTGATCAACCAGAACCAACTCTAAAGCCCTTTCTTTCCATCTCTGAAATAGACATCTCTTACGTTGTTCAACCACCGCAGTAACTTTACGCGCACGCAGCAGATCTCACAGCACGCTGGATTAGAAAGAGAGGACGTTGCAAGCAGATAGAAGAAAGACATCTGAATGAATGGGACTGCGATCTATTCGTATTATTTCTCTTCTACTCCCATCCCTCCTCTACCAGTTGCATGTGTCGTCTATCCCGCCGGCTGAGTGTGTCTTGCTGTGTGAACGCCTCCTCAGTGAGCGCTGGGTCTATTATAGCGGCGGTGGACGCACCGCCGCCGCCGTCCGTCAGAAAGAGGCATCAAGCGGCGCCGCGGCAAATGTCGAAGAAACGGAAAAGTCCTCCAGACGACAAGGGCGTCGAGGACCTGATCCACCAACACCAGGCTGCAGGATGCAGTGATCCTCCCCCAGGTAAGAGTAACTGACTGCATCTGCATGGGGAACCGGGCCAAAATGGCCAGTTGTGTAAAGTAACTAAGTACATTTACTCAAGTAGGCTGCTGTAGGCTACTTGAGTGTGCAATTTTATTTTCCCCCCCTTTTTTTGAAAAACCTTACTGGTGTATTTCCAATTTTAAGTACTTTTACTTCTACTCCATTACATCTCAGAGGCAAATATTGTACTTTTACTGCACTGCAATTATTTGAAAACTTTAGTTATAGGCCTTTGTAGATTTTGATTATTATTACGAAACGTTACGTTAACCACTTCAGCCCTATATACATTTCGGCCATTTGAAAATAGCAGATCTACAAGCTCACAATGCATCACATTGTGAGCTTGTAGATCTGCTATTTTCCAAAGATTTTTTATACATTTCAATTCATACAACTGAAAACTTGTGAAATGTGACATTCTGCATAATGAGTAGGCTATACTTTCTACTTTTGGTACTTTGTTTTATGTACATGTTGATACCAATACTTTCTATACTTTTACTTAAGTAAATGTTGAATTCCGGACTTTCACTTGTAACAGAGTATTTCTACTTCAGAGTGAAAGAGTACTTTTTCCACCACTGAAAATGGCAGGCTGGAAAAAGTTGATTAGTGCAGGTATGTGGAATCCAGACAATGTAGGTAGTCCCCTGGGACTCCTCTGAAAACCCTTACACAGCATATGGTATTTTTCTAGGCCAGGCCAGGGGTCTTCAACATTATTCAGGCCAAGGTCCCCTTAGCTGAGAGTCACAGATGAAGCAGGGACCCCCAGAGGGACCCCACTACATATTGTATAATACAATAGATTTCATAGACGGCTTGTTTGACAGCACATTAGCTGTTTTCTCTAGTAATTCAATGTTAACCCATTCAGACCTGAGGCCCGTTCTACAAATGTCTTCTAAATCCCAACAGTTTTCTGAAACACTTCTGTTGCTATAATATCCGTGGTTCCCAAACGTTTTCATGTCAAGGACCACCCAAAATTATATGTATTTGGCTGCGGACCCCCATCTGTCTAAATACCTTCAACGTTTTTGAAGGTATTTAGACAGTGAGACATAGGATTTTACAGTGAGTGTAGGATATATCAAATGGGGGTCTGTGGCCTAATGCGTATGAAACTGGGGGGTCCTTGAAATGAAAAAAAGGTTGACTATCACCTTTCAGTTTCACTGGTCTAGGCTATAAGGCTTGATGGAGATAAAAGACCATCAGATTCTTTTAAACCCAATATTAACCAGAGTCGACACCGAAAAGGACACGTGAGGCAAAACGGGATGTCAATCGAGTCAATTCTGTGCTACTGAGAGAGCACACACGAGGCAGTACAATTCACAGCAAAAACCTTCTCTCTCTGGCCATACAATAAGATATAATAGCTCTTATAGATGAACATCAGGACGTTGGACATAATGTGGTGTCAGTCCATAGGTTGAAACAAATGACACTTCGTATGGTGATTTATCAGATGTCCAGACGTCAGGGGTGTCACAATAGTCACAATAATAAGTTGTTGTTCTCATATTTCTGTGGCCTTCTGTGGTCCAGGCACAGGCCGTTCCTTTGGTGTCATACAGAAGACGTGCCCAATTCATCTTTGTCAGAGGGCGACAGCTGATAACAGGATTAGTTATCAAGTAGTTACATACTGAAGTCATACAGATGGGTCATCATGGACATTCAACACCAGTGTTGATTTCGTCGACTAAAACTATGACGAAAAATGTTAGTCGACTACCTTTTTTCACTGACGAAAACTAAATAAAAACTAGATAAAAACTAAGCTATGATGACTAAAACTAAGACTAAATATATTGACAATTTCGTCAACAAATAAAAACTAGACTAAAATGTTAGTGAGGGACTAGTGGAGAAGAGATCCAGTAGAACTAAAAGACAAGTCATTTTATGTTTGTTTGCGCTCGGGTGTTGTGCTCTGAAAATAGCAGATCTACAAGCTCACAACGCGTTGCAGCGCGACGCGTTGTGAGCTTGTAGATCTACTATTTTCAGCATGCAACCAAGTGTAAAATCAGCCATTATGACGCCATCAAGGCACCACCAAAATACATTTTAGTCAACTAAATCAACTGTAGATTTAGTCAACTATAACCTTGATATTTAGTCGACTGAAACTAGACAAAAACGAAAACATTTCAGATGACTAAAATATGACATAAAACTAAATGGAATTTGATTCAAAAGACTATGACTAAAACTAAATCAAAATTTGCTGTCAAAATCAACACTGTTCAACACATAATTTGACATTAAATCACAAAGCGTTACCCAAGGCAACTTTATTGATTGAAAACTATTGCTAAAATAGACCGATCAGGGCTATTCAGTCAATAGTTAGAGGTATGAAAGTAATTTCAAGATTTCCAGCATAATCTTTCATGCCAAGTGGAAGCGAGTGGCCTTTTATGGTGAAATACAGTATACCTACATAGTAATGGCACTGGCACAGGGTTATTGAACAGCTCTCATGATGAGGTTGCTCCTCTGATATGCACCGTGTGGCCAGGTGATCAAACCAGCTGAAAGGGTCGGGTAAAGCCTTTCACCTGCATGGTTGAACTTGAAATATATCCATTCACCTCTTCCAAAAGCCAGCTTCTGAATTACCTTTGCTTTGTGGTGTTGTGGCCATTAGTTATAGTTGTCAAATAGGGCCCAGGATTATTCTTTATTCATAAATATGAGGCCATGGGAAGAGATTCCATTTTATATAGAGCAGTGGTTCTCAAACTTTATCATGTCAAGGACCCCCAAATTAACACTTATTAGCCCGCGGACCCCCATTTGAAAAGATATGCCAGGGACCCCCAATAAGGGACGATTTTTACGGCTCTAGCAGTGATTCTTGACATGCATTAGGCTACGGACCCCCATTTAATGGCATTTATATCTCTGGGACCCCAATTCATATGTAAAATCAATGTTAATTTAACTCTGAGAGTGTCCAAATGGAACCAAATGGACCCTAACGGGTCCATTTGGTTCCATTTGGACACTCTCAGAGTTACAGACCCATAAGGGTTCATTTGGTTCCTATCCATCATTTAGCCGGGGACCCCCTGGAACCCCCTCAAGTACCCCTGGGGGTCCCTGGACCCCACTTTGAGAACCAATGATATAGAGGACATGGTCATCCTTATAGTTGCACAAATGGACCTTATAAGAATTTAAATAGGTCGTCATGGCTGGGATTCTGTGGTTACTCCCCATAATTGCATCATGTTGCATCAGATTATGGCAAATTTACAGGCACTTATGAAACACAATTTCTTTCTCATGTGGGTCTTTGTTAAGTCCCCATGAGTACTTCACCTTGTGTATCTTTTTTCAAATGTTCTTTTCAAGCTCTCTCAGTGTATGATTTCAATACCTTATATCTGATGACCGAAGCTTACAACTCATATATTCTTAATTTGAGCCTTATGATAGGGTGACTCCTGTACTATGAAACCTAAACAGTTACACCACTAAAACCTTCTGAATTGTGCGTTGGAGCTGCTCTCTAATGCAGTGGTTCTCAACCTTTTTCAGGCCGTGACCCCCCAAAATAATCGTATTTGAACTGGGGACCCCCCACCCTGATAAACACTTGGAATGTAGGAGAACAGGCATTCCATTTAGTTTGACTTCCACAGATAAATACCGTGAAAATAGCAGATCTACAAGCTCACAACGCCTCGCAACACGAGGCGTTGTGAGCTTGTACATCTTCTATTTTCAAAATGTTCTGCCTCTTTCTTATATTATTATATTAAAACATATTAAAAAATCAGTATAGTTTGTTGATGACTTTTGAGGCAGTACTGGTCTTTTTTGTTTTCTTCTTTTTTCTTCTATAAATCCTTTTATTGGAGAACAGTTTTAACATTCAGCCATTAAATAATACACCTCTCCATAGGTAAAAAAAACAACAACAAGATATTGACAACAAAATAATATCAGGTCACTTCACTGTCATATGGTGACCCCCCCAAAAACATCATGTGGAGGTCCCGACCCACAGGTTGAGAACCACTGAATCTAATATACAAATGGCCCTTGTGTGGTCTAACCGGTCCTGTAGAGTTGTTGTGTTGCACACAAACATGTGACCCGTGTGTGTTGGTGTCAGGACTGTTGGCTCTGTGTGATTCTGGGTCGGAGCCCAAACCAGAGTTTCCCTTGGCTAACGCAGGAAGGAGAATGGGGTACTTCCTTCTCCTGCGGCGTCTGGCATCTGTCACTGCCGAGGGGGGTGCGTTCTCTAACCCGCCTGGTTCCCATGCAAACACTGGGTCGGGACCAGTGTTGTTGGGCAGTAACAAGTTACTTTTAATATATTACTGTAATATTAGTATTTCACCCAGTAACGAGTAGTGGAAGGTATTACTCTTCCAAAACAGTAATATTATAACATATTACTATGTAAAAAGAATTGTACATATTATATATTACTCAGGTTTTGTTGGCTGCCATTGCATTTAAAAGGTCAAGAGAGAGATTGCTGCTTTATTCAGCTATCTATAAAATCTATTTAGCTACAACCTTTTCATGTCAAGGACCCCCAAAATTATAAGTATTTGGGCCACGGACCCCCATCTGAACATATTTTGTTCCAGGGACCCCCAGAGGTCAAGAGAGAGATTGCTGCTTTATTCAGCTATCTATAAAATCTATTTAGCTACAACCTTTTCATGTCAAGGACCCCCAAAATTATAAGTATTTGGGCCACGGACCCCCATCTGAACATATTTTGTTTTTTACACAGATACATATATGTATATATATATTTTTTGTTTTTTGAGTGGACAAAAAAGGCAGACAAATCCAGCATGAAGCTGAAGAAAAACAAAGAAAAAAGAATGTCTTTAATATTCTCAAGCATATTTGACTTAATCAAACGGCAGCTGGAATAGAAAGGCGGCAGCATTTGGTGAAGTTGCTTCGTGATGTGATGTGAATACGACGCAGCTATTGCACAGCCTCTGAAAACAGACTCATCCGACGTGCACTCTCTCTCTCTGTCTGTCTCTCTCTCTCTCTCTCTCTCTCTCTCTCTCTCTCTCTCTCTCTCTCTCTCTCTCTCTCTCTGTGCCTCATTCTCGGTTTGCCTTCCCCAAGTGCATCAGGCTTGTGTTTTGTCATGGAGGTCGTTTTTGTTCGCTACCACCATATCCATGGCCCAGGGGCCCATCAGGCAGGAGAGGAGGCATAGAAATGGGGGCATTGAGATTCATATCAGGACCACAAAGCGGGTTATTGTCTCGGCCTCTCGGTGTGCGGCCTGGACGTGTCGATTAGGGAGAGCCACTCCTGCACACAGGTCTGCTCCCCTGGTGTCCCCCCCCCCCCCCGTCCTGCACTGTGGCCACCGTAGAGTAGACCTGCGGTCACACAGCAGAATATCAACCACCATGCCTGGAGCACATACTACTACGTATACAATCTACAGTTGATTTAGTCGACTAAAATGTGTTTTGGCGGTGCCTTGATGGCGTTGTATGGCTGACTTTTTTACACTTGGTTACATGCTGAAAATAGCAGATCTACAAGCTCACAACGCGTCGCGAGCTTGTAGATCTGCTATGTTCAGAGCGCAACACCCGAGCGCAACCAAACATAAAATGACTTGTCTTTTAGTTCTACTGGATCTCTTCTCCACTTGTCCCTCACTAACATTTTAGTCTAGTTTTTATTTGTTGACGAAATTGTCAATATATTTAGTCTTAGTTTTAGTCATCATAGCTTAGTTTTTATTTGGTTTTTATTTTGTTTTCGTCAGTGAAAAAAGGTAGTCGACGAAATGTTTTCGTCATAGTTTTAGTCAACACTGGTTTGCGGTGAATGAGCCGGTATCCCTGAAGCATCCTGGAAGATTTCGGGATTCTTTCATTTTTGTACTTATGGGTAAAGCTTTACTCTCTCAGCTCAATTAGTGCTGAGAATGTGAATCTGTTTCACCAGGCTAATAAATCATAATAATCCCAAGCACGACCTATAGCATTAATCACGCCACGCTTCTGTGATGCACCGGAAATGAAAGGAGGAGGGTCTTAATTTGAGGGATGGAAACTGTAATTATCAGGTCTTCATTATTTTGTAGCTAATTTACATAAACCCCCAGATATGCTGTGAAAGCCTGAGTGTTCAAACTGGGGTATTTTTGGGATAGAAGAGAGGTAGGGGAGACCAAAAACACACAAAAAAGAAGGAAAAGTTAAAATGCATGGTGTAGTCCCTTTAAGTCTCGTCTGAATAAGAGCGTCTGCTAAATGCTGAAATAAAAAAATCGTATTAGGTTAATTCAGTCCTGAGAATACTCAGTGGCTCATAAATGTGGGCTATGTGATAATAGCTCAAGTAGAGCAAAACAGGCAAACTCTCACGATGTATAATAATAATAATAATAATCATCATCGGTTGAAAATGTTACCAGAAGTGGAGTAAAAAAAACAGAATAAGATAAGGATCTGCATTGTAAATACTGTTTGCCGACGGCATAGTCAAATGGTTCTCAGATTCTTGCCTCCCTGATCCTGCCAGAGCATTTCTTTGCCTCTCTTGCCCCTGTCTCTCCTCTCCAAGTCTCCTGTCTCCTCTCCTAGCCTCCTGTCTCCTCTCCTATAGCCTTCCTACAGTCACAAGAAAAAGGCTGAATGACAGTGAGGGCAGTGGTGTAAAGTAACTAAGTACATTTACTCAAGCACTGTACTTAAGTAAAATCTTTAGGTATTTGTACTTTACTTGAGTATTTCCAATTTCCAATACTTTTACTTCTACTCCACTACATATCAGAGGCAAATATATTTTTACTCCACTACAATTATTTGAAAACTTGAGTTACTAGTTACTTTGTAGATTTTGATTATTATTACAAATATATTTCGGCCATTTGAAAATAGCCGATCTACAAGCTCACAAGAGCTGCTATTTTCAAAAGATTTTTATGTATTTTATACACTTGAAAACTTGTGAAATGGGACATTCTGCATAATGAGTACTTTCTACTTTTGGTACATTTTGATACCAATACTTTTGTACTTTTACTTAAGTAAATTTTGAGTTCCAGACTTTTGCTTGTAACAGAGTACTTCTACATTGCAGTATTGATACTTTTACTTAAGTAAAAAACTTGACTAAAACTACTTTTTTTTCCACCACTGTCTAAAACAATAGTGAGGGCACGGTCACACTGCACTTTTGTTCTACCTATGGGGCGGAATCCAATGGGAATGGCGTGGTTTGATGGTCTTGCGCATTGTTCCGCGTGTTGCGCACACCTTGGGTTTATGCCAGAGGTGGGCAACTTTGATGATAGAGAGGGCCACTATATTTCCACACTCACTCCAGAGGGCCACATACTTTCGGCCCATTCTATGTCACAAAAAAGTAGCAAAAATAGCCGATCTACAAGCTCAACTGCGACGCGTTTTGAGCTTGTAGATCTGCTATTTTTGCTACTTTTGGATTGGAATCCTGAATTAGTTTTTGCTATTTTTGAATTGGAATCCTGAAAAGTAACATTTTTATGTGCATGTAGTTATACTTATGTTATCTTTATGAACTTAATACAAATACATTGGACATAAAAAAGACAGTAGAATTTGTATTCTAGTCATTTAAGCTACTATTGTAAGTAATTAAAGCGGGTCATGTTTGCATGTTTGGATTTGTAACAGCTGAAATCCATAATATATCAGTATTCCGATATTAACCTGCGGGCCGCATTAAGTGAGGGTGGGGGCCGCATGTGGCCCCCGGGCCGCCAGTTGCCCATGTATGGTTTATGCGCTCTGTACGCCTGCTGGTACATGCCATACAATACTGTCTGCAAATAACAGTAACAGTGCCCTTCAACAGTGCCCAGTGCCCTGACGCTCTCAACCTCATTAACAATACATTATGGAGTGGCATCATGAAGTGGCACGGCATTCACAAGAAGAACAAAAAAGGCAATGTTCTGGCTCCGGAAAAAAGGCTCTGTTTGTTCACGGCCAGTTTAGAGTTTCCCCTCTTACTTAGCATTCCCCATAATACCGTTTATAATTAACTGCCGAGGATCAAGTTTCAGTACTAGTGGATTGCTTTGTCGTAATGGATTTAACTGAGGAACTGTCTAACCTTATACTCTCTGGTATTGGTGTAAAGTAATTATGAACATTTACTCAAGTGCTGTACTTAAGTACAATTTGTGCGTTGTGTGTGCGTGAGTGCGTGAGTGTGTATTTGGTTATTTGGTTATTTGGTTATTTGATTATTTGGTTATTTGGTTATTTGGTTATTTGGTTATTTAGCTATTCGCTCGCGCGATTTCCGTTTTTTTTTTTTGACCTCCTGGTCAACATGTGACCAGGAAGTCACATGTTGCTGCTGGTGGCCGGGATATAATACAAGAATGCCTCGTCCCAAAACACACTCGCCCCGGGTATATCCGGCGGCCTCGGTCGGCGAAAAAAATGGGGGCGAGTGTGTTTTGGGGCGACGAATCTTTGATTTGCGGGACATTGTTCCGTTTGTGCGGGACGCGGGACAGACGGTCCAATTTCGGGACTGTCCCGCGAGATTCGGGACGGGTGGTCACCCTAATTGGAGCTATTGTCAGCTGTTCTTATCAATGATGGACAAAACTCCACTTGAGCTGGATTGGGCTAAAGTGGTGATAATATAATGGACACATGCAAGTATCTGACAATATATAAAGTCACAATACTAACTTTGATGAGGCAGTATTGCTTTGTTTTAAAAAAATATAAGGATTTCTTCATTTCCTGAGAATTTTATATTGAGTTTTTTTATTTCCTGACAAATGAGCATTTTGGAGTTAGCTGGTTTCTGCCCGTTAGCAGAAAATGGTTTTAAAAAATAGTTTTTTGTTAAAGCAAAAAATATCACATACCCTACTTTTCAGTTAAATGCTAAATGCAGGATTTGAACTTGTAACAAAGTATATATTGCTACTTTTATTGAAGTCCAAAATGGGAGAACTTCTTCCAGCAGTGCTGGCCTGGCTTTCCCGCGGTGTGGTGCAGCATGTGTGTGTCTTTAGCTTGGCTGTGTGTGTGTGGTGCAGCATGTGTGTGTCCTTAGCTTGGCTGTGTGTGTGTGTGTGGTGCAGCATGTGTGTGTCCTTAGCTTGGCTGTGTGTGTGCATGCAGCATGTGTGTGTCTTTAGCTTGGCGTGGTGCCCAGGATGCTCAAAGACTGTGGGAGAGCAGAAGGAGCGCGCCGGCCTCTGTTTGCCACTCGCTTGACGTCACCACGTTTGGCCAAAGGCTCAGACTGCTTAGTACTAAAACCACATGCAAGTTTTGCATGCGCACGCACGCACGCACGCACACATGTGCGCATAAACAGGCACACACACACACACGCACACGCACACGCACACGCACACGCACACACACACACCTTTGCACGCACACACATAGGCTAACTTTTGGGGGCATTGCATTGACTTACATTCATTCCATATCTCCTTACCCTTTTGCTGAATGTTTTATGTAAATCACATTGAATTGCCTTGTTGTTGAAATGTCTAAAAACAAATGGCTGCCTTGCCTTGCCTTGCACTAACTTGCCCTAACCTGAAAGTTAAATCACATTGGGGACACAAATCTTGTCCCCAATTTGTCATACCATCCCCAAACAACTGGTTTGTCCAAAATATGTCCTGACATTAGACCACCGGCCCCCACGGTTATAAAGACATTTTACCATTCAAAAATACCACTTAACTTAAAAAACAAAACACTTAATGCAAGAACTGTGTTCCAAAAAATGTAATAAAAACAATTAGCCCAGGTCGTCTCTCAGGGAGGGGTGTGTGTGTGTGTGTGTGTGTGTGTGTGTGTGTGTGTGTGTGTGTGTGTGTGTGTGTTTGTGTGTGTGTGTGTGTGCGTGTGCGTGTGTGCGTGCGTGCGTGCGTGTGTATTTGGTTATTTGGTTATTTGGTTATTTAGCTATTCATTGTATTTGTATAATGTCTGTAGTCTTGTATTTTCCTTACTTTCCTTATTTTGCCTTACTTTGCTGGTGTCCGTTTATGCTTGGTCACCATGTGAGTAAAATGCCTGGACTCTTTTTATTTGTGCTTTTGTGGCTTTTATATCAAGTGATAAAAAGCAGTCAATGGGATCTTTGAATGGTAACATTTCTTTGTGACCCAGCGGGCTGTGGCTTCTGTCTTCTGTCCAAAACCTCTTTCAAGAATATTTGCATCAATAGAATAGAATAGAATGGAATACTTTATTGGCAACAGTTAAAAGCGCCAAAATGGATTAAGCACAAAAAAGCCGAAGCTTGCTGGTCCACCCATTTATATCAAGTCAATATTATAACAACAGCAGCAGCCAATGTCCTCCTTTGTGATCAACATGAGTAGTATTACTGAGCTCCTGAATCAGATTCATTATGCTTGACTTGTACAGGGACACCACATAGTGGAGTACCTTTGAACTGCAGGTCACAAAGAACTGGATTGTTAAATTGTTATTAAAATATATTATTAAAATATCTGCAATTCGTAATGTTTGCCATTTTGTTACTCATAGTTACTTTGTAGATTTTGATTATTATTACAAAACATGCATTAACCACTTAGCCCTATGCATACCTAGGCTATTTGAAAATAGCCGATTTACAAGCTCACAACTCATTTTGCAGAATGTCCCATTTCACAATTTTCCAAATGCATAAAAATTGCTTTGAAAATAGCCGATTTACAAGCTCACAACGCATCGCAAAGCGACGCGTTGTGAGCTTGTAGATCTGCTTGTGAGCTTGTAGATCTGCTATATGCATACGGCTAAGTGGTTAAAGCATGTTTTCTAATAATAATCAAAATCTACAAAGTAACTAGTAACTAACGTTTCCAAATAATTGTAGTGGAGTAAAAGTTCAATATTTGCCTCTGAGATGTAGTGGAGTAGAAGTAAAAGTACTGAAAATTGGAAATACTCCAGACAGTAAAATAAGAATACCTCCAAATTGTACAGTACTTGAGTAAATGTACTTAGTTACTTTCCACCACTGCTCATTTGAATAAAACACAAAATCATCATTTGTATTTTCTCTTAATTTGTCCATAGTTTGTTGATGCTTTACCTCCGTTACAAACACAAGGTGGAGCCAAATAATAAGTCAGAGGAAAACCAAGGTATTAAATCACTGCACAGTTGATTACAAACATCTTTGGTTTGAACATTTGAATAAAAGAAGTTGACTTAATTCTGTCATCAACTGCATGCTTTTGAGCAGGCCAGGGGTTCTTAAAGTGGGGGTCCGGGGGACTCAAAATCAGTTTAACCACTTTAACCCTACTACAGTATATAGGCCTACATTGGCCGATCTACAAGCTCACAAATGTGAAATATGTGGGATGTGTTTTGAAACATTTTAACAAAACAAATCTTGTATGGGGGTCCCTTTTCAGATGGGGGTCTGCGGCCACATATGTTTTAATTTGGGGGTCCTTGACATAAAAAAGTGACCACTGACATATAGGCTATTTACTGACTGACTATATTCATAGAGACAGAATATCATTTTTTATTTGAGAATTGTCAAAAGAGGTTTTAACACCATTTTCTGTAGATGTAGAAGAGATGACACTGACCTTTGACCACAGTCATATAGTAGATTTGATCATGTTACATTTTATTGATTGAATTCATTGGTAGATTTTCTTGACTGTTAACATTTCAACTTACTTTTACATTATATTATTTGTGTGTGTGTGTGTGTGTGTGTGTGTGTGTGTGTGTGTGTGTGTGTGTGTGTGTGTGTGTGTGTGTGTGTGTGTGTGTGTGTGTGTGTGTGTGTGTGTGTGTGTCAGGGTGTGTATACATGCAGGGTGCATTTTCTTAACCACTTAATCCCTATATATTGTACTTCTTTTGTTGCATTGCAATGGGTTGTAAGCTTGTAGATCAGATATTTTTTAATTAACTAGACATATCAGACAGTGATCATAACAATGATAATAAGGGTAATAATAATAATAATAATAATAATAATAATAATAATACATGTTAATTATAATGCACTTGACATTTGAAACAAATTTCAAACAGGGTAAAGAATTTGCATAAAACATCATAAAACTAAAAAGATCATGTAAAATAACATAAAGCCTATTAGAGAAAAACAAGCGAATAGGCTTTGTTTAAGAGGCGGGTGTTTTAGTCCTCTTCTAAAAGCATCAGCAGACTGCGCTGCTCTCAGGTGGTCAGGGAGGGAGGGGCCAGAGCAGAAGGTCATAAGGTCAGAAGCAGTGGTGGAAAATAACTAAGTACATTTACTCAAGTACTGTATTTAAGTGAAATTTTTAGGTATTTTTTTTTTTACTGTACTGGAGTATTTCCAATTTCCAATACTTTTACTTCTACTCCGCTCTCCGATCTCAGAGGAAATTATTATTGTACTTTTACTCCACTACAATTATTTGAAAACTTTAGTTACTAGTTACTTTGAAGACATAAATTATGACATTATAAAACATACATTAACCACTTCAGCCCTATTTTATACATAGGCTATTTTCAAACATTTTTGTACTTTTACTTTTGGTATACAAGTATATTTTGATGCCAATACTTTTGTACTTTTACTCAAGTAACATTTTGAACAAAGGCCTTTTTACTTGTAACAGTATTTTTTATATATTGTGGTATTGCTACTTTTACTCAAGTAAAATATCTGAGTGCTTCTTCCACCACTGGTCAGAAGGTCAGAAGGTCAGAAGGTCAGAAGGTCGGGGAAGTCAGTCTACATTTCCCCAAAATAGGAAACACGTACATGTCATTAATTCAGTCTGTCCAGAAGCAGGGATGATGAAACACATCCCCACCGGCCGTACACATGAATGACCATATAAGGAAATATCAAAAGCAGTGGTATATGTATGGACCCCCCCCCCCCACCCCCAACCATGAATAATGGTTAACCCATTAAGACCGGGAACGCATCTGTGTGTCATTTTTAGACTTCTTTGGCCTCTTCAAAGATAGCAGATCTACAAGCTCACAAAAAAAACGTGAAAATGTGTTCAAATCTTTGAATATGTATATACATTTTTTTACTCAAATCATAGCTTCTGGGGGTCCCTGGAACAAAATATGTTCAGATGGGGGTCCGCGGACAAATACATATTATTTTGGAGGTCCTTGACATGAAAAAGTGTTTTCCTAAATTAGGATTTAGAAGATATTTGTAGAATCCCACACAATGTTCGCTTTGAAAAATATGTATATTCAAAGATTTGCACAAATTTTCAAAGTTTTTTCCGCGCTATGAGCTTGTATATATGCTGTTTTTTTAATAACCAAAGAAATCTAAAAAATGACACACGGATGCGTTCCCGGTCTTAAAGGGTTAATAACCCTGCATGCGTATGCAAGGATGTGCGCGTATCAGCACACACAGCGAGCGCACACACACAGACAGGGCTCATACGACGCCCTCCCTGTGTGTGTGTGTGTGTTTGTGTGTGAGTGTCTGGACGCGTGTGTGTGTGTGTGTGTGTGTGAGTGAGTGCATGCGTCTACGTGTTATCAGTAAACACGCGGCCGTGACGTCTGGGCAGCCAAGCTGTCTCGTTGAGAACTCTGATGTCTGCAACGCAGAGCGACACTGACAGGGCCCTGCGCGTCATCGCCCATATTTCTCACCTATGATTCATACCCACTCTGTTAGGGGCCCCTGATGAGGGCTGCTATAGCTGTGCTGCTGGCGCGTCTACACACATACTGTAGTAGTAGACAGTCCTACCCCTCGGGGTGGACAGTAAGTGCATTTACTTGAGTACTGGACTTAAGTCAACTTATTTTGAGTATCTGTAGATTCTGCGCTTTACTTGAGTATTTGTATTATTATTTTTTTTGAATATCTTCACTCCACATTTCAAAGGCACTTAAAGGACAACTTTGTTTTTTTGCAACCAAGGTTTATGTTTTATATTGTAATTAAAGTAAATAAAAGATGAGTGTCAAAAAAAAAAATGTATACAGTTCTTTATATAGTTTTAGCAATTTTCGCAATCTTTTTTTACAGTGGGCGGGGGCATTCTGTCCAGTGGCTAAATATGTCTTTTTTTTACACAATAACCCGGCATTTTCTTTATTATTTACAGTAGCTCTTCTAGCACCCAAAAACTTACATCTGACCATCAAAGACCACAGGACCTTTTTTATTGTGTAAAAAAGGCATATTTAGCCACCGGACAGAATGCCCCCCGCCCACTGTAAAAAATATCGCTAAAATTTCTAAAACCATAGAAAGCAGTAAATGAAAAGAAAAAGCCCAAAAAAATAACACTCATCTTTTATTTACTTTAATTACAAGCTAAAATATAAACCTTGGTTGTAAAAAAACAAAGTTGTCCTTTAATGTACTTTTGACTCTGCTACATTTCTAGGAAAAGAGAAAAAGTGTGAATTAATTAACCGCTTAAGCCTTTTTTCAAATATAGTAAAAAAACAAAAACAATAGCTGATCTACAAGCTCACAAGGTTGTACATCTACTTTTTTTTTTTTGCTTGTGATAAGAAAGAATGAAATAATAAATGACTAGGGTGTGGCAGTATAGGAGGGGCAGAGTGGCCGGTCTGATGGCATACCGCGAGCTTCCCAGTCCGATCCCGGCCGGGCTCCCCCAGAGTTAATGTCCTTGAGCAAGACGCTGAACCCCTAATTGCTCCCGATGAGCAGGTTGGGTGCCTTGCATGGTTTCCTCTGCCGTGAATGTAATGCACAATCTATGTATGCTATTAATGTAGGGAACGAAAAAATAAAGGGGTATTTACTCGCGACCCTTAAAAATTGGTCCGCGACCCACATATGGGTCCCGACCCAGGGGCCTCATACTGGGGTTTGCCTAGGGCCTCCTGATCCCTAAGCACGGCCCTGGGGAGGAGGCACATAGCAAACAAAAAATTACAAGCTTTGTCCCAAGCTACAGTATACATGCAGGACAGGTCAGTACCTGTCCTGCATGTATACTGTAGTCCATGTTACCTTCCCTCCTCCACGCATTTCTACAGCCTATAGCCCAAGGTGAGGGAGTTTTTCTGGCTGTGTGAACAACATGTCCTCCTGTCACATGAAGAACACGGTGACAGAGGACACAGGCTGGATGGAACGCCACACAGCTGTAGCCTAAGTAGTGGCTTAATTGTCCTGCTGTGGACGGAGCTACGACAGTACAGTAGCTTATAAAGCCAGGGCATTCAGTCACTATACTGTCAAAATTATTTTTTTTTTCTTTTTTTGAACAAATTGACAAATTTGGAAAAAAAATCTACTACTTTTTTTTTTACTTTGGTACTGTAAGCCTATGTTAATGCCAATACCTTTTGTGTTTTTTACTCAAGTGCAATTTTGAAGGCAGGCTTTTTTCACTTGCAGGAGTAGTTGCAGAGTATTTTTTATGTTTTTTGTGTGTGTGTGTGTGTGTGTGTGTGTGTGTGTGTGTGTGTCATGTTTATTTCGAATGTTAAAAAAAACAGATTTCTTTTTTTTTTTGCACTGTCGAAATCACAACAATGAGATGAATATCAGATTAGCAAAAAAGAAACAAAAGGAAAAAAAAAAAAAGATAGAGAAAGTAATCAAAACATATCCGAAAAGGAGTGAGAAGAAGTGAAAAAAAAAACGTATAAACTCCTGGACTTACTCGCTGAATTAATTGCATTGCCTTTGCATTGCATTGCTTTTACTTTACAAAAAAAAACGAAAAGAAATCAGAGTACTTCTTCCTCAACCACTGTGCTAGTGTGAACAGGTTAAATCTACGCACGTCCTCCATGATACAGATTGTGTCACAGCCCAGTGCGAGCGTAATAACCAAGAGGGGTGGGGGCTGGGGGGTTGTCTGCCTTTTGTGGTGCCAGTAATAATTTCTGTGTCTGTCGGTGTGTGTGTGCGTGTGTGTGTGTGTGTGTGTGTGTGTGTGTGTGTGTGTGTGTGTGTGTGCGTGCATGAGGTGGAGAGGGGAGTGGTTTTTGAATGGTTGGGGTCGCCAGGCTCACGTTGCCTGCTTGCGTCATCAACCTATAAGGACCTGCCCCGGCCCCCCCCTGCCGGGGAGGGGGGGGGGGGAGCTACAACAGCTGCGGCTCTCATTGTTGCTACAATGTCACACACACACACACACACACACACACACACACACACACACACAGCCGGGCGCAATACAGACACACAGCGGTGTGGATAGAAACCGAGTACATGTACTCCAGTGTCTGTCTGTGTGCTGCTTGAGTACAGTTGAGTACTTACGATTCCTTGATACTTCTAATCCACTACATCTACTGTACGTCTAAAAGACAAATGTTTTTTTTACTCCACAAAATATACCTATTACTATCTAATTTAGACCTAGACCTTGATTTGACCCATTAAGACCTGAGGCCGATTCTAAAAATGTTTTCTAAATCCTAACAGTTTTTTTTTTAAATAATGTAAAAAAAAAAAAATCACGATTTTTCAAAAATAGCAGATCTACAAGCTCATAGCGCGGCACTCGGTGCCGCGCTATGAGCTTGTATATCTGCTATTTTTGAATAGCTAAAGAATTCTAAAATGACACAGTTGCGTTCCAGGTCAAATGAATGGGCAACCCCAACACCTATAAAGGTTTTTCTACAGTATTTAGTTCCAAAATTATATCATCTTTGACATTTAAACCTAGTGGACTGGCGGCCATCTTGGATTTGACCTCTCAGAGGTCAAATCTGACTTCCCTCCACTTCTGAAAATGTATATTATGGTATACTAAATATACTGAAAGTTTCAAGCGTCTTACAAAAAGTGCAGGATTTTATTGCTAATCTGCTGCACGGCTACTTTCAAATTTAGATGATTAATAATTAATCAAATTATTAATCATCTATATTCTTGGGAAAGATAAGACATATCGATGGCCAAAACGCAAAACCTCCTAAGTGCAAATTTCATGATTTTCAGATTTCACTGTGGATGAGGACTATAGGCTATGCTGCACATGCTCAGTCGGTCTGCAAGATAGTCCCGCCCCTCATTTTGTCAGAAAAGTCATTTAACTAAAACCTCCTATCTTGTTCAGTGCCAATTAGTGTTAAAATGTTGAAGCGCAAAACCTCTTATCTGCACCAGAACTAGTTGAGCAGCAGACAGAGCTGAAACTTTAGAATTCTGTGTTATGTAGACCATCTAAATGTCTTTCAGTTTGTACTAATCAATTATTTTCAAAATGAAAAAGTGTCTTCCACCCTTACTATTTAAGTATTTGTTAGTAACTGTCAAGTTAATTGCATTGCCTTGTTGATTGCTAATGATTAGTGTCAGGTGGTGAAACTTTTATCACACCAAGAGTGTGAGTTGATCAAAAATGTGATTGGTAATACTTGTTACAGTACTGTAGAATGTCTTGATCTCAAAATGAGCATAAAAAAAACATTATTTATTAATTTATAAGCCTAACTGTTTCTAGGTAAAAACCTCCTATGTGCATCTATGTAGATAGGAGGTCATTTTTAGGTATAGATAGGAGGTTTTGGCGTTGAACATTTTTAACTTGTGGTTACAGGTTGTCATTGCTGCTTAGATGTGAACATCCATGTTGTGATTTTGTATTAAATGCAGATCAAAATCACACGTGAACACCGTGGCAGCCAACAACTCTGTGAGAATATTGTGCTGTGTCGGTTGGGGGGTATGAGGGTATGGGGGTGGGATGGGGTTTGGAGTTATGGGGTGTGGGGTGGCGGTTGGGGGGTGCATGAGGGCTTGGGTGGGTGGAGTTTGGGGGTTGTGGTGTGTTCGTTGGGGGCATGGGGACCGGGGGTTCTGGGAGTTGGGGTAATGGATTGGATGGGATTTGGGGGTACGAGGGTATGGGGTGGGATGGGATGGGGTTTTGAGTTATGGGGGTTGAGAGGTGTGGGATGGCAGTTGGGGCGTATGGGGTTTGTGGGAGTGGGGGAGTATTGCAGGTGGTGGAGTTGGGGGGTAGAAGGTATTGGGGGGGATTTTGTTGAGGGGGGCATAGGCAAGTTAGGCCAGATCATATAGGATAGGGTCTTTGCGATGCGAGAGTGTGGTCTAGCCAACACCAACTCGGGACTCCTGAAGTGGAATGGGGTTTTGAGTTATGGAGGTGGAGAGGTGTGGGCTGGCAGTTGGGGGGGTGGGGTTTGTGGGAGTGGGGGAGTATTGCAAGTGGCGGAGTTGGGGGTAGAGGGTACGGAGGGGGATTATGTTGAGGGGGGCATGAGTCAGTTAGGCCGGATCATATAGAATAGGGTCTTTGCGATGCGAGTGTGGTCTAGCCAACACCAACTTGGGACTCCTGAAAAGCTGCCCTCCACACTCTCCTATCTAGCATCAGGGTTTTGAGCTCTACAGTGTTGTTGGCTAAGCTGTTACGCCGAAGTGCATCTACGTAGGTGGTGCACTTCCTGTCTTTCCTGGCTTTGCCCTGGGTTGGCTCACATAGTGTCAGTTTGCTTGCCATTAGTTACAGTATGGGTGCCTGACGCAGTGCCCTGCCTCATCCTTCTCTCTCTGACTTTGTCTGTGACACATGGTAGGTTCCCGTAGAGGACCACATTTCTGATTTGGCCCGTCCATGTGACTCCTAGTGCCATTCATAGCATTCTTGTGTAGACTCCATCCAAGGCCCTTTCCTGTTGTGCTGTGATGGTCCATGTCTCAGCCCCATACAGCAGTACTGACTCAACTGTAACTATATGAACAGCCGCCTCTTAAGGTCTTCTCCCATGTCTGATTTCCACACCCTCCTCATCCCATGCAAGGCATTCCAGTCAAGTGCCCCCCGGACCTTCAGGTCCTGCTCCATTGAAGCAGTCCAGGCCCAGGTTATTTGAAGGACTGCCTCAAGTCCTGGATTGAGGAATTGCCTGGACTGCCTCAAGTAGCGTGTCTCCATCATCTGAACCATCTTCTCAGGAACTCCGTAGGCCCGGAGAATGTTCATCAGTTTCCCCCGGTGGATGGTGCCAAAAGCCTTTTGGAAGTCATGAAGGTGATCACCACTGAAAGATTCATCTCCTACTCCTTCCAGTATCCTCCTCAGCATCAGTATCTGCCCGTCTGCTGTTCGCTCTGGGCGGAAGCCGTTCTGCGAGTTTCTCAGTACAGGGTCTAAGATGGGTCTAAGACGGTTGAGGATCATCCTGTTAGCCGCCTTGGCGACTTGTGAGCTCAGGTTAATGCCTTGGAGGTGTCCGTCTTGGTGAGGTCGCCTGACTTTGGTACTGGATCGATGATCATTTTGCTCCACAGCTTCGGCAGCTCACTAGACGTGTGTGCTTGATGCAATCCAACACCACCTTGTCTATGTGCACATACATCAGAACCTCTGCTGTCACTCCATCCTCCTCTTGCCTCACTTGATAGTAGCCATGGCCCTCTGGTACTCATCCATGGTAAATGATCCATGATCTGGTATGGGAAGGTCATGGAAGACAAGAGCATCGGATCATCCTCTTCTTCTGCTGGTACCATGTTTCAACTCGTTCCTCTGCGCTTTCTCCCCAGATCTTGGAAGTCTGAGAAGAGCTTCTGCCAGAAATTTCATTGATGAGCTTCCATCTCTTGCCATGCTTCTGTTTTGCATGCACCTTTTTAATGTGCCTGATCTTTTGGGTCAGCTCCTGTTTTTCGAGTTGCATACACTTGGTATAGCTCCTCCTTCCTCCGCTTATATTCCTCCCTCAGACCCTCTCCTTTTTGGTCAGCGACAAAGCCCCTGTGTGCTGCTCTCATCTCCTCCCTGGCTTTGTTGATTCTAGGGTCAAGGCATCCGTCTTTCCTCCTTGCTTATAGGCTCTTTAAGACATTCAATGATCTTACATACTATTCCACTATCCACACTGGACACAAGGTTGGTGATCCAGTTGTATGAGTTAGGGGAGTTGGACGGCATGAGGGTTTGGGGGGTGTAGTGTGCTGGTTGGGGGGAATGGGGGTTGTGGGAGTGGGGGGGTATTTCAGGTGGTGGAGTTGGGAGTAGAGGGTATAGGGGGGATTATGTCGAGGGGTGCCTGGGCCAGTTGTTTTCTAGTCCACCTAATTGTATTCCTGTTGTCCTTTTTGTACATTTTATTCGTAAGCACTTTCATTTTAGATTCTTGTTGTGAGCATTGCCCTGCAAACTTTGTTTTGTTTTTGAATAAAATAAAAAAGCATTCAATGCAACTCAGTGGTGTGTTCTACCGTGTTACACTGTATACAGTGCAGATTTTTTTGGAAGAAGGTGTATACAGTCTACTACCCATTCCATCCATTGAAAACGCACTAGCGTATACCCACAACCACGCGCATTTCGTGCAGGGAATGATTATCGTATACCTCAACAAAAAAAAACTAGACCACACCACTGATGCAACTGTTTTCAGCTGTAAATGTATGTATTTGCAGCTAGTACTATTTGTCATTATGTAGTTAAGCAATCACTTTACATTGAATGCAAAAGCTCCTATCTGCAGAATTATCCAGGAAAAGTGGGGAAAAACCTCCTATCTGCATTTGCAATATGAAATCAGTGTAATTAACATATAATAATGTAATATAGTCCAGACATCCAGAAACGGTGTATTATGTGATGGGTTTCATAAAAAAATAGCATTGTGCAAAAAAAATACAACATTTTGTAGTTTTCTTTTTCATTTTCCCAACAATTAACATTTTTCAGATAGGAGGTTTTGCGTTTTGGCCATCGATATGTAGATTGTCTTATCTTCTTGCAGCCAAAGTATGAAAGTCAGTGGTTAATCATCAATAATTATAGTTCAATAACATGTTATATTATGGTTCTGAAATGGCCATTCTGCACAATGACTTCTTTTACCTTTGCTACTTTAAGTGTATTTTGATGCCAATACTTTTGTACTTTTTGCTGAACTAATATTTTGAATACAGGCCCTTTTTTACTTGTAAACAGAGCATTATTTTACACTTTGGGCTATTAAAAAATAGCAGATATACAAGCTCATGAGCTTGTAGATCTGCTATGAGCCAGAGCCACAGAAATGGTGGATGTTTAGTTTTGCATGCATGCATGCCATATTTGAAAATAAAAACAAAATAAACGCTATACTGTGTGTGTGTGTGTGTGTGTGTGTGTGTGTGTGTGTGTGTGTGTGTGTGTGTGTGTGTGTGTGTGTGTGTGTGTGTGTGTGTGTGTGTGTGTGTGTGTGTGGAAACCTCATACGTCCAGGATTCAAATTCAAAAACAGCAAAAGTAGCAGATCTACAAGCTCGAAAACGAGTCGCTTCTCGCCGCGATTCGAGTATGTAGATCTGCTTCCTTTGATGCTTTTGTGTGACGCTGTAGTGTGATCAAGTACGCCGTTAATTTACGGGCCGGCCGCGCCCTACACACAATCGGGGGACCTTGCACACACACCACACATCGGTGGAGTCAAATGACTAATTGCAATTGTGTTGCATGTTTCATATATTTGTACAAATGTCAAATGTCGTTTTCAAACGTGTTTATTTATTGTCACTGTGTGAAGTTGATTTGTTGGTCACCTGTCTCTCTTCTACATTGCTGGCAAGAGGAGGAGGAGGAGGAGGAGGGGTGTTTGTTCACGTTTGTATTATGTTTTGTCTTATGTAATCATTTTTGAATGTATTGGGCCTGTACTATATAGTTGAATCAGTTCGGAAATTCTTATGATTAAGAGTAATTGGGTGAGATAACTCACAGGCCTTTACTGTAGGTAGCTGTGTTTGAGTTACACATTACTAATTGTGATATGGTTTGTCC
Source organism: Gymnoscopelus microlampas (assembly GCF_963454915.1). Taxonomy (NCBI): domain Eukaryota; kingdom Metazoa; phylum Chordata; class Actinopteri; order Myctophiformes; family Myctophidae; genus Gymnoscopelus; species Gymnoscopelus microlampas. Next base: position 45,544,437 of record NC_139950.1, read on the forward strand.
CACCTGTTTAAAAGGCTGGCATGCTACAGATGAGGGGGTTCAGTTTGGCTTGAGGCTAGCAGGTGACAACACCAGTAGACAGCTGGCCAGGGCCCTTAGATAGAAAGGGTATTATTGCCTTGCCTGTGTTGGTGTATTAAACAGGGTTCATCGCCATGCTGGCTTGTGGTGGACATTTTTGTCAAAATTCATTTTTTGCCACAGACTTACACAATGAGTGGACAATAGTATTACCAGAAACACATAAAGAGCTAGCCCTGAATGACCATTACAGGTGTGTAACTCTGAGAGTGTACAAATGGAACCAAATGGACCCTTACGGGTCCATTTGGTTCCATTTGTACACTCTCAGAGTTAAGGGGGTCCTTGCAAATAAAACATTTGAGAACCAAGTAGTACTAGTGCACTCCTAATGTGCCATAGTGTCATAGTAAATCAGTGTCATACATAATCTAAAGAAAACCTGGAGACTTGACATTCAGTAATTGGGTCTGATGATCAAAATAAGAACATTATAATGGTTTGTAAAAAAGAAAATTCGAAACTTTGCCATGGACAAGACCCAAGTCTTTGCCACGGACACATTTGTCTGTGTACGGACATATTGATGACCCCCTGGTCTTAAATCGTGGTTGGTTGTTATTCTTGAATTTAGTCGTCAAGTGTTATTCGTTAATTTCCTATTTTTGGAACTTTGCTTTTGGCTCAGTCTTATCATTTATTGTTGTAGGTAAGAAAATACCTGAAAACTGTAATAGGCTCTATGCACAGAAGCCATATTGGGAATGAATTGGGCCACTTCCTTACTTCCTTCACAGGTGTTACCAATGATACTAATTAAGGCTCTGTTCCATTCAGTGTGGCATAGTGGTTGTCTTATTTTCAAGGACCCCCATAACTCTGTACTCTGTACTCTGTACAAATGGAACCAAATGGACCCTTACGGGTCCATTTGGTTCCATTTGTACACTCTCAGAGTTACACACAAGGGGCCATTTGGGAACCAAAATGGAGTGTTTCTAGTGAGCCAACATGCACGATATCAGCACCCTGACCAGAATGGAACAGAGCCTTCATTAGTATGATTGGAACCACCTGTGAAGGAAGTAAGAAGAGGCCCAATTTCTTTCCAATATGGCTGCTGTGCATAGAGCCTATTTGTGGACCTGTGTGAACCTTTGTGAAGCCTTGTTGCCATCGGCCAGCCTTTTCACAATGGAGATATGAGGTTTCTGCCCGACGGGGG